>NC_091128.1:8488689-9096189 GCF_040183065.1 Periplaneta americana | reverse complement strand
AAGAAATTCCATCTTAATATCAATCCTGGAAAGACACAAGCAATCATATTAGGACACAAACGGCAAACCGACGCTGTAAAGCACCTCGACATTTCCCCCGTTAAAGTAAGTACAGTGCATATTCCTTTCAGTTCTTCGGTAAAAAATCTTGGCATTCACATGGATAATAATCTCAACTGGGACATGCAAATCACAGAAACCTGCAGAAAAGTATATTCTATTATTCATGTGCTAAAAAGGATAAATGTTCATCTTCCCTCTTGCTTAAAAAAGTCCCTTGTGCAGACCCTTGTATTTCCCTATTTTGACTATGCTGACATTTTACTGACTGACCTTTCCAGCGACAACAAAATGAAACTTCAACGTGCTCATAATTTGTGTGTACGTTTTGTAAGCAATGTTCGTAAATATGATCATATTACCCCATCCCTGGAAGCAATAGGTTGGCTTAAACTAGATAAGAAAAGAAATTTACATTCACTTCTCTTTCTCTTCGAAATCTTGAACTCTTCTATTCCTTCGTACCTGTCATCTCGCTTCACTTACCTTTCTTCCCACCACAATCTGAACACACGCTCTCGCCATGAAACAATACTAACAATACCATCCCAACGCACCTCCTCATACTCATCCTCTTTCACAATAGCCCTGCCAAGACTCTGGAATTCGTTACCTGCTAGCATCAGGGACTGTCGAAATAAAATTGAATTCAAACGCAAACTTACTAGGCACTTGGTCAGTAATTGAGCTCGTTCAGACATGGTTTCTTGTAAATAGTTCTTTTAATCTACCACAAAATATCTCAATATCCGGTAATTTCATCACTATAGAATTTTGTTATTGTAGGTTTAATTTGTAATTTAGTAAATACAAAAATATTCTTTGTTCTTAACTTCTATGATAAAATGTCTAGCTTTCATTAATCAGGTATTCTTGTCGCACTTTAATTTTTATTGTAATTGTAATTGTAAATTTAATATTAATTGTAATCTTATTGTTCATGTTATAGTTGTAATCCCCTGGTAGAGGGGCAGAGAAGGCCTGACGGCCTTATCTCTACCAGGTTAAATAAATAAATCTAATCTAATCTAATCTAAATTAGGTGCAAACATCTTTTTAATAGTCATGTGAACGAGGAGCTGCCCGAAGTGGACTCAGACATTCATGTTACAGGAGATTGGCCATTTTTGTGTCTAAGGCTGTACATTGTGGTAATGAGCAATGAACAGCAAGATGTACTGCATGAATATCATATAAATTAAATGATGAATTATATTAGGCCTATGTATTTTCTTGAACCTATAGCGCCTTTTTCATTTTAGCCTAATTGAATTTTTTGCCTGCCTATTGTGCTTTTTTATCCATGTTGAATCTTTCGTACACTACTTTTAACACTTGAATATAAATAATTGATTAAATGGCGATCTTACTCGTGTTAATTATGTAAGCATGTGCGGCTTACAGCTGTTTCGGTGCTACTTGACACCATCCTCGAAGCCTTCTGTGTCTCAGCGTCATCTCAACTTCGCTGTCTGTTTTTATGTAATAATTGCCTTTTATGCCTGTCTATTTTAAGTAATGTATTATAAATGCCTAAACATCCAGGATCTAGTAATTACCATCTAAATCTATCTTTATGTCTCCAGCACAGAAGAATTGTTACAAAAGACCACATGATATACAGATAGGACAACAGTAATTTTATTCGGATCTCTCTTTCTTAAAGAATTACAAGTCAATAGTTCTGACCCCACTTGATATGCACCCACAATAGTCTGCAGAACCTATTATTTTTGCAATTTTCTGTTCAATAGTTTGGTTCTACAGTATCTCTCTTTATTTGACAAGAAAGGAATAAGCTTATAATCTCATTACCAATCATTAATGTTTTAATGTTTGCGTCACTTTTAAATAGTGATTTTTGTAAACATAAAAATATTAGGAATGATTACTAATATATTACCACTGCTTGGATATGTTTATATGATTAAATCACAAAAGAATATAAATGTTTTACAATTGAAGATATTATTACAAAAACAGCCCTTGTCAATTTTTAACGAAAATGAGTTAAGAGCACGATCACGTGAAGGCGCATTTTTGCCACAATCTGAAATGTGTTTAAAAGCCAAAAACGATCTTTGTCAGGTGCAGTAGCCATAAGAAAAAACACCGATTCTACAAAAACAGCCCATGTCATTCTGCTTTCGTACAAAAGTTTCCCTTGTCAGCTGACATGGGTTGTTCTTTTGTTAAATGTTTTCAGCACTGAATTGATTAGGTACATTATGCATTATATAATAATTATTGGCAGCATTGTGTTAAACTGAATAAATATTGAAATGTTTCATATTGCAACAATGAAGTCATTGAGCATTCCATTTTAGTCTCCTGTACAGTATTGGCAAAAAAAACCGGACCGACCCTTGTAGCTGATTTCATAGCCTTGTTCACTCCAGAAAACGGTAGATTGGTAACTAAGGCTTTCGTGGTTCGAATTCTGCCTGGAAAGGAAACTTTTTTTTTGTTCCTTATTCAAATTTATTTCCAATACTTTTCGATTGCTAGTAAAATTCATGTTTTGGGAATAATAAGTTAATTAAGTAGTAAAATACCACTGCAATCGAAATAAGGAACAAAAAAAGTTTCCTTCCCAGGCAGGATTCGAACCACGAAAGTCTTAGTTACCAGTCTATCGTGCTCTGGAGTGAACAAGGGTCTGAAATGAGCTACAAGGGTCGGTCCGATTTTTTTTGCCACTACTGTACATCATGGCTAGTAATGATGGAAGTGGATTAAATTTTCAGAAAAGAAAACGAAATGGCAGAAAGGAAGAGTTTATTAAGAAAATTAATGTAGAGGGAAAATAAGATACTAATCACGGAGGGAAATATGTAGCACCTTGCATTATAAGGTGAGAATAAGTTCAGATGGTATATCCAAAGATGTGCCTGTTTGTCGCAATGCGTTTATGAGTTTGCATGAGATAACAAGAGAGCGTCTTCCTACTGTACAGGCATAATTGCTGAACTATCAGAAATCTCCTACTGACTCCAGAGATAAACACACTAATCGCCCCAAGGCGGTTCCAAGGGTATCAATACTTCAAGAACTAACGTTTGCCACTCTTTACAATGAACCCTTGAAGATCAGGCAATAAAAATTAGAGGACCTGAAAAAATTGTATTTAATTTGATACAGCTAGTGACAATCGGCATAGATGGACTAGGAAAGAGACTCGTGTGCTGGGATGTGAGTTAGATTACACTCCGTCTGATTGATTATAATTATGTGCATAACCTATATTTTGTTTCCACGCTCTCAGAGGCAGTGCCGAAAATGCAGTACAGACAGTGCAACTTTCTACATTCGAACGTGGAAAGATAAAATGTATCCACTTTTTTTTTTCTTTCCGGAAGCTTGTAAGTCTGTTATTTAACGAGGTCACTCAACATCGTCTCTTGATCCGTTAGAATTCCTAAGTCGTTCCGGATGGCATGTTCCGTGGAAAATCTCTGCAGGGAGTGGAGCATGACTGTCTATCTCGCAAGAAGAATAGCTTATCTGTTCACATACAATAGTCGTAGGTGCCGAATCTTAGTTTATGATATATAACTACAACGTCTTTGGTTTTATTGCTGTATGACGAACTCATCTTTCCGACGACTTGGGAAGTCGATGTCAGTCATTTGCTTAACGCCAGTCTTTAGTCAAGTGTGAACTTCTACCACATTAGAATTCTTCTGCCATGATTCAATTGACAGTATGTTCACTAAAGTCTAGCATGGTGGGCGGATGTTGATGAAAAGTAATCTTCTTATTTTCACATTAGGACGATACCTATTAATATAGAAATCCTTACTATGTTAATATCAACGTAAAAAAGTAATTTCTTATATTACATTTTTTAAATTTTTTTACTTTTTTAACTAACAGGTCATTTTTATATTTTTTCGGCATTTTTTGGTCATTTTTAATACTTTGAAGAACTTTGAGATCATTTGGAATGCATTTTACTTTCTTCTTTACCGATAAGTCTGTTATATCATTTTCTAATCAAATAGATCAGTAGCAATTACCTAGTACTGAATAAGTGAATAACAATGGAGTTTGAGTTTTATAGTTTGGAACAGACTCTAATGTCCATCCCTCATTCCACTGAAGGCTTCACCTCACACCACGGAAGTAATATCAAATGCTGGATACCAGCTTAGTTTAAGTGAGGACTTTGACCGCTACTGTTCTTTTGTCGGTACGAGGGTGTCTTTAGAATTTATGTTTGGAACAGGGGACACTTTCACCATGTCCTGAACAAGACGTTGTGTCCTCAATATGGTTCGGAAGGGACGTCTACTGTAGTAGACAGTATTTTTAAAACAAAGATTGCAAGAATGCACGCTGCGCCACAATTTGTTTCGTCATTCATACTCCCTCATCTGCAAGATCTGGTAACAAAAGTGAAGTGCGGAAGGAGGAGGAGACAGAATGAAGGCACTGGCATGGACCACCCCTGATTGAAACACAGTGTAAACCCTCATTAAAATCTATAGTTTTCCCTTGAAACCTTCATTTTGTTGCATGTTCTTTTCCTTTATCTTAGCCAAATTGCAGGAAGTTGCCTCTTCTCTCCGAGATTTTCAGGGCAGTCATTGAAACAAAGTGACTAATTTTTAAGAAGTTGTGGTGTGAGTACGGTGAATAATATTTAAATGTAATTTTCTTTTAATTTTATGTCTTTTTCCATTAGTTGAAGGGCATTTTAATGATCATTTTATGTAAATTTTGATGTCATCAACATCCGCCCCCTAATTATTATTATTATTATTATTATTATTATTATTATTATTATTATTATTATTATTATTATTATTATTATTATTACGCCGAGCAAAGTCCTTCCGTTGCTTTGAATGCGCGACTAATGAAAATTTGAAGAAAACAATAATAAAGTAATTCTTAAACAAGTACTTGTGGCTTAAAGAATCCTTCTGCAGTTTTTGCTTTTAAGTGACAGAGCTATTCAGTACGTTCTAGTTTTTTCAAATGGATCCGAACGATATGAACTGAGCTGATAGTAGATTCAACAATATTTTGACGAGAAAATCTCACAATACAAGTAACCTAAAAAAACAGGTTTTAATTCAATTCTAATGCTGTTTTTAGTTCTTTAATCCTCCCAACTTTTAAAGTTCTATCGAGTTTCGTATATGGAAGCTCTAAAATATATATATCGATAATGAGTTTCGAGAAATTGTGGTGCCGACCCATCTCTAATAATAATAATAATAATAATAATAATAATAATAATAATAATAATAATAATAATAATAATCTCACCCTCACCCTGTATAGGGCAGAGAGCTGGACGATGCTGAAGAAATACGAGTATAAAAGGGTCTAATAAAAGAGATTTATTATTATCATACTCAGAGATTAAACTCTAACGTAGCACATAGTATCTTCATTTTCCACATAAAACAGTTTTGTTGTAGGTTAATTTTCGGATTCATATCAGGGTTTATGTAACGCCTAATTTTTTTAATGTTCCTCCTGAAAAGAATTTTAATAGTTTGTTACTAGATGTGATTTTAGTCAGTTTGTAAAATATTTTTGGTCCAGGGAAAATATACATCTTTTTATGAATATACAACAATGGCTGACTTAATGGCTTATGCAACGAGAACCGGGTATTAGGAAACTTCCGAAATTAGTAATAAGTATACATATTGTTACTTCAATTTCAATCCCATATCCCAAAGAAAACACAGCCACACCATCAGTTCATTATTAAGCTTGCATATTCTGCCCTTCCAAGCCAAAAGGGCGTATCTCAAGGATTTTCTGAAAATCAGTTTTTGAAATAATTGGATAGTTCAGATGCTAATATATCTATTTCCTAAAGGAAATGGCCGTTTCTCAATAAATTGTGCCTTTAAGATGTGATTTAATGAAAGCCGTATCTCAAAATTAATATGAATTCCTAAGCGAATTTGGCGGAAGTTCATTTTTCTAAGCAAAAAGGCCGTTTCTTAGGCATACGTTCTTTTCGCTTAGTATTTCCTATTTGCCATTCTAGTCAAATTAGACGTAACTGCATTAGTAACAAATCCTTCGTGTTTTAATCCGTTCTCAGCATGTAATCGCCACTACCCGAATGCTCAGTTCCCATAGTTTAAACATAGTTCTTATAATTAATTCATTGATCATGAAAATTAATATGCAAGGTGTGTTCCGATTAATTTTTCTAGCTTATTATTGAAAACATGTCAATTTTCATTTGCTTGTTAGTTGTTATGTAGCCAAGACGCAGAATATTGATTCTACTCAACCTTATTTTAGAAACACCATTATAATCACCATGTAAGTAAAATAATATATATTTTTATCACTATTGGACTGATAGTTCATATGCACGTATGTTTTAGAGACAACGAAATGGACAATGAAATTATTCGTAGACACATAAATTCATTTAATCCTACCATATCACATTAGTACATTACCGGAGGGAACATGCATCTAATCGTCTTTATTTACCAAGTGATATAACTCTGACTGCCATACACCATGATTTTATTACTCAGAATGTTAATTACAAATGTTCATATGAAAAGTACAGAATGGTAGCCAGTGAAATGGACATATCTTTTGATAAACTGTGAAATCTTCAATGTGCATAATAATAGCCACACAAAGGAAAATTTGGACACTAATTTTTAAACTTGTAAAATGTGGAAAACATATTGAGACAGCATTAAAATCTCGGGCCAAATACAGAGAAGATGCTGAAAAAATTGAAGAGGTTAACAAAATAATTTATTATGCAGCTCTTCAAAAAGTTATCTTGTTGCCAAGACTGGACACATTTAAGGTAGCTATATTCACAAGTATTTGACCGTCTACATGAAAGCTTAGTTCCTGTTGGGAAAAAACAAAAACAAAAAATGTGCAAGCTGTTTGCAGCTGTCCGGCACGAGGCTCTCTTCAAAAGGAGCAAAGAAGAAATAGTAAGCACTTTCTACAATTTTTTCAAGTACAAGAGAGATTGTTCAAAATTACTCTATGGTTGGACAACTGCACGGTCCAGAACAAAAATTGGACATTCTTTTCATTTTTGATTTACATTGTTAATTCAAATGAAGCAAGTACTAATGAAATTTTGATAAGATATTTTGAACCAGGCCATTCGTTAATGGCTTCTGATCCTTTCATCACAAAGTAGAACAGTCAGTGAAAAGACGTGGATATAAAGTATATGATTTTGCAGACTTTGTAGATGCAGTAAAATCAGCATCTTACCAGACTGAGTTACTGTCAGTGGAGCTTCAGTATTTTTTTCATTTGGTCGGACTACTCATCACAATATAAATTGAACCTGATTAGTTTATTGATAACTTTTGTAAGGCTAAAGATACTAACAATGTAAATTCCAACTTATCATGTCATACTCAGTCTCTTTGTTTGGAATATCACTTTATTTATGAATGATGTGTTTCATCCACTTAATACAGTATAATATTATACTACTATGCAATTTAAGTGAATATTCCTTCTTAACTCTCTATTATGTTATTAAGATTTAAGACACAAGTACAATATTAAGAAATCAGTGTTAGTACTTCTGTCTTACAGACAATATAGATAACATTAAACAGAAAGAAGCCATATAAAAATAACGACATAAAATTTCACGTTCCGTTTGAAGTTTGTGCACCACTGTTTTCCTAATCCAACAGGTTGCTTATTCATATACACAAGCCTTCCTCTTTCCATACTTAGCGCTTGCTGTCCGCACACGACATCAAGGTCAGAAAAATGCGCCTGCTTTGACATCTCTGGGCTATGCTTTACAGAAATGCCCAGTGTTATTCATATTGTAAATTTGTGTACGTCACACTGTTTAACATGAATATTGGAATAATCTTACTCCCGCCTTTCTATATTTGTTGTACACACCAGGTCGAATTATGTTTATAATTGTTTCAATACATACTATGAAAGGCATAAAAATTGGTGAAGTTCCTATGTTTTCTCATCAGAAGGAATTGTTAAATTACAATAATTTGGTTTAAGAGACCATTGCTTGCTTTCAGTCCTCTGATGATTCACGTAGAAAAAACATAGCTGAGCAGACCGAACAGCCGCTACTAAGAGCAAACAGCCCGTCTCAATAAAATCGTAATGAAGCAGAAGCGCTACGCATTCTCATACGCACTGACTACTTATTCTTCTCGAAATTCTTTCATGGAGCGAGTCTTGATGGAAGTCCACTGGTAAGTAGGCAACAGTTTCGCACGACTGTCCACAAGTAGCATATTACAGGGGCACTTGTTTACTGCACATGCGCAGTGTGTGGTAAGCGAAACTTGAACAATAAGGGAGCTCCAATTTTTTTTTTTTCCGTATCTATACAGTACATACTCGTAGATCTGTGATTGATACTTTTGTACGCGATCTGTAACAGTTAGTTTTGCCTAAATCCCAAAAGACACAAAACCTATACAAAAGAACATAGTGTTCTATCGTCGTTAAAATTGCCCGTTCAAGACGTTATGAAAATGCAATCATTTAACTAGAACAATGGTGGGCATTCCTGCGGCATTGACGCAGTGACGTCAGACCTCAGCGAAGCATCAAACTTATCCCCTACCTTCCCCTTCCCCCAATCCATGAAAATACTGCGCGTGTACGTGGCGGATTATACTGGACTGCTGTACTTCGGAGCTTCATTAGTGATACAATGTCTTTCGCAGAATCATGTGAATCGAGAGGATATCACACTTTCAAGAAAGGCGGTTCTTTCATTTCTCATGTTTAGGATTAGTTACAAAAATTCAGAACGCGAACTTAAATATGTACATTCTTAAATAGATCACCTGTTATACGAGTTCAAAGAAGACAGATTCAGTTATTTTCTAAGGATGGAGAAAGATTTCAATATTTTTGCCACTCCTTTTCATGTTTAAATTGAAAATTTTATCCCAGAATTGCAGTTAGAGGTACTGGATTTGCAGAATGATGGCTTCTAGAAAGCAGAATGTGAAGGTCTACTGGGGGATAATTTTTTTTAAAAGATGTCCAGTACTACAAATCCACTGTTTAGACAGTTTGCTTAAAAAATAATGAATACCGTCATTTCCCATAACTGTGGTCCTGGAACAACTACTGTCCACGATACAACCATTCAAATTTTGTACTCCATAACGTAGTAAATCGTTTGTCTATATTCTTGCTGTAGTGTAGTTTGAATTCAAGTCACTGCAGCTATCTACGAACGGTCTATGCTACTTCTACAATGATCTTTAAATGATTGTATCGTGGACCATAGTTGTGTTCCAGGACCATAGTTGTGGGAAATGATGGTATGTATTCATCAACCTATCAGTGCGAACAGCAGTTTTCTAAAATGAAATTTATAAAGTCCAGCCACAGATCCCGCTTAAGGAGAGTCTGTACTGCCATCCCATCGATGTAAAGGAGAGTAATAAAAGATAAAGACCGTAATTTTAGCCTGTTACATACAATAATACTTGAAGAATAACCCCTAAAAATTTCAAATGTGTATTTTATGTAGGTCCTGAGAATAGTGCACCTAAATTAGATGAAATTTACATTGCTGGGATAGGCAGTACAGACTCCCCTTAAGCGATGCTCATCTTCTTGCACAACTGAAAATAGCATACACAGATATAAATTCCAATTTCGAAGAAAATACTTTGAAAAATGATTAATTAAATATCAAGTTAATGGACTATTCTAATTACGTATGGTAGGTAGGAGTGTAGTGGCGCAACTGTCTGTAAATCCGTCACTGCACTGTAGAGTGCAACCCCTCCCACGGTATGTAGTTGCCATTTAAATCCTGTCTTGTGGGTTGCGTTCATTTTGCCCACCACTGAATTAGAATAATTCTCAAAACAAAAGCCTTATATTTCTGCAGGTAAATAATCTTATACCCTCAGATTCCTGCTAGTGCAATGCGGACCAGAAATTCTGCTGGAGTAATAGTTCATGCTAATTAAGTTATGTGACCTAATAAAGAAGATGAAAGCCGCAAGGTCTTACCTTGTTGGCGAAACGTTTAGTTCACTAGCATTATTTCCAGTGGGTATCCATTCCATTGTCTGGTATTCTGTTGCAGCCAGATGTTCGACTGGGTTAGTTGCAGACTCCCACTCCATGGGCTGCAAGTCATTCTTGGCGTCGATGCCTTCCAACTGCATGCGCTCCTGATGTTCCTAGAAAATTTCAAAAATGTGGAATAATGAATTTTACAGTTTTAATCGAGGATTAACTCCATATGTAGATGAAATTATTGGGGATCATCAGTGTGGTTTTAGGCGTAATAGATCAACTATTGACCAGATATTATGTAATCGGCAGATAATAGAGAAAAAATGGGAGTATAAGGGTACAGTGCATCAGTTATTCATGGATTTCAAAAAGGCATAAGACTCGGTTAAGAGAGAAGTTTTATATGATATTCTTATTGAATTTGGTATTCCCAAGAAACTAGTTCGATTAATTAAAATGTGTCTCAGTGAAACGTACAGCAGAGTTCGTATAGGTAAGTTTCTGTCAGATGCGTTTCCAATTCACTGTGGGCTAAAGCAAGGAGATGCACTGTCACCTTTACTTTTTAACTTTGCTCTAGAGTATGCCATTAGGAAAGTCCAGGATAACAGAGAGGGTTTGGAATTGAACAGGTTACATCAGCTGCTTGTCTATGCGGATGACGTGAATATGTTAGGAGAAAATTCACAAACGATTAGGGAAAACACGGAAATTTTACATGAAGCAAGTAAAGAGATAGGTTTGGAAGTAAATCCCGAAAAGACAAAATATATGATTATGACTCGTGACGAGAATATTATACGAAATGGAAATATAACAATTGCAAATTTATCTTTTGAAGAGGTGGAGAAGTTCAAATATCATGGAGCTACAGTAACAAATATAAATGATACTCGGGAGGAAATTAAACACAGAATAAGTATAAATGCCTGTTATTATTCGGTTCAGAAGCTTTTATCATCCAGTCTGCTGTCAAAAAATCTGAAAGTTAGAATTTATAAAACAGTTATATTACCGGTTGTTCTTTATGGTTGTGAAACTTGGACTGTCACTTTGAGAGAGGAACATAGGTTAAGGGTGTTTGAGAATAAGGTGCTTAGGAAAATATTTGGGGCTAAGAGGGATGAAGTTACAGGAGAATGGAGAAAATTACACGACACAGAACTGCACCCTTTGTATTCTTCACCTGACATAATTAGGAACATTAAATCCAGACGTTTGAGATGAGTAGGGCACGTAGCACGTATGGGCGAATCCAGAAATGCATATAGAGTGTTAGTTGGGAGGCCGGAGGAAAAAAGACCTTTGGGAGGGCCGAGACGTAGATGGGAGAATAATATTATAATGGATTTGAAGGAGGTAGGATATGATGATAGAGACTGGATTAATCTAGCACAGGATAGGGACCGATGGTGGGCTTAGGTAAGGGCGGCAATGAACCTGCGGGTTCCTTAAAGCCATTTGTACGTATTATTATTATTATTATTATTATTATTATTATTATTATTATTACACATTGTTCTGTATGGTTGTGAAACTTGGACTCTCACTTTGAGAGAGAAACAGAGGTTAAGGGTGTTTGAGAATAAGGTTCTTAGGAAAATATTTGGGGCTAAAAGGGATCAGGTTACAGGAGAACGGAGAAAGTTACACAACGCAGAACTGCATGCATATTATTCTTCATCTGACATAATTAGGAACGTTAAATTCAGACGTTTGAGATAGGCAGGGCATGTAGAAGGTATGGACGAATCCAGAAATGCATATATAGTGTTAGTTGGGAGACCGGAGGGAAAAAGACCTTTGGGGAGGCCGAGACGTAGATGGGAGGATAATATTAAAATTGATTTGAAGGAGGTGGGATATGATGATAGAGACTGGATTAATCTTGCACATCGATGGCGGGCTTATGTGAGGGCAGCAATGAACCTGCGGGTTCCTTAAAAGCCATTTGTAAGTAAGTATTATTACACATTTATTGAAGTAGGTGTAGCTGTAGATTGAAACTATGTTAATAATACACATACATTGTCAATACTTGCATTTTCAGTTTAGTTTAAAGTGCACGTTCGCTTTACTCAGTAGGCCTACTATGAACTGTCATAAGATTTTTAAAAGAATAAAAGAAAATAATTCTTACGATGCAAATATTAATTTATTTTAATAGTATTTAATAAATAACACACGTAATTACGGTATATAAAATGTAGAACTGAATTGTTCTGTTTGCTGAGGTGAATACGTTCTTTTTTAAAGGCTACAAATTTTTTGTATAATTATTTGGTTTTATGGCGGGAAGGTGAAGCCTCATTTCTGCATCTTCATTTAGCCTATTTCGGTAATCTGTTTTCATTGATAAATACGCAGAGAACTCAGATATGGAACTGATTATTATATATCTTTTTAGATCTTTAATTTTATTAATGATATTAATAATTATTATTAATATATATTGGAATTTCCAAGTACCCGGTACTCGTTACATACAGTAGCTGTTAAGTCGGCCAATGTTGTATAATCATAAAAGATGCATATTTTCCCTGGACCAAAAATATATTACAAAATGACTAGAATCACATCTAGTAACAAACTATTAAAATTCTTTTCAGAAAGGAGCCACTGTGTAAACACTAAAATGATCTATCTAACGAGTATCGGGTACTAGGAAACTACCTATTTGTTTTCTGATATTACGATTATATTATAATAATTTTTATTGGTGATATTACATGTTTTTATTGATTCGTATTTTTCGTGAGTTTGTATACATTTTGCAGTATTATCCAAATTTAAAATACTGTTTAAATACTATTTACGATTCACATGTTTCCAAAGTTTCACATGTGTAGCATTATATGATTTATTTTATTACTATTTATAAGTACCCAAAGATGGTCATAAAACAGTATAATGTATTAAAACCATAAAACCTCATTGTCCTCAGTAATTTTTAAACTGCGTCGTGCATTCGTTAGTATTTTAAAATATGCCTGTCCAATGCAGTCTTAATTATCAGCCCCCTAATATACACATTTATTCCTAGAATAGCCATTGACGCTACAAAACGTAAATGTTATATTCCCTACTTACTGTTTTAGTTTTCAAGCAGGAATCGTAATATAACTTATAAAGCTTGCCTCAGTGGAAAGAGCTTCACCCTGATTGTCCCATGAGAATCGATCAGAGCTCCTCAATACACATAAAGCGCTATCTTTTCTTGCTTTAAACGAAATCAAAACTCATAATGGCGGTCCAATATGTCATTTGCATTGTTGAAGAGGGCTTTGTTACGCGTTGAGCGATGAACGCGAATTCCATAGAGAACGGAAAAAATGGAACTAGCGTCAGTGAATAGAAGCTGTAAGTAAGAAAATAGAAGGTACATTACTTGGGTTGAGAACTTTCGACCTGATTTTAAATGTAGTCAACCGGCCGCAATGGAATTTAAATATTGTCGTTTTCGTATTTTATATTTAAACCGTATTTTTAAGTTTTGTAAAGAAACTGATATAACTTACATTTTATGATGCATTTATGTATTGCAAAATTCATGTAGGAGAGTATACTGAGTCCTTCTGGGCTACCTCCAATGGGAGGCAGTTATTACCTTACCTTACTTCATTTTTATCATTATAAAATTCACTCTTTGGCTTGGAGATCTTCTTCCTCTTGTTTTATTAATTTTGTAGCAGAAATTTATTCTATACTGTGTTGGCTGCGTTTTCATAACAGTTAGGAGATGAACTTCAATGTTACGACTGTGCAGTTAAGGAAATATAGTTCTTACCACGTGTTCATCTATGTATTTGCTTTTTAAAAATTACATTTATTTGCATGTGTCCCCATTTTCTCTTGAACAAATGAAAGTAGACAGATGAAATTTCACCGTTTTTTTATCATACTACCACAGTCTGTGATACTACATTATGTCAATCATGTGGTAATGAACTTACTGGTAGAAGACATAGATTAGAAACATCTGTAGGAGTCAAAACTTTTTCAAATAATAATACAATAGAGATAGGTTAATTCGACATTCGATCATTGAAATAAATGTCTAATCCCTAGTAATTACTTTTAAAACTAATGTTGATCACTGCGTAACAAATTTTAACTTTTTTTTTTTTTTGCACTGGGCATGTGATACATGTTTTCTACATAATTTGAACCTCCTGAATACGAATATGACAATAAAAAGCAGTTTTAGGTTACGGTTTTTTTTTTAGAAATTTCCAAATTTATGTCTATTCAAAATATTGCTTTATATAACGACTGTAAAGTTAAATAGTCACTGTTCAGAAGATTACAGCTTTCTTTTTCTGCATTTTCTTTTATACTGGGCATCAGGTACATCACGAGCTAAAGTCCAACAATAATCTTCTAGCATATTAGTACTCCACTGTTCTTGGTATCTTTTTTAAATAGATAACATTTCTTCATCAAAGCGCTTACAATGCTCATCACTGAATTTGTCACAATTCTCGGGGAAGAAGTCAAAATGGGAGTAAATGAAGTGAATTTTAAGGGATATGTTACAACCCATAGCTTCAAACGCCAACAAATTTTGTACTAGTTCTTCGTAGTACTCACTTCCACACCTGTGAAGTAACCAGGTGGTCCGGGTTCGAATCCCGGTCGGAGCAAGTAACATGGTTGAGGTTTTTTCTGGGGTTTTCCCTCAACCCAATACGAGCAAATGCTGGGTAACTTTCGATGCTGGACCCCGGATTCATTTCACCGGCATTATCACCTTCATTTCATTCAGACGCTAAATAACCTAAATGTTGATACAGCGTCGTAAAATAACCCAATAAAACAAAAATAAACTTCCACGGTTACCCAGAAAATTTAATACAGCCTCTTGAATGCGACTCTCTCTTTTCCTTCCAACAAAGATTCGAAGTGATTGTCCTTCATTATTACTGTAATTTGTGGTCCATTGAAAACTTTCTCTTTTATTTTTGAGTCACTAAATGCATCAGTTTCATGAGTCATCCCTTTAACAATATTCTTCATTAACCCTAGCTTAATGTGTAAACGGGATAAAATTACTTTACTTGGATTTACAATGAGTTGATGTATAATATTTTTCTTCCCTGGCTCTAGTAACTGTCGTGTTGGCCATACTTTTATTTTATAATGCTCATTCCAGCACGACTGTCCCATTCGCACAGAAAGATTTTGTGTAGCCTAATTGCATTCTAAGAAGCAATGCTACAACCTTCAAATCCGCACATATAAACAATCGTACTTTAAATGTTATCATTAATGCACATTTTAAAGTAATACACGTCTTATACAGAATACTAACATCAAGGAAATCTCTTGGTAATCTGAAGTGATTTCATGTGGCGAACCTGAATCTCCCCCTCCAAATGGAAACGAAAAGGGCATTAAAACAATTTCTGCTCGTATAAATGGTTTTTACAGGGTAGTATATTGCAAAATATAAACTACAGTAATGTCAGCAAAGCTCAGAGTGCAATAAATACACATGTCAAGTAAAATCATGTAAACTCAAGCTCATATCGTGAACCTGTTTCACCTCCTCCAAATAGATTCGTAAAAGGGCAATAAAATAATTTACATTTCTACAAGTGTTTCTAACATGGTGGCCTACTTATACTAACACACGTATTGTTTTCCACATAATAGGTCATCACAAATAGTTTCACAAGAAATACGGTGATTTTTTAAATAAAATACAAATAAAATTAATTATATTGTTCACCTCGAAAACCCGAACAGATGGAACATTTTTCTTGTTATTTTTTAATTCAGGAGGTGGAAATTAGTAAGAACTTGATCGTTTTATGTCTGGCGCAAAATGACTGTTGACCACCGTAATGAACATTGCATTCCAATTTTCGAAACTTACATTTTCGGAAAACTAAATAATTTCAACGAAAATAGTGTAGATTCTGGAATCCGAGAGTATGTTGATGAAATGTCATTATTTTTTCTTTTAGCTATAAAACGTTGTCCTTCAATAAAGCAATTTATTTTATTTTATAACAAAACAAAATAATGTAATTTTTATGTTTTTATGTTGTACTATCTGAAAGCACCTTTTTTCTTCTATTTTTAATCAAGCTGGTTAGACCTTTCAGAAATCTCAACTCAACTATAGGCGAACAATATGAATAAATTGGCTTTAGGTACATGTACACCTTTACATATAAACAGTTTTGTTTTGCATACTATTGCCCTATAAAATTTGTAAACAATTGAGTATGGTACCGGAAAGAGAATGAACTGAACAGATCCCTTGAAATTGTTTCTAAAAATTATTTTGTTTTTAATTTTGACTTAAAACTGAAACATGATATCTATGCAGTTTTCAAGATAGAGCCATAGTTTTTTTCCCTATTTGATAGCTAAAACTATTGTTTAATGCCTGACATAGAGCTATTTTTTATTTTCATTTATATTAATTAAATATTACCATATACGTAACATATGAGAGTATTTTATATTCCATAATTATGTAAAAAAATCCGAAGATAGTTATTAACTGTATTATTGTAATTTTATTCATTGTCAGGCACTAAGGAAGCTTCAAAATGATACCAATATCTTCTTGGTATTATCATATTTTGCTGAGATATCATGTCTCAAAAAATTAAATGTTCTAAAATTACTACTTACAGGAAATGAGCCACAAACTTTCAGAGCGTAGAAGCCTCCAGCATCATATGTCACCCCTTCAGCAGCTTCATGTTGGTCCAGTTTCTGCTTCTTTCTGTCTCTCAGATACCTCCTCCTTGTTTTAACTTCAGGTGTTGATGTTTTCTGGCACTTTTGTCCTCTTTTTCCATTGATGCGGCTTTGTCTTCATTTTCCATTGATGCGGCAAATCCTGCAATGGTGTTTGTTTCAGGGTTTACATCCATCCTCCTTAGAATTTCAATTTCTACTTCTGGATCCAAAAATAAAATGACACACAGCATTACTGACACACAAATTTACAGTTTCCTGAGCTGTATAAACTTCCTTGGGGCACCTGTTCCATATTGTTCCATTGAACGCCTCGTTCACATTTTGGGTTTTTCTATGTAATCACCTTGCCAACAACTTTAGGTCATTCAACCTCTCATATACAGATTTAATCGCTCTTACGATATCTATTTTCATGCCAGGTCCTTTGTGCTTGCATGTTTCTCCTTTGGCTTTCGCTACTTGGTAAGGACACCAACTCCCTTCACCCAATGGACGCTTAGCATGGAGAGGCTGGTCATCATCTGCTGCGATATGGAACAAGGAAGCCCAGATTGCTCTACACTTATCTTCTACATTGCCAGTATTGGCCCTCAAAGCAATGCCAAAGTAGTTCTGGAGGTTGTCGATTAGTTTGTGCGTTAGCCCCCTCTACAACCTAGATTGTTTGAATTTGCTAGTTGGCGTAGAGCATTTCTGACACGATTTTAGTAGTATTCCACATATTTCAATTTCATAATAGTCTTTCCATTATATGGATCTAGTTCACACACCGTTTCACTGTCATTGAATGGTGCACAACCGTCTTCACATAGTGAACAGAGTCCAGTTTCCTTTGTGCTACTCATGTCGCAGGTTTCGTGGTATCCAAGTCGATTACCAGAGACACTTCTCATATTTTCGATCCTACTTTTGAACTGGTTAAAATCTGGAAGAGCAGTTCGAAGTGACGGTAGTGTTCTTGTAGTGCCCAGAAAAATACCTAAACTCACAGATGATGCAGTCCCTTCAAAACTTCCAAATCAGCCATCATATTTGTCCTCTGAATGTAAACAAAAACGTGAGGAACCAGAAGAAAGACGAAAAGAAGCAGAGGCGAGAGATAGAGATGCGTTTAGCAAGTGGTTGGCAAATGACGTGATTTCAGATTTTAACCAGTACAGAAGTAGGATCGAAAATATGAAAATTGATGGGTTCACGGTAATAGTAAATGATATTGAACGTTGTATTTTTCAAAATTGGCAGTACTTCTGTTGTGCCAAAGATTATCGCGAGTTTTAAAAGTAATTAACGAACTTAGAATTAATATTTCAAACAACGACATTTCCAATGGTAGTTCTAAATTTAAATGGGTGCTCGGCAAAGATATGGTAATGCATAAGTAGTCTAAATTCGACCCTCTTTTGAGTCATTTGAAGTCTTACAAAATTTGGAATTTATCACCAAACGAGAAAATTGAACTAGCTTCAAATTTGTAGCGCAACTACTGCGATGAAATTGACTAAAGTTCTGGACTATACAGTAAGGTTAAGTTTTTGAAGGAGCAAGCATAGGCGGAGTTATGGGAGGGATGGGGGACACTACACCCCAAAAATTGTGTCATCTCCTTTTCCGTTATACAGGATGATTCAAAACCTCTGCGACAAACTCTGAGGGGTGATAGATCTAACAAGAAGGAACTCTTTTTGTTAAACAACCTATGTCTTTTGACGCGTCGTTTCGAAGTTACTGTTGAAAATGTTTTTGCGCGGGCGTATGTCAGTGTAGGCGAATGTGTGCATCCCTGTTTGTTTGTTGAGATGTTTGTAAGAGACGAGAAGGGTTGTTGTTGTTTGTTTACGTTTAATGTTCAATACCTTTTCCTTTCAGTTCAGTCTAATCATCAATTGAGAATGGATGTTTACACTTTTCCCGAGTTAGCCGACATGGTAATGTGTTATGGGGAGGCTCGTGGAAACAGAAGAAGAGCTCTCCACATGTACCAACAACAATTTCAAAACAGAAATCACCCTCACCACACAATGTTTGCTCGACTTTATCAGTGTCTTCGAGACGATGGGTCTCTTCGTCCCTGGCGCATTGGTGGAACACCGCGTAGACATCCATTCTCAATTGATGATTACACTGAACTGAAACGAATAAGTATTGAACATTAAACATAAACAAACAACAGCAACCCTTCTCTTCTCTTACAAACATCTCACCAAACAAACAGTAGTGCACACATTCACATACATTGACGTACACCCGCGCAAAAACATTTTCAATGGTAACTTTGAAACGACATAGGTTGTTTAACAAAAAGAGATCTATCACCCCTCAGAGTTTGTCGCAAAGGTTTTGAATCATCCTGTATATTAAAACTAGAAAATAATTAATTCGAAAGGTGTTTTTTGTTTTCATTTATGATTAAGTTTCTGTGCTTGATTGACGAATTAATGTCTTCAGACAATGTGTCTGGACTATAATATATTTTATTTTAAATTTCTGAATGTATAATAATCTCTATACATCATTTGAATGGGAATAATGAGAAATCACACACGTCCATAAAAGTAAAATTTTCAGGAACGACAAAAACCACACAGCTACTTTTATCTAATACTTTGACCCCGTAAAAAAATATATGTGGTTAAGTACAGTAAGTTAAAGATTTTCAGTAGATTTCATCCCTATGCGACATCTATTTTCCGAGAAAAAATATATAAAAGCCGTTGGATATGTGTTGTTTCTCAATATTTTGAACATAAATTAATTAGCAGAATACAATAAAATATTACATCTTTACTCACAACAAATGGTTTCTTTGCAAAATTGTCACAGATCATCAACATATCATTTGCATGTGTAGTATTACAGTAAACTTCAAAACAGAACAATAAAATTAAATTTTTATTCAGAATAAATTGTTACTTAGGATTGCAAATCCTTCACAGATGATCAATATAATAAAATATTAATTCATTTTCATGTATAGTCAAACTTTAAGCTTCAGAATAGAACGTTAAAATGATATTCTTATTCAGGAAAAATTGTTACTTATTTCTAAACATTCACAGATCATCAATATAATACAATATTAATTTATTTTTATGTGTACTCAAAGAGTAAACGTCGGAATAGAACAATAAAATTAGATTTTTATTCACAACAAAGGGTAAAAGTAAAAAGTAAATTGTCCACACCTGTGGAGTAACAGCTAGCGCGTCTGGCCGCGAAACCAGGTGGCACGGGTTCGATTTCCGGTCGGGGCAAGTTGCCTGGTTGAGGTTTTTTCGCGATTTTCTCTCAACCAAATATGAGCAAATGCTGGATAACTTTCGGTGCTAGACCCCGAACTCATTTCACCAGCATTATCACGTTCATCTCATTCAGACACTAAATAACCTACTAAAATAATAATAAAAAAAGTAAATCCGTGGTGCCACAGCACATGAAGGGCCAAGACTGACCAGCCGGTTGCTGGTCTCACGTCGACATGCTGAAGCAGAGGTGAACGATCATCCAACCAGAATGGAGGTATCGTGTGGTATTTTTAAGTAGGTTATTTTATGTCGCTTTATCAACATATTAGGTTATTTAGCGTCTGAATGAGATAAAGGTGATAATGCCGGTGAAATGAGTCTGAGATCCAACACCGAAAGTTACCCAGCATTTGCTCATATTGGGTTGAGGGAAAACCCCGGTAAAAACCTCAAGCAGGTAACTTGCCCCCGACCGGGAATCGAACCCGAGTCACCTGGTTTCGCGGCCAGACACGCTAACCGTTACTCCACAGGTGTGCACTGGTATCGTGTGGTTAGCACGATGATGCCCCCAACCGTTATAGCTGGTTTGCGAAACCGGATTTTCGCTACCTATCGCAGCTCCCCAAGTACATCACGATGCTAGGTGCACATCGGTCCCATAAGTAGGCCTACACTAGCCGAAATTTCATGAGAAAATTTCTTTCCCCATGAGGACTCGAACGAGCGCACATTCCTCAGAACAAAGGGTACATATTGCAAATTTAATCCTTCACAAATCATCAATATCATATTATAATACTCAATCATTTTCATGTGTAATCATAATGTAAACTTCCTGCACCCCTTCGTTTTCTGGAAGGAATCTGTGGGACTTTTCCAGATGATCCGTCTTTTGTTTAATAATTGGCGAACTTCCTTTATATGATATGGTTTTAGGACTCTGAGGAATCAATGAACGTTCTGATAATACAAAAGTATGTTCCGTTATTCTTCCATCTATGTATACTTTTGCTTTTACAACTCCGGGATTTTCACTTGAGTAATGAAACTGATGGAATTCTGTTTAAAATGGTTCTTACTGAGAACGTGGGATTCCTCTGCCTTGAATTTCCAGAGACTATGTATTCTTGCGATAATGGTGAGGCCACCATTCTTTAAAATCAATATTTCAGTTCTTTCTGGAACTGTAACTTAAAGTTATTTTTTGAACTGATGAACTTTTTCAGTTACCTTTCTATAACGCCAAAATCACGGTCGCAGGGAGGAAGGAATGGCCTCTTATGGGGAAGTATTGTGTGATTGTTTCAAACCTCCCCTGTGCTGGGGAAAATTGTATTTAATATACAGTGTTACCAAACTATAATAATTATTTTTAATTAAGTGATGGTAAATCTTGTGCATGTGCTGCCAATCTAAGAATCTAAAATATTGAGAAACCTCACAAGTCCTGAATGCGTGTGGTTTCTCTTCATATTGGAAATAAGTTGAACTGAATTCTGGCATAGGATATGATGGAACATGTAGTGTCCAGTGGCGATTCCTCCATGAAGGATATGAGGATGATCCTACAGTTTAATTTCGTGCCTCTGAGGATAGAAAATATTTTAATTACAGATTTTATTTTTAATGCTTCCCGATGTAATAATTTTCTTCAAACTTTCACTTTCTGTCGTGAGTTGTCGCCACTGCACATCTCAGACCTCAGGAAAATTTTCCGAGGAACCATCCAAGTATCTTACAAAAAACGGTTTTTTCTAGCAGTGAAGTTTCGGGCAGGGGTGAGTGCGGAGGGCGGGGTATGGCTTGCCTTTATCCGCATTTGAGGATATGACCGTATATCCTAATACTACGACCCTTCTTTCTGGGTGGTGGTGAGGAAACCCTATAAGAGACTACAATACGAATTTCAAGTACCCTTGTAGCCTCCTTAATTGCAGTTCATTGGTCATTTTAAAAGACCGGAATAAACGAAATAATAATTTAAAATGATATAACATAAAAATAAAATGAATCAAAACCAAAATTGCATAAAAATAAATAAAATATGCTATAGGCTAATAAAACACAAGAATTAACAGGACTTTCAGATGACAGGACTGCTGAAAGAATATCTGAGTTGTATTTGATCATTTAGAATAATTTAACTGGAGCAAGAAATTAGTTGCGCATGCTCTATTATTATTATTATTATTATTATTATTATTATTATTATTATTATTATTATTATTATTATTATTATCATTATTATTATTATTATTATTATTATTATTATTATTATTATTATTATTATTATTATTATTATTATTTTCTGTCTTGGTCATCAGTCGTCAATCTCATATCCTACAAACAAAAAATATCACGAGTCGCCACTGGTAGTGTCTCTCTTCAGAATGATGCGTCCTGGTGTGTAGAATACATAATGGCATGTAACTCAATTTCGTAAAAAAGTGGACATTTGGGATTTCTCAATATTTCCATTCATTTGAGGAATGAAAGCATTGTAATGTTTCTTTTGTAACAGCCTGTACTCATGTGTTAGAAGTCTGCAGGTGTTCAGGCCGCCACTTGGAGAAATATGAATAATATACTGCACAACGTTGCAGAAAAAAGAAAAGTGATTCCGGTATAATGTGTAAACTTAAAGATGAGATAAATAAAATAATTAGAATTTACATTAATTGTTATGATATCTTCAGGAAAGTAAGCTTCATATAAATAATTTTGTTAGCACTGTTACGTAATTTTATTGATGTATGCATGTATTTCTGTACGAAAGACAAAAAGAGGGAGATTGTTTTAAGTTATGCCCTATTATAATATGTAGTAGACCTACAGTTCAAGCCCTATACAACTCGGTCTGAAACATCGCGGATATGGATGTAAATGTAAGAAACAAATGCCCCGAAAGTAAATGATGTTCCCCATAACTCTGTTATATGGGGATTCTATGGTTTTACTTTCCCCTCCCCCCCAAGAAAACGGTTCTCTCTCAACCTATGGAAGCAAGTATCACTGTTAACAACAAAAGCGCCGTAAGCTTAATACTCGATTGATATTTTTGTACGGGAATCCTTGAATTATTTTTCAAATCCGCCATCAAAAATATGACTCATGAGCACATTGTGGCTCGCAATGACATCTGTGCATTTCTCTTGCTTCCTGCCTTCCCCAACCCCCACCCTCTCACTCACTGGAGTCAAACTCCGTTCCATTTGTATTTGTCTCTGACCTGCAAGTGGCGTATCATCGCAATGTACCTCTACAAAAACGAAACATTTTTTTTCTGCCAATATGATGAGAATATTAAATATATGAATTGTTCACAAGTATTACGAGGAAAATGGTTGTATAACATAAAACGCCATTTTACTACATGTTATTGATGAAACATTAAAAGGTTAAGTGTTATTATTATTATCATTATTATTATTATTATTATTATTATTATTATTATTATTATTATTATTATCTCTGTACGTCGATCCTTTTTCAGCAGATGTACGAATAATGCGGTTAGATCTTCAGTTTAAACTAACAGATTTACAATGTGATGTTAAATGAAAGCTAGATGTAAGGATTTCACAAATGTTGAACTTTTCAAATCTTGCCAAAAACTAAATATCCTAATTTTCGTTCTTTCGCTTGCTCTGTTCAAGCCATGTTCGCTGCAACGTACGTTTGTGAAAAATTATTTTCAACAATTAAAATAGTAAAAACCTAATTTAGATCACGACTGACAGACAAATACCTTCGTGATCAACTACGACTGGCAGTAAGTGACTTAATTCCTGATTTTGAAACTCTATCGCAGAGACATTCTGAAGACAATTCATTTTAGGTTGTGATAATGTTTCCTATGTTTCCTTGTTCATTTCTTTCTTCGTACGTGCTAAACATTAGTTTGAAGCCTTGTACTGTATAAAATTATATTTAAGTGCCTGACGTAAGGAAAATGAAAATCCGTTAATAAGTCAGACAGTTGCTTCACTTCCCCTTTGGGTGTCCGCCTCCCTCCATAGGTGCTATGCACGTTGCAGGTTACACAGTGGCTCGGCGCACGATCACATTTTCGCCACGGCTGCTGTAGACAATTATGAAGTTCCACCATCCTCATCCTAACTATCTAAGACAGCTGTCCCACGTCTTGAGTCCAGAATGCTCAAATCCCTATTGATTCAAATATCTTTCTGAAAAAGCTTAGATATTAGAAGATCACGAGAAAGTTGTTAACTTATTACTGGATGAAATTTATGTTAAACCTGCAATTTCTTACAAGGGTGGCAAAATACAGGATTTCGCAGATAAATTGAACCTGGTACCACAGTGCAAGCATTTATGATTACGTCACTCTGTCAAACAATAAAGATACATCATAAAGTCTTTTTTTCCGTAAAAAATCTGACTTCAGGAAAGCTTTACGAGTTCGCAGTATCAATTGTAAATATCCTGAATCAGTGCGGTTTTCGAGGTATCACTCTCATTTCAGACAACAATAGAATCAACTGGAACATGCTAGAGAAATATGTAATGGACGACTAACGTCTACTTTTAAGAATCCCTTCAAAATGGGAGTGGAGATGATTGCAACTACAGGGGAGATTTAGATGCTGTTGTGGAATGTGGTTGTGAAGATGTTATTTTTGTTTGTGAGGATGATGAGGTAGAGGAAAATATTGTCGGACCATTTGATCTGTGCCCCGGTAAGATATGCGAACTGAACCGTAATTCCTTCTCAGCCTCGGTAATTCATTTCTCTCCCTGCATTCCTATCTCTCTCTTTTCTAGCTCTCTCCCTTTCTCTCTCCCACTACTCACAATTTTGAGCCTTCTCGTGGGACAGTTTATTTGCACTTGCAGTCCAGTGTTGCCAACTCAACATGAACATTGTAGCACGGAGTGGCAAAATACGAGTAAATATTATTAAGCAAGTATGTAATAGCATCTTGCGATGAAGAGAAACAAACAGGTCAATATCTGTTTCCTATAAATCGGGCAACGTAAAGAGCAGCTGCGATCACAGGTGGGACTTATTTTATTTCAATTGATTACGTATTAAAATTACTTAGTTAACTAATACTAATAATACAATATTTTTTTGTAATTTATAATTTATATAGGCAGATAATATTAAAATGCATTTGAGGGAGGTGGGGTATGATGATAGAGACTGGATTAATCTTGCACAGGATAGGGACCACTGGCGGGTTTATGTGAGGGCGGCAATGAACCTTCGGGTTCCTTAAAAGCCATTTGTAAGTAAGTAAGTATAGGCAGATCAGAGCGCCTAACAAAGAAAATCAGGAGAGAGGGAGGCTGTACAGGAGATGAAGAGAAGAACAGACCAAGGGAACCTTCAATTCTTGTAGATGATATGAACTGATGTATTTTACGAAGAAAGACACAAGAATTTTATACCATATAGAATGAAGTTCCGACATTGAAGAAATTACTGAAGGTTGCGAGAGACAATATTTTCCAAGGTTGGAGAGAAACGCTGCAGAAAGTGATTCGAGACATGGGATTTAGGTTTAAAAAATGTAGAAATACAAGATGTATTTTGATTGAAAGAAATGATATTGTAGCATGGAGGACCAGTTATTTATGATACCGTTTGACGGAAGTTTGGCAACATCCCTATTCGGCAAGGTTTGTGGCTTGCTGTTTAACGTGGTGGGAGCAAAGCGGGTGGAATGGAGTGAGTATAGGCGTTAACTTTTTCAAGAACGACGACAGCGCTGAAGGGGCACAGATCCGATGGTCCGACAATAATATGATGGCGCTGATATAGGCCTATTACATTGCTGGTTATGTTGCCAAGTGTGTAAGTGTAGCAGTAAAGTGTGTTAGATGTAGACATGTTTTATACAGTCATCAGACATTGGAATATTCCAGTGATACAGTAGAAATGAATAATTATATAAGAATAATAGACAGAGAAGGACTCTTGTGCCGCACACACTTTGTAACAAATGTGACTGTACTGGCATATAAAGTGTTCCAGTGTTTAATTTCGGACAAATATGAGAGCAACTTCATTAACCCTCCACTGCATGAGTTATTTTCTCAAATAACGTTCAGCCGTTTTATTGGCGCCATAGACTCAGAGATACCAACTTCTTAAATTTTCTTCGACTCTGTCTTCGTCAGTGCAACAAATCAAAGGCATCTCTTAGTCCCTATTTACACTTGCTATTTGCCGTTCGACTTACAGCACGGACTCATGCGCAGTACGGATTTCGTTCCTTTCCTTTCGACATCTGCTGAGTAGAAGCTGTTTCTATTTCTGTGCGACATTTCCTAGGTGGGCCAGCCGAATTGACGCGACAGGACCCGAACATGGTTCGGAAAAGCAGTAGCAGACAACTTTTAATCAGCTGTTTCTCTCTTTCCGCGCTCTTTGTAGCATCATGTCAGAGTGGAACAAAAACCAAGTAATGAAATTAATCAAGCTTTACGAGGAATTTCCATACTTTTATGACATCAGAAATAAGGACTATCACAATAGGACTTGGAGGGAAAATGCACTGGAGTTTATTTGTAAAATTTGGAGTCTGTTCGTCCCAATACTATTCCCTCCGACATCAAAACAAAAATAAAGAACATCAGGAGTCAATACACAAGAAAAAAAATTAAATTTTCAATTCATTTTAATATAATAAATATCTATTGGGCAATTTTGTTCCAGTTTGAAATCTTTACTGAGAACATGGAATAACCCTTTCTCCTGCCTTCTGGACCTCCATCTCCTTTCCCAGTCTCTCTCTCTCTCTTTTTTTTTTTTTTTGGCTTCTCATTAGTGCAAGCTAACAAAACACTTGAACCTGCAGAAGCTAAAACAGCTACTTTTTGTTGTTAAAATCCATTTTGTTCATTTAAAAGGCTCACCACATCATTCACACATTAATCGAGCTCAGCAACTAGCCTCGAGTAGCAGACGAGAAATCTGCCAAGAGTGAACAGTGATACTACATTTAGCCGACAGAAAGTGCAACAACTTGCTTCGACTTGTGGACGAAAAATCTGCAAAGTGTAAACGGTGATGCTACATATAGCCGACAGAAAGCGCTTGATGTTGCGCGACAAATAGCAAGTGTAAATAGAGACTTAAAAAACATTAATACGTAAACAATGTGAAAGTGTTAGTAATAGTGGTGACTTTACAGTGTGTGATGCGAACATTCCACAAGTATGCTAGTTTCTAGAGCCACAACTATATTGGTTAATATTCTAAAATGAAACAAGATAGTATTGCCGGTGCTTCAGGAACAAAAAGAAAAGTGCAGACTTTCATAAAAAAACAGGTAGGCTACCGGTAACAGTGTGTATTTAAATGACATCTGATGAATAACTTTACTGATTCTACTTCTTTAGAGAACTGCGCATTCCTGTCGTTTTTCTGTACTAACAGTAGTAAGAAACGAGCTTTGAATGATTTCCGCCGAATTTGGAATAGACATAGACAGATTTGAACTGCCAACATAGAAAACAAAAAAAATCACTACCTGTTCAAGGGGGCCACACTCAATCGCTTTCACCTTCATCTTGACAATAATAAAAGCCTAAACTAACCTAACCTAACACTAAAATCCTAAACTAATCTAAGGCATAACAAAAGCCTAAACTATCCTAACCTAACCTGTTACAGTTTCGTATATGCAAAGCATAATAAAAGCCTAAACTAACCTAACCTAACCTGTCACTAAAATCCTAAACTAACCTAACCTAACTTTTCACAGATTCGCCTATACAAGGCATAACAAAAGCCTAAACTATCCTAACCTAACTTGTCACAGTTTCGTATATGCAAAGCATAATAAAAGCCTAAACTAACCTAAACTAACTTTTCACAGATTCGCCTATACAAGGCATAACAAAAGCCTAAACTATCCTAACCTAACCTGTTACAGTTTCGTATATGCAAAGCATAATAAAAGCCTAAACTAACCTAACCTGTCACTAAAATCCTAAACTAACCTAACCTAACTTTTCACAGATTCGCCTATACAAGGCATAAAAAAGCCTCAACTAACCTAACCTAACCTGTCACTAAAATCCTAAACTAACCTAACGTAACTTTTTACAGATTCGCCTATACAAGGCATAACAAAGCCTAGACTAACTTGTCACAGTTTCGTATATGCAAAGCATAATAAAAGCCTAAACTAACCTAACACAGATTTGCCTATACTAGGCATAACAAAACCCTAAACTACCGTAACCTATCCTGTCACAGATAACTACGTAAGACATAATAAAAGTCTAAACTAACCTAGCCTTACATAATAAAAGTCTGAACTAACCTAGCCTGTCATAACACTCCATTTTCTTACCCCTGCACACTTCCCTGAAGTATGAAAATGGCCGAATTTCCATGCCGCTGGAACATTGCAAACTAGCGTGAAACGTTTGTAATGTCTCGTAAGTTATGTTGGTACGACATGTAAGACTCCTGAACATGCATATATCCACAATAGGAAAAGAAGTCAATCAGTGCTCGTTTAACAACCGCAGTACATAGCAATACTAGTACTAGCAGTAGTAGTAGTAGTAGTAATAGTAGTAGATAAAATAATAATTATGCTGATTACTGTCTTGTTAATATAATTTACTATTAACTAGAGTAAATAACGCCAAGCACCGCTATTAAATATACCCAAGAGAAATGGCATGCAGAGCATGCCCTGTTTGTATGATGTCACGATTGTGCTATCCAGTCCTGATAAAGAACTTATAGTGAAGGCCCCAGCAGACCCTATGAATGAATGAGTGTATGCCCTCTTGTTCTCCTTTGTATCCACTGTCCACGTAGAACTACGTCTTTCTCCTCAGGAGGTGCCTATGAGTGACAACTCTGGAATTTTTTTTTCTTGTTAGGAGGGAGGGAGGGAACATCCCACGCACTACGACCAGAGGCCTATTGTACACCCCCCATATAGGATGAGTTGCGTGCCCACCGATCCCCTATGCGCACTGACCTAACCACTTGACCCCCTTAACGACCGGTCACTACAGCCAACAGAGTCCATGTACCACTCCTGCTCCGGCAACCCCTCCAAGTCTCCCTTAACGGTCCGAGGCAGAAGTCCTCCACAGAGAAGGTTTGCTCCAGGTTCCGTTGCAGAAGCTATCCATCACCACTTGAATACAATCCACAGAGGCAGGTTGAGAGAGCCAGGAGCTTCGGAGGGCCACTGTAGAGCGATCTGAAAACCAGAAGAAGTAACGGGATGATGAATGAAAGGATGATAGAGGAGGAAAGGAAGTGGCGAAGTTGAGTGGGGTTCCAATTGCCTGATAAAGTTACCTGATATTCACCTATAGGAGTGAGGGAAAAACCCCGTAAAAACCTTACCCAGGCAACTCGTCCCGATGGCCTTAGCTTTACCAGAATAAATAAATAAATTAGTATCAATAATAATAATAATAATAATAATTATTATTATTATTATTATTATTATTATTATTATTATTATTATTATTATTATAAATAACCCACACTTGTTCTCCTTGTCTCCTCAGCAATTAGAATAATAGTTGGAGCAATGGCTAGAGAATTGTATAGAACATTTTTTTTTAAATGAGAGATTCTGACCTTAACAAATCAGTACATATACTCTTTAATAAATTTCCTCTTACGTAATAAAGAAAATTTTCTAACTAATTCAGCCATACATAGCACAAATACCTGCAGAAGGAATGGTTTTCATACACCATCATCAAATTTATCATGCTATCAAAGGGGAGTGCGTTACATGGCAATAAAAACTTTCAATGGTCTTCCTGAAGACATTAAGAATCATTACCAAATCACTGCGCTATTTAAGGTAAAACTAAAAAAATTCCTTAATATCTCACACATTTTATTCTGTAGATGAATTCTTGACATTTCACAGTACTGAGTAAATATTTTAGTACTATTAAATGGTAAACATATTACATTCTATAATATATTATTGTTATTAAGGTACCGGTATTAATTCTGTATATATTTTATATTTGCATTTTTCTATGTTAAACGTAAGAAATGGATATGTTAGGCTATATTGTATTATATAAAGCAACTGTAAGAATATTATGGAAAAAATTAATCTACCTGCCTGCCTGCCCATCCATCTGTCTTCAATTTGATCGTCTTGTATTTTCTTTGTTTATGTATTCCCTATTTTCTCCTTGTATTTTGAGGAAAAAAAGTTACATTTGTTCGTACCAAATTTTCTCTTTAAAGGACAAAACTAAATTTTTTTCAAACATCTATTATCATAATACACTGCTCTCTTAAACTGACTGAGCATATTGGGAATTCAATCAATAGATTTCCCAAAATAGGCTATGAAAAGTTTCATATAAAATAATGGAAGATAAAATTAATGTGCATTAAATTGTGAATTATTTGAAAGAAACATCATATATTCTGTGTGACAATGTCATGAACTGTGAAAGAACGAAAGTACTTGCATAATATCATATGAAATATACACTGTCTACATATCGAAATAATGGTCTTTATACATTGGGAGGAAAAAACAAAACAAGAAATATATATATTTTTGCTGCCAAACACTTCACCATTCTATTTCATCACATTCCTCTTAAGACATTCAACTTCTTATGTAGGGTTCCGAAACAATTAACAAGTATGAAAAATACGTTCGTTTATATCCTGGCAGTAATATTAATGCAATTTTTAGACACCAAAAAATGTTGTAAAGTGAGTTTTCAATACATATCATTACAGCTTTAAAGAAACTATTGAAGTAATGTCTATAAACTACAAACAAATATTATATGTAGGCTACAGATATACTAGGTTTGAAGATTATGGCTATAGAAACAATTGAGACAAGATACACACGTACGGAGCGTTGACAAATTTATACGGATGAATCTCTTATATCATATTCAAGAGGTGTAGAAACTGGGATGAATATGTCCTGTCTTTTCATTTTCATATTATGTAGGAGAATATACAACAAATTTTTAAGTTACTGCTATTTACATATTACTTACAAATGGCTTTTAGAGAACCTGGAAGTTCATTGCCGCCCTCACATAAGCATGCCATTGATCTCTATCCTGAGCAAGATTAATCCAGTCTCCACCATCATATCCCACCTCCCTCAAATCCATTTTAATATTATTCCCCCATCTATGTCTAAGCCTCCTCAAAGGTCTTTTTCCCTCTGGCCTACCAACTAACACTCTACAGTTTGACAACTTCAAGTGAAACCCCGTAAAATACGCCAACTTCTGGAATCTCTCTCTTTCTTTCTTCTCTCTCCCTCGCTCCTCGTCATTCAGTCACCAATCACCATGTAAATATCTGAGAGGATGTGTGTGGGCATCGCGACCAATAGAAGAACCACTCTCCATTATTACCACAATAACGGATTCTTCATTTTTGCCTCAACTGTCGGCTAGGAAGGTCCCATTATGATAGCATTGCAGGCAACTAGTCAACCTTTTAATGCTTTTGTTAGCAGGTTTGACAAACTGTCAGTGGACCTGTAAGTACATAGTGCATAGTGTCTCTCCCTTCCCCCAGTGCTTTCTCACTTGCTCCTCCCCAAGACAGCCAGCACTCACGTAGTAACTCGGTCAGGGTTTGAGTTCGATTTGTCAATCTATATATGCATTACATTTTTTTAAATATGATTCATAACTCTTTAAAAGAGTACATGAACTTAAACGCACAATGAAAAAGATATCAATAACATTGGCAACAATCAGTTAAAATTTAATCAACAGTATGCCAAGGAAAAATGACAGTTTTTCAATATTAGTGTCACAATGCAATCAGAGTACTTTTTTCAATGTTATGCCCTCTCATCGTGAGAGTCTCACGAAATAACATTAAAGAACTTACTGGTATTATATAATGATACGTTAGGAAGGCAAATCTCGTTGCTTGCAATCATAAGCTTTGTGATGAAATGATGAGAGAGACCGCTCTGTCATAAGAGTAGCCAGTATCAACACTCAGTAATCCCCATTCAAACTTAAATTCAAACAAAATACCGCCAGTCATTATGGCCAGCCAGTCGGAGGCTTGGGAGTTCAGTTTAATTCGAAATGGTAAAGAGTGCAGTTGTTTTGTAACTAGGTGGTTTACATTTGAACATTCATTATAATGAGTGACAGTCGGAAAAATCTCAGTGGTTCTCAATATCGGAAACACCTCTTATTGAGGTTCTGGCTGATATGTAAATCTATTACCAGACAGTACATCTCATTTGACGATATGTGTCAGAGGAAGAACTGCTTCTAAAATCTCATTAGTGTAATATGTAGCTAGTTAGCGTTGTATGCAATGGAGGGGGAAAGGAACTGGTCACCCTACCCCATTATCTCCTGGCCTAGTTGCCTTATGAGTGATGCCCTGATGGTGTCACTTGTGGGGTCCATACCTGTCTTCAGACAGTTGACTAAATAACAATACCGGAAACTCGCAAAATACAAGGCAATAAAAAGAGAGGAAATGGTGAGAAAAGGTGCAAAACTATGTGTGATTTAAAAAACAAACATAGCCAGCTTGGTCCAGTTCGAGTCCAGGTACATCAGAGTGTAATAATGTGATGAATAGTAGTTACCGAAAATAGTACAGCGTGTGGTTTATTTTAGTCAGGCGTTTCTGATATTAGAAACAGTAATAATGACGCAGAATCAATTATTTCATTTGATCCAAATGACGCATATAGGGCGAAATAAGGGGCAGAAATATTTTTCTCTGCCTAGAGGCGCCAAGTAGCTAGATTCGCCCCTGCATGTTAACACACCGAATGGTGCAAGAAACATGATGCATGGCACATGGAGTGTGACACATAACGCCATGTTATTTGATCTAACAAGTCATTCAGTGTGGAGTCATCAGATGGAGATCTTCTGCTATTGTCAATAATAAGAATGCGAAGATAAAGGCATAGGTTTCGGATTCATTGGTTCAAAACGTTGAAAATCATGGTGCTTGTAGTGTTTTTATTGGTAGAGTTAGCACAGCATCCAGACAAATTCGCAGAATATTATAGAATGTCCAAAGAATCATTTGAAGATACGACAAACTGTGAATATTCCTAATAGATGGAAAACATGTGTGAGTATTACACAAGCACATGGACTTTTCACTCTGATTTCTGTTGAAGACTTGGGTAGAAATAGTGTTGGTGCTAGGGTTGCCAACTATTTTTGAAGAAAATACGGGAGACTAAGTGGTCTACAATATTTGACATAAAAAATTGAAAAATTATTAAATTCAGTTAGCGGCACTAAAAACAATTTTATTCTACATTTTGGCAGTTAGGCTTAAATTATTTTGAGATATTTTACCTAGCGTAATAGTTCCAAACAAATTGTAAAAAGTCCTACATGAGTAATTGAAGTTGACTGTGATTTGCAGTTCTGATTTGATTAAAGTGTCGCGCTCCTTTTTCGGACATCTGAGGATTGCAAGACTTCATATGTGAGTATAGGTATATATCAATGTTAACAGTATTAAAAAAAGCTTGTTAAAATTGGCCATAAAGTCATTTAAATATGTGCTCCTACATATATGACTTACTGGTATATGTAAAAAATGCAGGTAGTAGGCCATTGATGATATAATGAGGAGAGTTCGGCTGGCACCGTGGATCGTGTCCTGGCATAGCTCAGTTGGAAAGAGCACTCAGCACGTAGAGTTGAGGGGTCCTGGGTTCGATTCCCAGTGCTGGAACAAATTTTTCTCAAAATTAATAGGTATCTACATGTTGACTACTAACAAAAAATAGTAGTCTCGATTATTCAATGAGGATGGCGAGACCTCATATATGAATGTATGTATATATATATATATATATATATATATATATATATATATATATATATATATGTTCACTTACTTTCCATAAAAGAAAACACTCTTTGTATAAGCTTAGCTGCACATTTCAGTGCATCTCTGGAACAACAGAATCCATCATATAAATCACCTTCAACCATATAAAAATTAAATGTTTCAAATAAATTTTTATATTATGCAAAAATAAGGGAGAAAAAGGATCAAAGAGAAGAAAAATATGGAAGTTGGGAGACTGTTAGAAATTGGGGCTAAATACGGGAGAGTTGGCAACACTAGTTGGTACTGTGCTGCCCATTACGCTGTATGATGACCGACCTACAGATGAAAATGTCTATACGAGGGATATGTCAATTTCTTATTTTTTTAAGTCTAGCATAGCTCTTCCTTGGCAATTAATTCCCAGTGACTTAATAAAACTTGTTATGAAGTGGGATATTTATATTTAAGTGGAGATTTATATTTTAAAACAAATAAATAAATGAATGAATACATGTACGGGAACTAAATAGCTACTTTCCCGGACAATCCTATTTCAGTTTATGTTTTACTTCTGCAGCTATCTCCGCCCAAATTTTATCTCTGAGTTTCTTCTTTGAATAATCTGCTCCTGTATAGTCGTAAATAACTGGATACCTCTCCATCACATTAAATTTCTGGTAGTCCATGATGATCGGAAAGTGTACACTGACAACTGAACTCCGGGCTGTAGTGGCCAGGTTGCATGAAGTACGACACAAAGAATCAGCATGTTTTATCTTTGTTATGATGCAAGGCACATGCATTATGTTGCTTGTGTCTTGCATTATCTGGCCTGACTAGTAGCACCTAAAGGCGTTCGTTTATTCTCCTTTGATGCATGCTTAATGTTCCATGCATACTGCTTCATGTGTCTGTATCGACTGGTGTGTATCAGTGGCGGCTCTTGCGTATTTCTTAAGAGGAGGAAAGAAGGTAACAGGACGAAATGACACCTTCTTGAATGAAACATGCTACAAATTAGCCAACATGCACATACGTAGGACAAGGTAGTGTTGGGGTTGGCCTTCCCTTCTGTATAGCAATAATCTGTTCTTGTAAACTGAGTTTCCTAAATTTTCCATAAAATATAATGTTTTCACTTCCATTCATTGTTGAATAATTGCACAAATTAACTATTACAAGGAAATTCACCTAGCAGCATTTTTTGAGCACACTACAGCATCACACGTGTTGGAAGAGACTATAGCTACTAACACGTAATCGGAACCGCGGAAATGGGAATGGGAAATAATCTGAGGAAAGCGAGAACACTGCACCCACCCAAGTGGTCTATGTTGTCTCATGTACATTTTACAAGTTCAGTATCACATGCTTTTGAAGAATATCAGTTCTTGTAAAGTCATACTACCATTATTGTTCAAAGTTGCCAGTGGCCAATTTTTTTATGTTAAAAATAATGTAGTTTGGAGTACCTACTTTCAATTTCAAATATATTTGTACAAAACTGACAACTTGGCTGTTGCCCTGTCTAGTAAACAATGAATAGAAGTGAATTTCAGGGGCCAAAAAGATCTGTGATACCAACGTAGAACTACTTCCTCTTTGTTTTATATAAACACGAGTTTCAAACCATGAATAGTAGCCTATATAAAGTGCAATGAATAATATTTTTGATTTATAATTTTACAAAAAAGTTTATATGGTGTCTTTCATAGCGTTGCGTTAAAACTATTTAATTGTGCCTCCTCCTAGATGTGTTATAGTCTGGTTGAATGCAAGATCGTTAGATGGCAGCGGTAGCAAGCTTGCTGCACGACCAGTCGGTTTCTATTTCCCGCCCATGACTGATTCAGAGGAGGATCTCCTCCCTCTCCATTCATTTACTCGCTTTAAAACTCTGCTTCTTTCTCTGGCCACTAGTGCGCTGTTGTCTATGTGTGCTAACTGCAGTAAAGGAGGAATGGCTTGGCTTTCCTCCACACAAACAATCTCGCACCTTTCTTACAGTTTCTAGCAGCACATGAGCATGCATCGTTTAAAACTCGATCAACCGAGGTTTTCTTATAGCTGTGAACTTAAAAATTATCGAATCTTCCTTGAATTTCAAGGCACATATTTTATTTGGTATTTACTTTCGAAAGAAGAAAAATTTGAGGAGGACGTTCCTCCCTTCCCAACCCCGAGGACCCGCCTCTGGTGTGTATCCTGTCTTACTTGAACTGCTGTGTTCCATAGCTTGTCGGTTTTTCGCCATGACATCAAAAGAGGTTTAGCATGCTCGAACTGCATTAAGTGTGGTTGTGCATATAACATTTATTTCAGTCTTCATCAACAGTGAACATAGAGTGCATTAAACAAAATACAACACACTTTAATGAATAATAAAAGAAATTCTGTAGAATGCAAAATATTTAAGGCATTCCAACAAAACTTTGAGGAATAGTACCACAAGAAAATGACCGTCATTCTTCCATCTCTTTGAGGGGAGAAAGCAAAACTAAAGAAAATCACAGGAATAACGAAAGCAGATATGTATAAATGCAGTGGTGATATTCTAATTTCCTATCATTTTTGGTTCTCTCTCCTAATAACTACAAATTTCAAAATTTTATTATAAAAAATAGTAAATAAGTAATAATAAGCAGCTATAAACAAAGGAAAATCGCAATGTATCACGCTAGTACCAGTACAGAATATATATGCAGAGTACTTTTTATCATCTACTGTTACATCAAGTTAGTTTAACATTATGGGTGATATTCATAGACATTTCGCAGCATGCACTATGAGCATACTAAGCTAGCCCCCGGCTATCCACTGGTTACTTGTACAGAATTCAAATCATATCATATTGCTAACACTGATTTATGAATACGAAAAACGATGGAATACGGCCCTAAATGTTTAGCACATCACTGCCACTTTCTAGCATGCCATATTGTATTTTTGGTCCAGGGAAAATACACTTCTTTTACAGTAATACTCGTAAAAAATAGGAACGTTTTTGTAAGAAAGTATTAATATTTTCTCTAGACTAGGGTAACCAGACGCCCCATTTTTAACGGGATTGTCCCTTTTTTCAGCTTCTTGTCCCCTGTCCCGAGAAAAGTATGCTCGGTGCGCCAAATGTCTCGTTTTTTTAAATGGCATCGCATTTCCCTAAATTATCATTAAGATATTTATTTTTCTTTTATTTTACTATGAAAGATAAATACATTAACTTAGTTTTACAAACATAATTCAGATTGTAAGTTTTGTGTTAGGAATACCTGGTACCAATGCATCATCAGAAATAGTGTTTTCGTTGTTGAATTCAATTTGGTCTGACGAAAGGAATCAGTTTCCAGTTAAAACCATAATCACAAAATGTAATTTCAAAAATGTGTCTTGCATGGACTTTTATAGTTTCTTGAAGGAAAAGCCAACACTTCTACAGCAAATTCACTCATCAAAGAAATATGATGCAGATTGTACAGTTGATCTTCATGGAGAATGTTAAAATACTTATTATTTCTCAGTAATATTTGCAATTACCATGGACATATACCGTATATGTTTAACACAGGTACACATCAGTGAATTGGTGTTAAATTTCTTGAATATCACCACTGTGAGGCAAAAAATTTTTTCACGAAACAAGTTCAGAATACAGTGACATGAATATAATAGTAAGGTCCAATTAATCTGAAGTATTTTTAAACAGATAAGTTAACCTATTTAATTCAGACTAGCTGCCACATAAAAAATTGTCAACAGTGACTTAAGCCAAGTATCCATACTACTCTATTACATACTCTTCTCACTTTATAGATCTCTAGGGTATGGAACAACAAGTTTTGATGGAGAAATCACTGCAATAAGTGAAAGTCTCAGGAATCTTCTATGCCACATCAATAAATTTAAGAATGCAGTTATTTTGTCAGACTCCAAAACAGCTATTCTATCAATAGTCTCTAAACACACACCTTAATCTCAAACAGCAGAAATAACTAAAATGGTCTCTCAATTAATATCACTCAATAAAAGAACTGTATTCCAATGGATACCATCCCATTGTGGAATCCTGGGAAAAGAGATTGCGGATGCATTAGCAAAGAAGGGCAGCACTGCTACTTACAGACCTGTTACTAACTCTACGCATTACTCTGTGAAAAGATTTATTAAACCTACATACTTAGACTTCAACAAACAAAATTTGATAACACAATCTCAAGGGAAAAAATGGAACTCTCTGCATCATAATCCACAGTTAATTCCCGATTTACCACGAAACTCGTCTGTGGCTGTATTTAGATTGGCAACAGGCCATGATTGTTTGGCCAAACACCTGCATAGAATTGGAATATATCAGTCCCCTAACTGCCCATTGTGCAACTGAAACCAAGAAATGGATTCGGAACACCTCAAAATCTGTGCTTCAGTGGCTGGCCATGATAATATCTTTGAAAAATATTGGAGTGCAAGAGGTCAAATGACTTTATTGTCAAACGTCTGCCCTTAGAAAACAACAATTATTATAGCCTAGTTATTGTAAACAGTGTAGTATTTATTACTTTAAAATAAATAAAACTGGACCTTATTGCTCACTGACATTATATAAACACAAGTAGGCTAGTAATGAATGTTTAGATAAAATGTTGATTCATGTCAACTTTAATAAATGTCTCGTTTTTTTTATTTTGTAAATCTGGTCACCCTACTCTAGACCAAAAATACATTATGGCATTCAAAAGAAGTGGCAGTGATGTACTGAAACAACAATATTATAATAATAATACTTTACTGCTATGAGGGCTATTCATAAAGTAACTTCCGTTTTCATATAGCGTGCGTAACAACAGAGACAGTGGCGCGGCTCTTGCGGTGGAGTGTACCTTGAAGCAGTATGCATCAAGCAGCGGTAGAGTCAAGGTCGTGCCTTTGTTCCTGTCAAAATGTGTGCTGCAATCGCAAGTCCTGCCAGGTGTGAGGTACTGTCTGTAACAAGATTTCTTGTGGCTAAAAACTGTAAAGCCAGTGAAATTCATCGCCAATTTTGTGGAGATTATAGGCCAGACGTAATGAGTGAAGGTGGTGTAAGACAATGGTGCCGTATGTTCAAAAATGGGCGAACCAATGTCCATGATGAAGAGAGAAGTGGTCGACCGAGTATCGTGAATGCAGATCTGATTCGTTGACGAAAAGGTTAGAGCAAACCGCAGGTTTACCATGTCAGAGTTTAGTGAGGATTTTCCACAGATTAGTCGTACTCTTGTGTACAAAGTGATTACCGAAGATTTGGGCTACTGGAAACTTTCTGCCAGATGGATGCCTAAACTCCTGAGGAACAAAAGGCTCAGCAGAAGAGGGCAGCAGATGAGACTTGGGTGCTGTATGTGAATGCAGAAACAAAACTTGAATCAATGCAGTGGGGCCATACTCACTCCCCGATAAAATCCACCAAGTGCCGTCAAACACTTTCCACGAGGGAACTTATGACAACTGTCTTCTGGGACAGAAAAGGAAATTTGCTAGTGGAGTTCTTGGAGAGGAATGCCACTTTTAACGCTGAGCGTTACTGTAATACACTAACAAACTTAAAAAGGGCAATTTAAAACAAACATCGTGGCATGTTGAGCTCTGGGGTGATTTTCCTGCATGACAACGCCCGGCCGCATAGAGCGTGTCGTACTGCGACCGAACTGCAAGAGTTCGACTGGGAAGAATTGGATCACCCTACCTATAGCCCAGATTTGGTGCCTAGCGATTACCATCTCTTCATGCACATGAAAACGTGGCTTGGCTCGAAGCGCTTTGACAATGACAAAGAGTTGAAAACCAGCGTTGTAGGTTGGCCGAATTCTACAATTGCAGAATTTCAAAGCTCGTCAAATGCTACGACAAGTGTCTCAATGTGACTGGAAACTGTGTGGAAAAATAAATTAGAGTGTATAATTTCAAACGTATTGTAACCCAATTTTGTAACGTCATTCACAGGTTTGTAAGAAATAAACGGCTACTTTATGAATAGCCCTCGTAGAACAAAGATACATATTGCTTTTTTTATATAAAAACATTCTAACATTCCCAGAAAGAGTAAGTTCCATACTCGTGCTCAGAGGGCATTCCACATAAGATATTTTATTAAATAACAGAGTAAAAAGTAAAAAAAGAAAAAGAAAAAAGAAGAAAAAACATATCACAATAATTGAACCTTAAATTTTCTCTCTAAACAGCAATTTTTAATTGATTTTTTTTTAAATAAGGAGTATTACTAAATTGTATATTTGAGAATTTAGCTATTAAGTTATCATGTTATAAAGCCTTGGACTGAAGTTGCTACTGTGATTATATGCTACAGCTATGAGACATGTAGGTTCTGTTAAGCATAATGTCTTTTCTGAGCTTTTGGTTTTATATTTATGTGAATATAAATTAAATATATTTCGGTTTTTATGTACGAAATTCAGTAATACATCTTGTTATAAATATGATGGAAGTCAAATACTTTAAATCTTGAATACAACAGTTCTGAAGGATAATCAAGAGTTTATTAAGGCATAATTTTATTATTCTTTTCTGTAGCAGAGTTATTGGCATGAGGGAGGTACTATTAGCACTATATTAACTTTCTTACACATCAACCATAGTACACCAACTATTTACTTTTTTTACACATAATGCTACCACCACCACAAAAAATTTTGATCAACATTTCAACCATTAATGCTTCATTATACTACTCTGATTGCTCTCTGCAATTCTTTTAGTTGGTTATTGAACGACCCTGTATTAACTACTAGGATATTTGGCATCGATTGTATTGGTAATAGCGTGATGATATTTGGCAAGATGAGGCCGAGGGTTCGCTATAGATTACCTGACATTCGCATTCGCCTTATGGTTGGAGAAAGCTTGGAAAAAACTACCAGTAATGAGCACAAGCTGGAATCGAACCAATGCCCGAGTGCAATTTTGGAGCAGCAGGATGCTGTCTTTGTAAGCTTTTCTTTTGTTATACACATTAATAGGAACATTTTCACAATTCACTTTCTTGCTTTAAAAAGCTAACAATTTGTGTCTACTTACTGATGTCCACGTTTTTCTTCAGTGATATTGTACACCGCAGCATAGAATAATGAATCCACAGAGAACTTGATTTCTTCTTTTCACTTTTCATTGAAAAATATTCCAGCATAAACTTTTCAGAAATATTCTCTACTTTTTTTTTTTTACACCAATCTTCAAACTTCTTATATTCCTCTTCATACCTCTGTCGCAATTTTGTTGGAATTAATAAATCAGTACAGCTGTTAATGCAATACTATTGACACTTATATTTATAAATAGTCATGGTGACAATACCGGCAATAATAACATTCTTCAAATGTTTCTTGTACATGGCCCTCTATATGAATTGATCACTTACAAAGCAAAGGTATATAGCTTCAAATGTTTCTCGTACAAGGCCCTCTATATGAATCGATCACCTACAAAGCAAATGTATATAACTGGCAATAAAAATTTTACATTTAGACAATACAGTATTCAATTTTACATTATTTTTTTTATCAAAGCGGATAAAACTTTGTACGATACACATGTCATACTTCATATTACAATAGTAGACTGGTTATCAAACTCGGCCTGCAGCCTTGTTTGACAAAATCTCGTACTGTAAAATAAAACGTTACGACATTGGTATCTAAATAACTATTACATTATGTTTTGTGCAATATTAAAATGCTTGATAATATCGTATTGTCAGTGTTCTTCCAGCCTGTAAATGCTATTTTTTTTTAATTTAAAACATTTAACAACCAGTTCTACATTGTGGACAAATTAAACAAGCAGTGATCTGACTGAATGACATGACATGTGAAAATGTGATAGCTTTCAATTGCATTATATTAATTTCTACTGAATCATTTCATTGCTATATAGCCTACTATATACCAAAAGATGTATATAGGCCTACCAGTATTTAGATATGGTGGTAGTTTCCTAGTACCTGGTACTTGTTACATAGGTCGAGTTTGTGTTTACACAGTGGCTTTTTTCTGGAAAGAATTTTAATAGTTTGTTACTGGCTGTGATTCTAGTCAGTTTGTAATATATTTTTGGTCCAGGGCAAATATACATCTTTTATGATTATACAACAATGGCTGACTTAACAGCTTATGCAGCGAGTACCGGGTACTAGGAAATTTCCCATCTTTTTACATATTTTTTATTTCAAAAGTTTCATTTATTGGAACTGATGATATAATATATCAGAATACACGGTTTGTATTCAAGACTTTGGCGTTTCTATGGAAGGACAAGCCTCGAGAAGGATTAAACACTGTAAGTTCAATTTTATTTAAATACCAACTTGTATAATGCATGATGCTGTCACATTTTAAACATATTTTAGTGTGAGCACAAAATTTCCATTTCCTATGATAAGTTCATAAAGATATTCACGCGAAATTATTTTGCTAAGGAATCCATCCTTCATTATGGAAAAAAAAAAAAAAAACTGTGGTAACTCACTTTGAATTGAGTACCTACTTAACCTTACAAAAGGGCTAAAGAGCCAAATTAAAAATAAATAAACAAACAAGGAAACAAGTAAACAAAGAAGTACAATTCATATTTATTGTAGAATGAAGTTATTTCATATTCTGCATTTCCCTACAAGAATGCTAAGTGAAATTCGTAACTTAGTAAGTACTGGTAGTTCCTATGAGCATCAAACGGCTTCAATGACGTCACAACCCAGTTAGCCAAGCCACTTTCCTTACAAAAGTGTCAAGTAGCAATGATTTTCGTGTGCATTTCCCTCCTTCAACATATTGTAACAGCTGGTCTCCTATATTTGGTGTTATAGCTTAGTGAGTATAACGAGGTAGTTGCGTATAATATATTGTTTCAAATTCCTGAACCAGTCATTGAGAAGGGAAGGTTGAAAGAGTCTGGCAATGAAAGCAAAAAGTTAGAGGCAACAGGAAATGAATATATGATTCTAAATAACGTTCATTCATCTATCTGCAAAGAAACCATATTTATTAGAGGTAAATCTATGCTGTGCAAGCTGTATGTGTATGTTAATTTGAAAATGTATATGTTACTGGTACTGTTAAAACTCGAAATCCGTCAAAACCAGTTTCACCTAGTAAAAACTAGCTTAAATGTGTGGGTGTATCTAATGCCTACCCACTTCACTTGCGTGATTCGGTTTCCACATATTTCAGGTAGATGGCAGGACTGTGACCCATTTTCAATTTGTACATTGTTTTGGTGAGCCACGCTGTACATGATGTGTATCATGTGAAGAGTTATGTCGTGAACTAGGGTGAGCGTGTGTGTAAGTGTAGGCTAGCGTAGTGAATGGGTGGGGATGATGAAGGTGAGGAAGGAATAAGGGGAAACCCGGTGCTGATACATAGCCTACTCCTGTGGAATAGCACCAAGGGGGCCGACAGGCTTAACATCCCCATCTGACGGACTAATTACTATCAATGGTGACATATGTCTTCTCTTCATATGCACTGTGAAGAGATTTGGGATTTAACCCAGGTATATTGATGCACAATCTAGTGATTAGAAGTTGTGCACTGCCATTTTTCCTAATCCCAAGATAGATATTTTACATGAAAATTTCTGATCCTGCCGGATTGAACCTAGGCCAGCTAATCTAGTCTGAAGGCAGACATGCTGCCACAGAGCAAACTCAGCGGATCCGCTTAAACAAATGTAGGTAGATAAAAAGCGAGTTTTCATAAGGTCTAGAATCAGTGACAGATTCGGTTTGGTTTGTTCAGGGTAGACCAGGCCTGAGCTCTAGTAACTCAATCGAGTCATTGCAGGTTTCCCCTTAACTCCCCATTCCACCTTCCCCGGCTGAGACGAGTAGACAGGAAGAAAAGCATTGCTCAGTGACAGATTGTATAAGGCAGGCGTCATAGTTTTTACAAACTTTCAGCTCTCGCTGGTTACCTGCAATCCATCACTGATGCATAGCGCCTACTATGTGTTTGTTTTTAAGGCAGTGTAAGCGAAAAAGACGTGGGTGGGGGTTTCAGAGTTCCGTTTCACTTCCCTGTTGTGCCCAGAGCTGGGCTAGACCTTGCGAAAACTCGGTTTACATATATGCTTTTTGTTTATGTCTTTGTTTGCTTAAACTAGTTTTTACTAGGCCTATTTGAAACTGGTTTTGATGGATTTCGGGTTTTGAGATAACATAATGTAAATTAAAGTAACATGCGTACATTCACTGGGATAGTGACAAAAGTAAGCACATGTATGCTGGTTGCAAAATTATTCATATGCTAATTTAAAATATAATGTTGTGTTGGAGATGATGTAAAAAAGCTACAAAGTATTTTCCCAATGAGGATGAAATCAAAATATTTTACAGCACCTGAAGAGCTTTAATATATGAATGTTTGTAGCTGCAAAAAGTATAGAATTTTGCCTTTCATTTTTGCATTGTAAAGGAAAATTTAAAATATATAATTCAATTATGGAATATAAATGTAATTTAACAACACTGTATTGTACTTAAAGCAAAATATACCGATTTTTTTGCTACTAATATTTTATTTGAGAAATCACACATGCACTGGACATTTTGGGCCCCATTGCGCCTTCATGTTACAAGGTAAGTTTCTTAAGAATAGTAAAAAATATTGCAAATCATATATAGCTGGCAGTTTTATACACTTTTCTGAAACTAGCAGAAAAGAACATGTGTAGTTTCTCAAATGACTGATTGAATAATTTCAAAGCACAACAGAAAAAAATAAATCACTAAACTGGAGAATTAGGTACCGCAGCTTTCAACATGGCATTGCAATGATAATCAAGTACACAATGTTGCCAACATTGACGTCATTACCAGGAGAAATTTATTTTTTGCTCGTTTGCTCCTTCATTCTCAACATTACTGAGAGATAGCTTCACTATTATAGTCCATGGAGTGCAGTTTCATAGAAAGGACTTTGCCGACAGACCTTCTACTGCCCCCTACTAATTGGTTGTCATAAATGTGTTCTTACTGTGACGAAAATCTTGTCTTTGCCTGTTAATAACCAATCACAACCCTCGTTCAGAAGAATTGACAGGGTCCTGACAAATCCACGTGGAGGCAGAGTTGCCAAAGATTTTCTGAATTCCAAGAATCCCATCAGTTAACATGAAAGTATAATTGAGAGTGTATTCTGTAGTATTCATTGAGCTGTCAGCTCGTGATATTACGTTGTTTTTTTTTTCAAAACACGTGGTGTTCAGATGAGGATGACGGCCACGAATCCTCTCATTTCGAAGGTCGCCAAGATTGTGGCAACTGTGCAATGTTGGGATGATGGACTGGTCAGAGGTGTTTGTGTAGAAAGTCATAAATCTGTAAGTGGGTGTTCAAAGGAGCCACCAAACTGCACTCCATGATATAAAATAGACTTTAGCAACAAGGTTAGGTAAGGTTTGATGAGGAGATAAGTACATTAGTGTTAATTACACACTTTGGCAGTGATAAGGTTGGCTGGGGTTTGACGAGGAGATAATGTATTAATGTCAATTACACACACTGTTGATTTCAACGATATTCCCTGGACCACATCATATTTCTCCTTAATTTCGCCATGGTAAAGTGTTATGATATTTTCGAAAATGTGCATTTTCTTTTAGTGTATTAAAAAAGTCGTCATTATACTCCATAGACCTTGCATTTAAAATTGCAGGGAATTAGTATTAAAGAATATCATCACCAATTTTACTAGCAACATTTCGATTCTCTTTTGTTTCATAAGGTGATTTGGAATGTACACGCGAAAATAAATCCAGGTAAGGATCATGCTAGCACTACAAGAGAAGTCAGCGCATGCGCAGTTTGATCTCACAGCCAAGTTCTTTCTGTCGTGAACCTCTCCTCTAATGGCGAGCATAATTGCTATATGCTATAGGCACCGTGCAAGCTCCTCTAGTGGCGACTGTTGTTACTAACTGTGGGACAGCAGCGATAGAGTTGTGCTTGAAGCGTATGAATATACTTAACGTCACAAGTTAAATGATTAGAAATATGGATGATCCTAAAAAGCGGAAAGGTAATGCAAATTGCTGTGTTCTTGAGTATAGTAATGCTTATAGGAACACACCAACCGATATTGTTTTTATTAATTCCCAAAACAGAAAACTGAAGCGCAATGACGCTAATTGTGGATCCATGCAGTACGCAGACAAAAGTAAATAAGGCTACACTACTTGTAATCATAGTTTTATTGTATACTAGGCCTGATATAAAAATAGAATGTATATAGTATTATGTTTATAAGTAACCATTAAGTTAACAACAACAGGAATGTATCATTTAAATTTCAAAAAATACATAATTACTGAGTTCTTTACATATATATTATGTATAATATTAGCAACAATAAATAATTATATATTTATTTTAAATGTATTCATATCGATATTTAATTCTTGATTTCAAGTGCTGATGGTTCATCTTGGAAACCAACACCCGCGCAAGAATTTGCGGTATTCATTTTATTGGGAACGAGATCAGAACACCCCCAAAACTAGCATACCGTTCCCAGTATTTTTATAAAAGTTTACAAGAAAAAGACTGCCTCATCTCAACTAGCTCCGGAAAGGTACGAAAGAGACGCATAAAGAAGAAGAAAAGATGAAAATTAAGTTTTATGGAAGGCGAATGCTCAACAAGTGTTATTTCGAAAAATTAAGTAGCCATACAGGCAGAAGTAAATGAAACCATTCCTAGTGATTTTGTTCTTTCTTTCACAATTGAATTGTGTGAATTATCTATTCAAGTGTCTATTCCATTACATGCTGAACTGAAGTCACATAAGAAATCTTATGACAAGCGTTCAGGAACAGATGATATGTTTAATGAAATGCAAGATTTCCGAAATTATTCTACAATAAAATATGAGACAGAACTACCAGACTTAATGGGAGTGACATTTGTGGTTTCAAATATATTGTTAAAATTGCTGCCAATTGAAACATAATAATACCCGTAGAATCATAAGAAATATTTCCAATTCTATCATTTAACCCAAAAATAGCTACCATAAATAAACAATAAACGCCCCAAGATGTAGACCATACATATTATATTTGCCATTTTTATTAGTGAATTTCACATCGAAAGCTTTCGAAAAATTCTGTCCAAGAGTAAGATTAGTAAAGAAAATCATTTACTCATATTTTCCAATTAAAATGAAAACTGGATTGTCGTATTCTGCTATGAGGGTGATGTTCGGAGTTAATCGTACTATTATAATTATAATGTATTTTTACCGCCACTTTAATGTTGTTGACATCCACAATGGTTACTGTAATTTTGGGTTTTGGCCTAGCAGAGAAAGTATTCAGGAAACAATGCCTGCAATATTGAAAAATGTAGAGTGACAATTAATTGTTCAGAAGTAGAACAGCCACCCAATATGGTCAGATGGTGGCCTTCAAATCTAAATGCTACCGAGCAGATCGAGTGACACATTCATAACAAATGATTGTGGATTATTGACTTTATTGGAAGGTGGTGATGAAGTTAGGTTTTCCCGGAATAATAACAAACCTCTCCGATAAAGGGATCATTGTTGTTACTCCACCGTATCTGCACGATGGTAAATTAACAGCTGAAGAAGTCGAAACTACTTACAGCGTTGCCAGTGTTCGAATTCATGTTGAAAGGTGCATTGAGCGAATTAAAATATACAGTATAACATTTTACACAAAATATCAATTGAACTGCTTCCGCATGTTGATCTTGTTTATTCAACTGTCCAAAGAGAAGTCTGAACCTCATAAGTGATACCAACAAGGGACCACTTATGAGGCAACTAGGCCAGAATATCATGGGGTAGAGTGGCCAGTTCCTTTTCCCTTCCATTGCATATATCGCCAACTAGCTACAAATTACACTAGTCAGACTTCACATGCATACAAACAATATTGTTCTTCCTCTGTCACATATCGTCAAGTGAGATGTACAGCCTGATAACAGATGTACATATCAGCCAGAACCTCAATCAGAGGTAGTATGTTGATATTGTTCATATGTGTTGTAATTTACAGTCGCCCATTATTCAGGAAGTGTAATTAAGACTACTTTTAGAATTAAATCACCTTAAAATAAACAATTTATAGAGACATTATACACACAAATATTACACACGTCATGACATCAAATATAAGTATATCAATGTTTTCGTAATATGACCGTTCACCCTCATTGAATGGTATGAAATCTGATTTAAATGCCAAACAACTTCACTGTTATTCAGGAACTTTGTAGTTACATTTTTACACTCCTCTAGCAGTAGTGAACTTTCCACTGAGTCTATAAAATAATTAAAGACTGAAGATTGCTGGGTTTGCAGTGAAAGACCTGCCCTTGGGCAGAACACTATGAATCAATGAACCCATTCTTACTAATATTACAACTTTTTATCGGCAGAAAGCAGCATGTAATTTCTATATCACACATGACTAGTGAATGACTGCGAGCCTGTAGTTAATTAGGAATTGAGACACTGCGCGGCGCCACCAGTACGATTTTGAGACCCTTGCACGGTGCCTATATGGTAGATATGTATTATCCAGTTGTTCCAATTGAATAAAAGTTTTTTTTTTTTTAGTTGACTCTTCAAATGTCACTTACTTACTTACTTACAAATGGCTTTTAAGGAACCCGAAGGTTCATTGCCGCCCTCACATAAGCTCGCCATCGGTCCCTATCCTGTGCAAGATTAATCCAGTCTCTATCATCACACCCCACCTCCCTCAAATCCATTTTAATATTATCCTCCCATCTACGTCTCGGCCTCCCTAAAGGTCTTTTTCCCTCCGGTCTCCCAACTAACACTCTATATGCAAGGGGTGGTCCTCCAGCTTGGGGGTTGGGCGAAGGGCTAACAACCCATCACCGTAAAAAACAGCTTGTTACGAATCCCTTCAAATGTCACAGATAGAATAATACAGAGTGGACCCCTCGAACTTCCCTGATTTCCATTGTTTCTTAAAAAAAACATGATTATTATTTTTTTATTTTATCAGAAAGAACAACAATAATAAACACAATATGCTTTCACCTCCACCTTTCATGTCTAAAAAACGAAGACTCGAGGAATAGGGACTGAATATGGCATATTTGAAATTCTGATGGCATCTGCAGCAAGGCAACATGTAGAGGATGAATGCCAGATCTTCGGGAACTTTATAGTTAAAGATGTAGTAATGTTCATCCGTAACACAGAGCAAAGTCCAACATGCTATTATAAACGTTTACTTGATGTGGAACTGAAGCAGTGGCAAACATGCCATCCAGTTCTTTCTACAGTTCACCATATACATTTTCTTCTCAACATTATACTGTAATGTTCTTCCACCACAAGGCCCGTTACCATATTAAGAAAATTCCTTCAATTCTCCTGACTGTCCAAGCACTGCACTGATTACACTCAGTTCAAACCCAAATTTTTCTAGCATCAAGTACGTCCAATTGCCAAGATGTGGATATGGATTTTCAGGCTTTCTTCATTTAAAAATAGTGTTTTATGGTATTACTTAACCTTTTATGTATTGGTAGAAAATAAGAATACCTACTTGTAGACTTCTAACACATAACCTGTGCATTCAGCTGATGCCAGAGCGGTGTGGAATTGCCTCACTATAACTCACTACAAAAATATAAGTTCAAGGAGGCCTGCTTAGCACAGCGTAATACACAAATACACTATTGTGTTATCCCCACAAATTAAATAAACACAACAGAAGCAGGAAATATACGCTTTTTAGAACATGATAGGCAGATGCGTTCTTTACTCAGAGAGAAAAATTAAAGTTTTTTGGAAATGTAGTAGTGCAGGTGGTGTTCTGCGCATGCGCAGAGCCTTTCTCTGTGTTTTAACACAATTTACTCCATTAACTAACAGTCAGAAAACGCACAGAAAAAGTGTCCGAATTCCAAATGTAAGATTGAATGTTCTATTAAAATTATTATACTTTTGTATTTTGTTTAAGTCCTTCATTAACCCTCCTGCTACCCAGAGGAGTAATAGGATTACTCCATTGTTGATTTATCAATATTATTTTAATTTTTCTTCATATTTCTTTTTGGAATTCCATGCATTTGTCCGTTATATGCTTACTAACAATTTGAATTAAGAATAACATAAATAATTAACCCTTTCATTCACTGTGTCCTCTAAGAGGACAGTAACTTCAATGCCGCTTCATGGACAGCTGTTGACAGGTCCTTTTAGTTACCTTGTCCTCTCAAATGGACAGTTCATATCTGGAAATCTAGGCATCATGCTGTAAAAATGAGACTGTGGGCAATTCACAAAAACTTAAAAGGAGTCAAGAACAAAATTAGACTTTTATAAACGAAAATTATAATTCGTGGCTAAAAGGATTAATCTACTTTAAGATATACAGTAATTCACATTATTCATGTGGGGTGATCTTGTTACCCCTCTTCATAGTGTGTGTCATGAGAATTCTTGGATATAAAATTCAATCTATAGCTTAATTCTCTTGATTTCTAAGTTAATCTGCTTCTAAATTATTTTATTTTGTGTTATTTATACACCAATTTTTATATTGTTATTTATATTATCATGACCTTTTGTTCTCAATTTTTTACGTTTTATTTCTGTGTGTTATAGTTTTTCTAAAAGTGATTTTGTTTGAAATAATTATTAGTGGAGCTTTTTCCGAGATGCACATTGTAATATAGGTGGTATTCGAATATTTGAATTTCAACAAAAAACTAAAATTTCATTTATTAGTTTTAAATTTTTATTTATTTATTTTTATAACTTCAAAACATTTTCTTTTTAGATTTTATTTTATTAAAAACAAATGCTTTTGAGATGCTCATGGTCAGTGCTGTAGTTGGAAGCAAATTTTAGAGGGTACTGTTGAAATCTCCTTGATCAGACTAGATTTTGTATGGACTCGTACTGCACTTCTTTTCCAAGGTTGCTTCTTTGTCATGCAGTCGTCTCTGCAGACCTCCTTCTAGATCACAGCCACAATTGCATATAAGGCAAGGAATTAAACGTAGACATTGCTGGTCCAACACTTTTTAGGAACAAAAGTCTAAGTACTCTTTTACTGGAAGGATATTACTTTTCTTAGTGCGGATATTGTTCAGTACAGTAATGCTCATTCACATTCTTTAGTTGAAATTGGAATAGAATCTATAACATGCAACTGGAGTCAAGATTCATATGAACGCACAAAAGTAACAATATTTCCCTCCTCTAGCAAATTGCTAACATTATGAGCGAGTTTTAAAATTAGTGAATCAGTGCAGCAGAATTATTGAGGCACCACATCATAAAATTAGTGTTATGTGAAGCCATCTACACAAGTTTTGAAATTAGCAAATCAGTGTAGCAGATTTCTTGAGGCGCCATGCCATGAAGTTAGTGTTAATTATGATATAAATACGATGGTGGTATGCAAACTTGAAATTAACAAATCACAACTACCCCTGACGTATCAGACCATGTTGCTCAATAAAACAACGAATGGACAAGTGTTTAAGCAAAGGATTTAAGATGCCATCTGCTACTTTTATGCCAGATATCAAAATGTTTTTCAAATACAGTGGAGTCTGAATTGTAGGTAGTGTTATTTTAGGCAGTTCGATTCTAGGATAGGGCACATCGACTCAAGAGTTCAGCCACATCTGCAAGAACAATGTTCACTATTTCAGGTTCTCATTGTATATCTTATCGTAATTTTACCAACAGAGAATCGAGGCAATTTCGTAAATTAGATCGCAATAGTGTAACAAATAGTGTATTTTAAAAGAAATGAATTTATTGCGGTTGAATCTAAACTCTGATAAATAAATGGACGATTATTAAAACGAGGAAAATTTTTAAACTTTTGTGACATCTTTTTCATGGAAGAACTAATCCATTCTAGAGAATTAAAATATACCCATCAATAAAATAAAGTTAATTATTGCTTGTGCCATCGCATAAAATATACTTCCTTTATATATCACAGTACATACTGATCCTTTTGAGAGAGCAAAGAAAGAGCATAGACTGTCCATTGTTTATAGTTGGTCTCTTTAGTGGTTTTTTATATTTTCAAGAATTGAACTGGAAATGGTATCAAAATTACTATTGCCAGTAATACTCCTCTTCCACTTCGCTAATGTACTCTCTGGTATAGACAGTTCTGCAGCTAAACTTGCCACACTTTCACCTTTCTTTAGTCTCTCTGTCATAGCGAACTTAGTTTTCATCAAGTAGAATTTATTTTTTCTTTTAAACGTGGTTGAGCTCAATACAAAACACCCAACTACTACCAAGAGACAACTATACGCGAATACCTTGCCTTCGTTCACTCACTCCCCATCCCTACTGCCTTATAAGGAAAGGATAAATAAGACATTTTCCCTGCCTAAAATTGAGGCTTCAGTGCACCTAACATCCTGCATTTAAAAGTCTATTAAAGATTATTTAAACATAATTAATATATTTTAAAGTCTATATTTTTTGAGGTACGATAACAGCGAATTTTTATTTTAGATGGTACAGCATACTGGCCCAACTACAGCACTGCTCATGGTTATATAAGCCGCACAAATCTTACATTCTCTTTAAGTTCGTTTACGGAATGTGACTTTCTTGCATTCTGTAGGGCCTTAATTTAAGTAATTTTGTCGTTACACAAGCAGAATTTCTACTTATTTCAGTTTCCTGCACTAAACTCTGAGGGATTTTTGAAAGGTGTGTTCCAATCCTTCATCAATCTCGTCTAATTTCTCTTTCGACAGAACAGGACATTCTTTTCGGTTTTTCATCGTTTACCGAACCTGTCCAAATGAATTTCTTATAAAGTCTTCTTATTTTACTGGCAGCTAGAACAGATCTATCTGGAAACTTGCCGCACAAGATTTTCGTTTCCGTATGCATGTATTGTATAGACTGCAGATAAGTACTTTCACCTAATGAATATGTTATACAACAGTAGCCTACATGGAGCACTTTAAACTTAACTTAAACTTTTAAGATTATAGCTTTCACAGCCAACTTGATTCCCACAACACAACACAACTAAAGCAAAACTGCAGTGTCACTCATTGCTTGCATGCCGAGAATGTGGATGCACTATTCCTGGTGATCATGCCATCTCTTGGCGGGGAATGGCTCCTGCAAAACCCGAGCATCCCCAATTAACCCCACTGTATTTAAATTTAAAGAATTAACTGAAGTGATTTTCAATTTATATTATAGTACTGTGACTTTCATTGGTTGTAAATGTGTTATCTACCATGTCAGAACTATATAGCATTGAGCAGTTTGTCTTCAAATGGAAGGGAGGTAAATTTAAATTTACTGTATATGTTGCCTCATAGTGTCGCCGGTAACATATCTAAAGTTCATTAGTTTTGGTATACTATGCTTTCAATAAAATGGAGCAGAACTTTTGAATCACCCTGTATTTTTAAAAATAGGATGATTATGTTATATTTTTATATTTTTTGTAAGTCTATAGTCAATAATACACCAACTGTTTATATTCCAAATGCTTAACAAAGATTGGTATATGATTTTGATGACGGTAATTTTATCACCCCTCCTTTGTTATAGTAAGTTGTGAAAAATTTTGATAGCAGGAGGGTTAAGAACTTGATACGCTTCAGGAACAGTAACACTTATAAACTGTTAGGAAATTGTGACGAGATATTGCGGATAGTGTATGAATCACCAAATCACCATAAAATGCACCGTCATTGTCAGATTTTCTTGGACATAAATAACTTTTCTATTCTATGTGGTATCCTTTCTTGCTACCTTAGTAGGGTCCCCAGATGTCCCAGTTTAGCCAGGATAAACTCGAATTTCTAATATCTGTACCCCTGTCACGAAAGAGTGTGTCCAGGATGTCAAATGTCCCAGTTTTCTCTAAAGCATAATATTAGGCTAACCTGATTTTTTATGGTCCAGCAGGGGACATAGACAATTTAAAAAGAAAACACAACCACTTACCTAGTCACTATCTGTTGAAATGTTGCAGAAGATACATGTAACAGTAGATACAATGACAGAATTTTGCATACTAAATTTGTAGAGTATCTTAACTTTTTGAACTAAATGCATAAACACAAGTAACTCCTATAAATAATTATGGCCACTAAGAATTCAATTTCAGTACAGACGCATGCATGGAAGTCTTTCATAAAATATTGTAAACACTGAACTCTAACACACACATTTTACAAGTACTTGTCTGAAGAATGTATTTTTTTAAGGATCTGTTAATTCCCATACAGCTTCACACTAAGTTCTTCACATGAGAAATTAAAGTTTGTTTTCACTTGTAACAAAGATGTTTCAATTTTCTTTCTTGACTTTTCATCAGTCCAGATAGAGTTCAATGTGGAGAAAAGTCTTTCAACTGATGAATTACTGACTGAAAGACACATGATTAAGGACACTATTTTGAGAAGATTTTCAAATGTAATGGATTTTTTTTTTTTTTTTAAATGTTGAAAAACATCATATCACTTTTCACCTGTTGGTTTGTCATAAAACTCCTCATTGTTTTACTTACTTAGAAATGGATGCTGCGGCATTTCTAACGCTTCCACGCAATGCGAATGAAGACGAAGATGCTGTTCTTCTTAAAGAGTGCAGACTGTCTCATACTGTGCTCTCTGGTTCGTCTGTCTCATACTGAGAACCGTTCAGAAATGTGCATGAATCATAGGAGTTTCAACACGATACTTAAATATTCACGTGCAAAATGTTACTGAAACAAAATCAAAACTTCTGGGGACAAAATTAATTTCCAGGGACAAAAACGGGGACATTTGCACCCAGGGGACAGCAATACAAAACCGGGGACGTCTGGTGAGCCTACATAAGATAATATTATTTGTGTGATAGGTAAAGTATAGTAAATATAGGTACCTATTTAAAATTTCCCGATTTCATTAGCAAATATTCAACTGGTAGCAATTCTGTTCCCTCTGACACTCAATGAGAATATCTTAGTATGAGCATGACGAGCATGAGTCTACATTCTTACTATTTCTGGTTTTGGTCATTCTGATTGCTTTTCTAACTGGCATTTGCAGTTGCTGTTCGGATACAATTTGCACATGGGAGTCTTGCTTTAGTTTTATTGAATCTGAATGTTAATCATTATTGGATGAACATTAAAAGTGTAGACCACGTGTAGGATGTGTAGTCTCTTCTTTCAATATAGTTATAGGTCATTCGTTGTCTCGTGAAACCTATCTGAGTGTAAGGGGAAGAAGAAAGTGAACTGACAAGGAAAGCTCACTAAATGATAATGGATTTTCACAACAATTTTTCCCCCATATGTTCCATTTGAAATAAGAAATCTGCCTATAAATTTCTACAGCCAGAGAAGACCTAGTCTTTAAGATATGACTTTTCAAAATAATCGCCTGACACTCATATAAGTCTATCTCCATTGCCATCGTGAAGAAGAAAAAATTTAAGGCCCCAAATGTTTACGCACTGCCCTCAAAATCGAGGAAGCTTATGAAAACTCACCTCTTCAAGTTATTTGAAGAACTATGCTTTCCATCTGTCAGTGATCATAGCCCCAATTGAGTGAGAAATTTACTTGTTCACAGATTAAATGTTGTTGTTTTCTAATGCCAGGCGTTTGACAATAAAGTCATTTGACCTCTTGCACTCCAATATTTCTCAGAGATATTATCATGGTCACCCACTGAAGCACAGATTTTGAGGTGTTCCGAATCCATTTCTTGGTTTCAGTTGCACAATGGGCAAATCATGGCCTGTTGCCAATCTAAATACAGCCACAGACGAGTTTCGTGGTAAATCGGGAATTAACTGTGGATTATGATGCAGAGAGTTCCATTTTTTCCCTTGAGATTTTGTTATCAAATTTTGTTTGTTGAAGTCTAAGTATGTAGATTTAATAAATCTTTTCACAGAGTAATATGTAGATTTAGTAACAGGTCTGTAAGTAGCAGTGCTGCCCTTCTTTGCTAAAGCATCCCCATTCTTACAGATTAAATGTAAATACATAGGTAGTTGTAAATGTCTTGATACCATATGCCCAAAAGGAGATGATTGAAGATTTAATTAGTTCGCCCTTTAATGTAGTATAAATTGATACATCAAACCACATTGACAAGAAAATGTCGCCAGTTATTGTTAGGTACTGCAAAACTCCAAATTTTGATATTAAAAATGAAATATTAGAATTCACCAATATAATTTACACAGAGAGACTTCAGCTATTCTGGTTTAGCACATTATGGAAATTGTTGAAATGAGTAACATTTCAGACAAAATATTAGGAATATCAGGAGACAATAGAAACACCAATTTTGGTGATTTAAAAAGAAAAACAATTTATTTTAGAAATGAAAAAGAACTGGATGGGCAAATATAAATGGAGTAGTTGTGTAGCCCATATAATACACAATGCTGTACAGAACTGGTATACATACTCGTATTTTGGCAGTTGGCTTTCAGACTGTTATAGGAAAAATTTTCCAATTCTTTCGTTTGTTTACTGTCAAAGTGGAAAATTTAAAATCAGTCTGTGAAATTTTTACAAGAGAATATAAAATTATGTTAGGCCAGGGTTTAAGTCACAGTCGCATTTTGCTACTCGACTTCTAAAAATGCAACAAACTTTGAATGTCTATGTGCAAAAAATGCAACAATCACATTGGACTTCAGAAACGAAGATGGTAATAGAGAAAATGAAATCACAAATGTGTTTGAACTTATCTGAATTTAAATGAAATGCTAATGGCATGGGTAATATTCAAAAAGGGATTGAGCAATAGATGTTCAGGAATTGATTTCAAAGAGTTGGTGCAATTAATGTAAGTCAAGTGAACAATTTTTTCTAATTGATTTATATAATTCCATGGCATACCAAAAATTGTGAGCAAGGATTTAGTTGCATGAATCTTGTCAAAACTGGAATTAGAAACAGTCTTTCAGTAAAAAGAGTTAGCACTCTGCTAACAATAAATCTTGAAGGGTTTACTAGTAAAGAATTTCAATGTTTAGAGTGCCCATAAAATAACGTATTTTAATGTGATATAAATTCAGCAGTAATTGATTCTAAACATACCGGTATGTATGTCTAATGACTTACTTACATAAGTGTATCTAGACTGTGATAAGATGGATTGAAAGTAATAAAACTCCAATAAACAAATTACGTAACTTTTTGTTCCTCCATACTTCATTAATTTTATCTTTCTGCACAATTATTCATAATATTGCACAAGCATTTCTCAATTTGCACAAATGTAATTTTTCATTTGTGCATTTTTGCAAAAATTATTTATTTTCTAGCTTAAACCCTGTGTTAGGCCACAGCAAAACCAGATGACTTTCTTTGAAGACTGCTTTAAATCGTTTGAATGATATGTATAAACGCCTCAGGTCTTGCTTCTTAAGCTTGGATACATGACATTGTCCATGCATGCTTTGTGATTTCCTTCAACAAAAGAGAGAACTTTTCCTATCTCATTTTCTTAAAAAGTAAAAAAAAGAATATTTTCTAAAGCTGTATACTGATGATTGAGCATAAGGATGCCTCAGCTATTGAAACGAAAAAAAAATAACAGACAATCTTTTCAAGCTTAGGACAAGACAAGATGAGGTCTTTATAAATAGTGAAGTACTTGCCAAAGTAGTCTACAAGAAGGTCTGATATCAGAAAGCCCTTTCAGAAAAATTGTACATTTTTACTCAATAACAGTAGACTACATTGATGAATGGGTGCAACAGACAACAAGCTCAACAAGCACGTGATTCACTGCTTGGTGCCATCCTATCAATTCAGCCACAGCATTCAGGTCTGATGGAATCCATGTGAACAGGAATCCCCCTCCACCTCCCTGTGATGTTCCTCTGCAGCCTCTTCAGATCAATAGCATCTGTTTACAATTCACGTGCATGAATCTGCTGCATCCTTAACCAGAAGGACACATTCATTCCGCGATTCACCACAGCGCTATCTATCCAAGGGAGCTATACTCCCTCTGTCTACTGCAGTCTGCTGATTGAAACCCATGTGCCATCTCTGGGATATGTGCAGCTCCTGCAGACAGATGCCATCTGTAAGCGAATTCTGGAACCATGTCCTCCTGGTCAACCTGTAGCTATTAAATGTGATTAATGAAATTTTGCTAATGAAGGCGAAATGAGTCAGAGGTCCAACACCGAAAATTACCCAGCAATTCTGCTTCAAGTGGTTGAGGGAAAACATGGAAAAAACCCCAACCAGGTAACTTGTCCCAACCAAATTTGAACCCAGGCCTGCTCGTTTCATGGCCAGGCAGGCTAATCGTTACTCCATAGCGGTGGACATAATTACTGATTACTCTACACTGAACAAAATATAATCATGTCATTTAAACATTATTACCGCAAGAATCTTGTGAGAAAAACAATGTGTGCAACTAACAAGTCGATTCATGATTAAGGTAAACGTTCTGGATGTTCTGCATTTCATTGCAGAGGCTTGGAAAGCAATCACAGATTCAATAATGTCTAACTGTTCTCATAAGTAGTGTGGTTATCTGTGGATGGAAGTGGATCTCTCGGGATTGAAAGTGTAACAGAATTAACACGACAGAAGACAAATGTTATCAATTAGAAGCTAGTGTGTCATATGAAAAATATGTAACATGTGATGTTCAAATCATGGAACAATTAATGTTAGAAAGAAATCTAGCATTTGATGCATCTGAAAAAGAAGAAAAGGACGAGGGAAATAAAGAAAACAATGAGCCCCCAACAACTTTCCTGTTAGCTCTGGAAGACATCAGCAATACTACTAAATACCTAATGAGATTTGATTGTAATGATAATGTAATGCCTGCCCCCAGCAGTGTTGAAAATGTGGTATATAGGGTTTATAAGAAAAGAAAAAACAACAACCTGCCTTAATGGATAGGTTGAAGAAGTAAATTAGATTGAAGCTAATATTATTTACCGTAATGATTTTATAATTAGTCTTTGTAACTTTAAGTAAATATACTTTTTCCTCCCTTTTACCTACCTACAGCTATTAGTAAACCAGTATTCTGTTATGTTAAAATGTTTACATTTCTCTGTTGTGTTAATATAATAGTTGAATATGTGTAGAACAACACTTGCTGCTGTAACTACATTCTTCCATGTTTGCACCAGAACCCACACTGATAGAATGCTTGTAGGTTCCAGGTTACATACTCTGATGCAGGTTTAAAGAGTTTATGCGGTAAACACATTGCATAACTTTGTCCTCTTTTAACCTTGGTATGCAATGTAGTTACAGAATGGGATTTGGCTCACATGTTCACACACAGCATTTACAGAAATGTCAGAAAAAAAAAGGTTAAAAGTGTGTATTTTACAATAGTAATAATTCATATTCCGAAGCTTATTGTATGGATTCGTAACAGGCTGTTTTTTATGGTAATGGGTTGTGGCCCTTCGCCCAACTCCAAGCTGGAGGACCACTCCTTATCGGCTGTCCATGACTGCTTATTCAATATATTCGCAGCTACCCTCCACATCTGGAGGTCACATAATAACTCGAGTGGGCTGACAAGACGCCAGAAACTCTCACAAACTCTGTGCGACTTGAAATTGTGGTTTTCTCTTAATATACCACAGTAATGCATTAGATTTGCGGAGGTTAAAGGTGTTTGAGATTAAGGTACTTAGGAAAACATTTGGGCTAAGAGGGATGAAGTTACAGGAGAATGGAGAAACTTATACAATGCACCTGACATAATTAGGAACATTAAATCCAGACGTTTCACATGGGCAGGGCATGTAGCACGTATGGGCGAATCCAGAAATGCCTATAGAGTGTTAGTTGGGAGGCCGGAGGGAAAAATACTTTTGGGGAGGCTGAGACATAGATGGGAGGATAATATTAAAATGGATTTGAGGGATGTGGGATAAGATGATAGAGACTGGAGTAATCTTGCTCAGCATAGGGACTGATGGCGCCCGCACCAATGTGAGGGCACCAATGAACCTCCGGGTTCCTTAAAAACCATAAGTAAGTAAGTAATAATTCATATTAGCCATTAACAATGAAATCACCATTGAGTTTTCTAAGTGAAATAACATACCACTTCCTAATGAATACTGAAGTCCTTCAAATTAAATTCAACAAGTGGAACCAGTGTCATCAGTTTAAATTTATGATATGTTATGTGATGTATTCTAATGCCACTTTGTTTTTATTTCGCTCGTATTTCATTTTCATATATTTCTGTTCGTTTTCTTTTTTTTACATAGATGGCAGTCCTAGTGGCTTATCATCTTTGCTTTTGATTATATCAATTGGCACCTCAAATGAGGGTAGTAATTCGCGGGTGCTTGTGTAAAGGGGATTAAGTATGAATTGGCTAAAGTGGGATAAGTAAAGAGTTGAACCCTCCACAATTACTTCTGTTAAATCATGCTTCCATCCATAATGCAGTTACAGTGCTCTGTATTTTGTGACAAAGTGGTTTTGTTCAGTACCAAAGGAGAGAAGTTTACATATCTTATAATTTGACTTAACCCCCTTTACACGAGTACCCGCGAATTTTGCATGTTGGATAGCCAGTGTCTTGTGTGATTTTTCTACTATGGGTGCTTTTTCAAATTTGTCAGTTAAAATCCCTACTCCTGTTTTCCGCACATCATCCATTGGAAGTGACTGTAGGGCAGTGTTCGACTGGAGTGGTGGTGCATCATGGGAGAGTGATCTGCGATGTGCAGCCGAGTACACATCAGAATTTGATGTCTGACAACAGTGGTGGTTGTTTGTCCACCGAGTGAGGGGTCAATCGACGAGATGTGTAGCTGTACAGCAGCAAGTGATTAGTAACTGCACTATAGTTTCGCCTGTGTTACACGGGTTTTCAGTCTGCTGGAGCTGCCTTGGTGACTCTTCCTTGGACTCGCGGATATTAATTCAGTGGCTGGTGTGGTCCGCAAGTAATGCTTGACAGTGCAAGTTATAAGTATGACTGTGTTTGATTATATGCTGACTTAATTCGTACTAGTTGTCTGAAATTTCTTTATCGCTGTCCAGTGAGTGCAATGTCATTTGTTGACATCTGTATTTAGGCACTGCAGGGACTATGCGGAGCAAGTGGGAGGGCATGTACATTCCACATCAAAGCATTATTAGCATGACTGCTGTACCAGCACATATAATCACATGCTCTCCTGCACTTGGTGCCAATATAACAATAAAATTATTATATTGATACCAGAGCCGCTTGTATTGTTAATTATAATTTATCACTAGAGCCCGGATATTTAGGAATTTATAACAGTTAAAATATGCATGCAAAAAAGGCAATAAAACGTAAAAAGATGCCCAATAATCTTTGAAAAAGGCATTATGAATTTTAAAAGGCACAATATATTTTAGCAATAAATTTAAATTATATCAACATAACTCGCATATTTACTTCGTAGGTGACACATGTTGACTTATAAAAGACTTTTTTCCATGATTAACTGTCTTTTTACAAACCTTACACCACAAAACTGTTCCATTGGTTGAAAACACATGGGCACCAAATTCACTAACGTAAGCAAGAAGTTTACTTTTCAATGGTTTACTGATTTTAGGCATTCCAGCTACCTTCTGTCACCCGACAATAACTGACTGTTCCTCACTCAAATTTCTTTCTCCTACAATAATAAACACGTGTAGCAAAAAATTATAACAGTAAGATTTGAAAATATGAAAGCAAACAATTATTGGAAATGCTACGTGGCAACTTCTATGAGAACGAGCTTAATATTTAAAATTATAAAGCTGATTGTGGGTATCGTGAAGACATGACAATATTATATTTGTAAATGTGGATTGTCAATCATTATTCATATTACTCCAATAGTATTAAAGCATGATTATTAGCAGTTTAAGCACCAAAATAAATTACTTTTATTTACTATTGTTAGTAAAGTTAGTCATTGTTTCAAATATTTAAATTTCATACCCATTACATTACAATTAATTAGAAAATTGCAAATAAACAAGAAATATTGCTTTAAAATGACAAAAAAAAAAAGGCATCTCTTAGCAAGAATCACTTTAAAAAGGCAAAATAAAAATTGACTCTATCACTTTGATTTACTCCAAATCACATTTATATCTATGGAAATAATGATTTACTTCCACCCAGTAAAAAAAGGCATTTTGCCAAACATCAGGGCTCTAGTTATTATATTTCATTTTATTTTTATCATTAATATAATGTGTTCCGACAACTAATAAATTAGTATCTATTGCTATATAGTCCTGCATTCAAACTGCAATAAATCATGTGTTTACAATATTCAAAATTTGTACTGTTGAGTGATTAAGCCGATTAAGGTGAATGTTGTTGATGCAATGTTGATAACAAGAAATTGCATCACAGCCTCTGTCTCCGCTTATTATTGTTTCAGAGAAGGAATTGATATTTTAGTATGAGTCACAAACTGCAGTATTTAGTAGTAGTCGGTGTAATGTTAACAGGCAGATTATTTCTCGTTTTCGAGAATGGCAGTGCCGCTAATACAATTCTAGTAAATAGTGCTATCTGTCCACAACTCTCGCCAACTATAATGATCGGTACTGAGAGGGTGCATATTTACTGTACTTGAGCAATAGCTGAACTTAATACTGCCACAACGATATATTGCACTGATGTCGTGAAAATTAGACTGCACTGTACCGCTACGCCCGAGATAAGAGATTGCGTCATATGATTCATTCCGAGCAGTTGTCTTTGCTGCCACAGGTTGTCATCAGACAAGTGATATAAGGGGCATTTTACAATATTATTTATCTCACTATTATGTACAGTGAAACCTACCTTTGCGGTCACTTCATTTAAACGGCCACTTGGCCAAAAGGCCAATTTTCTCTGAAACCAATTGGATTTTCCATAAGATCAATACAATTCTCTCTTTATTTAGCGGCCACCTCATGCACCAGCCAGTGGCCAGGGTCTATTTGGATTGGAACCTGACTATAACAGTCATTGTCCAACAAAAAATATTTTCACGGATACTGTCTCACCTATTTTTTCGATGGTTAGAGGACAATATCACGAGGACAATAGCTAAATGTACAACAGTACACCCTCCACATCTTGGGGTTAGTTGGTTACTGTTTTATGACTCTTTTGTCACTTTCTACTCCGACCCTGCACAGCTATAAATTCTTACTTGTTTTTAAACGATTGAAACACGGACTTTTTATATTGAAAATGTCACAGAATGTTTTAGATCAGTAGTTAACCATTCGAATTTTTATATATTTTTTTCTCCTCTTTCTATCTTTCTCTATTTGGACCAGCTTTTACGAATTTTTCTTCTTTTCATTCAGTTGATTCAGAGGTACTGTGAAGTTAGTTTGAGAGAGAAATCATGTCTAACAATAAATCTAGAGTGGTGTTAAGTTTAGAGGTGAGACGAAAAATGATTGAAGAAAGTGAGAAGGGAACTTCTCCGAGAAAAATTTCAGAAATATTCAAATGTGGAAGGACACAAACGTATAAATTAAGAATAAAGATGAAATATTAAAAGAATGGGAGAAAAATATGCATGGCAAAAAAAAAAAAAAAAAAAAAACGGGAGAGCGAAACTGTGTTTAGTAATGTGAATGATTTCGTTTACGAGTTCAAGTGTGTGAGGGCGAAGAAATTGCCAATAAGTGGGCCTATGATTCAAGAGAAAGCTCTTGAAATTGCCAAAGAACTCAGTGTAAGCAATTTTGTTGCTACTAATGGGTGGTAAGAGTGCTTTAGAAAACGGCATAACATTGCATTTCGTTCTGTGTCTGGTGAAGGCTGTGACATTGCAACCAGTGTTATTGAAGAATGGAAATAATAAATAATATACTGCCTTCAATTCTTGCGGAATATGAACTCATAGACATTTACAATGTTGACGAAACAGGTTTTTTTTTTCAGGGCCCTCCATAACAAAACTTTAAGTTTTAAGAAAAAAGAATATAAAGGGGGAAGTTGGCAAAAGACAGAATAATCCTGCTCTTTTGTTGTAATGCTGTAGGAGAAAAAGAACCACCCTTAATGACAGGGAAATCATTGAAACCCAGTTGTTTGAAAAATGTTGACATGGGCTTATTGGCGGTGAAATGGACTGACTGCCTATAATAAAGCTTGGCTGACATCATCATTGTTTGAAAATTTGCTATGCGATTTCAATTCCAAGATTAAATGACAAAATCGCAATGTGCTCCGTGAAATTGGTATTTCTTCCCCCCAATACATCACACCTTGATCAAGGTATTATCCAGTCATTTAAACTGAGGGACCGCAAGCGAGTTTTGAAAACGCTAGTTGCAAGAATGGAGGAGGCTGACATTAATGTGCATGATTGTTGTACGTGCACAGTACTAAAAAGTCAGTCAAATTCAGTATTTTCATGCTGATTCATAAACACCGCAACCTTAATCAAGCGGCCACCTGATAAAACGGCCATTTTATAAGCTAACTTCAGATGGCCGCTTTAGACAGGTTTCACTATATCTTTATTTCTAGACCACATTAGTTATTGTGCAGTCACTATTGTTCTTTTATTGGTTTTACCTCTTCGCCAGGAGGAACTGTTTTATGTTTAGCTTTACTAGTAAGTTGTTATTATCCTCTTGAAGTGTGGAGGATAGATGTACCTTGCCTAATTGTTACACAAATTAAAGACTACTTTCTATATTGTTAAGATTGACTTTTATGTTATTAAAGTAGCCATTATTAGTACAAGTTCGTTAGCGTTTTATTTGCTATTGTTAAATCCCAAGACAGTTCAGAGCTTACTTATTATGTCATCATGTTCTGTATCCTGTCATGTCCTCAGCAGGGAGAAGGAACTATGCCACAGTTACAAAGACATATGAGTACTTTAGAAGCATAAAAAGTCAAGTAATATGTTAAACTCTTCCGAAGTGTTACTTTTACATGGAAGCTAAGATGCGTATTCCTCTCTCATGTATCTTTTACCCTTCTATAAAGAAATTCATGTAAAGTTTGTGGTCATGGAGCTGATTGAAAAGTATTTTAAATGCTACCATACCATAAAATATATTTTATAACTATATATTTGATAACAATACAGGTAATGAGCATCATTATATTTCGAAAACAATAGTGGAGCACCACAAGTGATTACAAATATTCACTTCAATTCTTAATTTTTTTCAGTGTTAATGTTTGAACTAATACAAAACATATATTACAGATATTCTAACTGTTACATAGGAAATTACATGTGAATTTTATGTTAAGCTGCAAAATACAAGGTGCAGTAACATATTTCCAAACTGTGCTCGTATTTATTATACCGTTAAACATATATGTGTGTGTCACTGAAGATTGCTGCTTTCATGCCTGTTGAGTCAATCTATCAAACAGTGTCAGATTGTCTTCAAGCCTTCAGTACTCGTGTGGGGAACACCAGTCAACCAGTATGTTTCTTTTCATTGTTGTGTTTTCTAGAAAGGGTTTACAATGGTGAGACTTTAGGTACCTTCAAAACCAAGTTCATGTTCTTTAGTTTCAGTCTTGAAGTTCCTCGTATAACTTGCGTAGCTAAGGTTTTATTCTTCTGGGTGGCAATTGTCAACCACGCGACTTTTTACATTACAGTTTCTGTAAGTTTTGGTAAATATTCATTATCACTTTTGTGAGTTATATACTGTATCTTTAGGGATAATTTGTTCTATTGAACTTCGAAGGATTGTGGATCTACATTTATCAGATTTCTTCAGAGATTAGAAGACGTTCTCATGTATTACTGGGAAATCAAGAAACCGATATGCCGGTTCCAGAACAAAGGAATGGATCCAGGGGCCGTTGTTACTTGGCGATTATACTAAGAATGATGCACCACATGTTTTCAAATCTAGTGCCATGGAACTAATTAATCAGTAACAAATATGAAAATTTTCTTCGTATCTATACTGATGGTTCAAGGAATCCTGATGATGGACTTTCAGGCGCAGGGTATTATATTCCAAAATATAACGATAAATATTATATATAATGTTCATCTCCCTCTAGTCTCGAAACAGAACTACTGGCCATAGAGGCAGCTCTTTTACATGTCTCTACCTTATCTGATATACTTATATACATTTTTAGTGACTTGATGGGAGCTATTCTAAATATCATGAAATATACTCCAACTTCCTATGCACAAATTACAAACTCTATACAGAAAATATTAAATAAACTAAATCTTCAAAAAGAAATAGTAGGTATTCCAATGGATACCTAGTCATTGCGGCATTACTGGAAATGAGATTGTTGATAATATTGTCAAACAGGCAACATCTTTGGGGCCCAAACCTATGTAAACTTCTTTAACCTGCACATATTCTGCAGTTAATTCTCATTTAACAAATTTATGGATCGAATTATGGCTTTCTCCTGATAAAGGCAAAGTTCTTCAAAACATACAAAAGAAACCTAATGATTTACAAATGTTGCACAACATTTCCAGACACATACAAACTTTCTTGGCAAGAGCCAGGACAGGCCATATTATCACTCAGAAGTATCTTCACTGCTTTAATCTTCTTGACTCTAGTAGTTGGTGCTGGTGCAACATAATGAAGAAGATTTGGAACATATCCTCTTAAACTGCCGTCACATACATCCATAAAACTAATCTAAAATATGCAATCCCTGTAACCTTGGACAATTCTCTCCAATATAAACTGAATACACCCCATCTTTGGAATGTGGTTGCTGAAATATACAACCAGCATCGTGCTTTTACCCATCATTTGCAAGAAGAGGAAATTCATAGTGAAACATAGTGGAACACGTGTTGTCAGCAAATAGCTGGATACACTACGAAGATAGATAGAGACAAAAGACTAGAAATGATGTGTGAAATGTTCAAAACAAACATGTGCCGACCATTTGAGGAATATCTGTTAGGTACTGCAAAGACATGTCTGCAGAAAGCATTCAGGAGAATGCATTTAGAAGAATAATCCAAGAAAAATAGGACAATAGGACACGAGCTATTAAGGCATTATTGTAAAGAAAGATTTTCACAACAAAGCAAAGATTATAAACGTGTTTCCAGTGTTAATTTTGTAGGTAAATGTAGAAAGCATTTGAAATTTACACATAAATAATTGAATGGGTGAGTGGAATAAGGATAACATTCCAACTTCCCTAGTTTGTGGGAAAACAAAAAAACAAGTTTACAGAAAAAGCTTAGGGTTCTATTGGAAAAGTTACTAGTAGACAATTGTAGAACTAGTCATTCTGTATTCACTTGTACAATCTCAAAGTCAAATACTTATTTTTTTAATAATTATTAATAATGAAATGTGTTGGAATATTATCCTTTTTCCACTCAATGTTTTCACAACAGATAAAATTATTAACTATAATATTTTTTTGTGACATGAAATGTTTAATAGTGCAAAATACACTTTAAAATGGTTTTACTTTATACAATGATGACCATAATATGAGTCTTTATTGATCCTTATCACTGTCCGCTGTATTTGAAGTAGGATACTTAAGGGTGTCTTTATAGAATGACTTGTACTCATCAGGTATGTAGTGCGTGACTTTTGAGATGTCCTCTAACTTCCTGATGTTGATTCCAAGTTTTCCATTATATGCTGCAGTAGTGGGGAGCTCCACATGATCTTGTTCCTTCAACCTGAATGTTCCATGGTGCAAACCATCAAAGTACTCTGAAGCCTGGATCAGCCTTTCATCTTCTGAGTGAATATAAGTTTCCTGTACTTACTGATGTTGAATGTCAGGTTTCTATTCTCAATATCTTTACATGTTTTCTTGAAATACTGCGCCACAGTGTTTGAAGTTGAGTACCCGGTTGTTTTGAAGCCTCTTTACTTGATATGGTTGACTGAGTTTCCTAGCATTTCGAATGATGTCATCATACTGATTTGGAGAGTAAATCCGATCTAATCTTCGAACTTGTCGTTTAATAACTGAAAATGTTCTGTCACATGGCAGAATGTTATCCTTATTTCACTCAACTAAAGCTTCGACTGCCTCCGTGATCTGTTGATCAGCATACTGGCTTCCAGATCAGGAGGTCCCGGGTTCGATTCCCGGGCTCGGTTCTCGGGAATTTTTCTTGAAGAAGAGGAATTCCTGAGCGTCTAGAGTCTGGAAATCTTTATGAATGTGAGTGTGATTGTGCCGGGTTAATATTAATTAACCAATCATCACAAATATAAAAATATATCAGGACTGTCACTGGGCAGTAACCTGAACACATGTTTCAGCGTCACATTGTTGACAAGTAACTCCATCTGTTAGCACAACCATAAAGCACGTAATAGATGCTATAGAGTTACCAACAACGAAAAAAAAAAATAAAGATTCAATGTTGGTTTTAATAATATAAGAGTGGAATATTCCCCTTTTTACACTCATTACATAGCTTAAGCAAAAATTTACAAAATGGCTATTTCAGTTTAATTTTTCAATTTTTTGGAATGTTATTCTTTTCTTCACTCACCAGTTCAATTACTGTATCTATTAATTATAAATAAACTAATTCCGTTTCAAAACTATTTTTACATTTATTTATAAATGAACTCTGTATACTCCGTATTAACACATTTATGTAACCATTCATATTCAAAGAATGTTCAAATTCATTCTCTAAAGCAAGAATATAACTTCGGTGACAGCTGTTCCACACCTGACTGAATATGTTATGAAAAAGTACGCGAGTACTGAAGGATTAAGAACTGAGCTTCTATACGTGATTTTGTGCAAACACTGAAATGCGATTTTTCCTGGAATCTCTCTATATACGCCTTATGGCTAGTCTTCTTCTCTCCATTTCAAGTGATGCATTAGTATAGATTCCAGGCGTTTCCCTGGTTCTAGATAACTTCTTTGTTTCATATGTCCTATGTGTTGCCTACATTCCAGGACAGTCCGGAAATTTATTGATTGCCCTTTGTATTTAAAAGCCTAAGTTTAATTAAAAATTAACAGTAAGAATTCCTGAACAGAATGTACAAACATGTGCATAGTATACAATCATAGTAATCATCCTCCGTACAATGAAACAATACAGACATTAATTCATGCTGCCAGACTCGAATGTTCTTAGACTAGTAACTAGGGCCCGGATTCTTATGTAATTACATATTGCATTCCTTTACTTGTGGACTACTGAAAATTACAAATGTTGGTGATTTGTGGTTCTGATATGGTTATAGTTGAGTTTCATTCTACATATTCTTAATAATATTACATATTTTACATATTATGCAAAGAATGTAACATTTTTGTACATATCTAAACAATTATCGAGTTTTTAATACTTTTATTAAATTCGTTTTATTTTTCAGAGTACAGTATTGAATTTTCTTTCATATATACTTGGAAATAAATCTTAACGTCCCTGTCCCATAACACCGCCTGGAGGGCCACCTTTTGTTCTCACTACTGGGTGTTCATTGTGTCATGACGTCACTGTTGTGAGTCAGCGATTTGAAGCGAGTTTCAGCTTTTATGTCAGAGAAGTTGCCTATTATTCTAGGCGTTCTATCTGAACTTGAGAACGTGTACGGTATAACTTGAACGTCATAGCAACAGATGGCGGTCTGTACGGTCTGTGTGCTACCATAACCTCTTTCGAACTGTGTTTTGCGCAGGCAAGTCGTACGCAGGATATTTGTTATCATCGGTTCCGTACGGCAACATTCCACAATACAAATCAAATGCTCCGTGTCCATGTTGACCTTAATGTCAACAAATACTGTATGTAAGTAATCGTCTTAACCCTCTCCCCATATCCCGCCAGTAAGAAAAAAACTCACCTCAGTACGTGTTTTCAAACAGTTCACATTCCTGCCACTACCAGCGTTACGGTACGTATCGGTAAGTACTCTTCTGAATGAACGCCATACTTGCCAGGCAACTTCTCTGGCACATAGGTAATACACCTCTGCGGAAATGTAGGAAGATTGAATTCTCTAGGCTCATCGGCTAGCCACATGACGACATACAGCGAGCCATGACACACTTTGAACTGAACATGCAATATAGTACATGATGATAGTAAAGAGGGAGGGCCTGGAACTGACGTCGTTATATTCTGTTCACAGTTATAGAAAATATTTCACTTCAATTTCTAAAGCTGGCTTAAGAGAGAGAGAGAGAGAGAGAGTAATTCTTTTAAAAATAAAAGTAAACATAAAACTGAGGATTCCAACCCTATGTCTGTAAAACACAGTAGTTCGGAGTTTGGGTCGGGTGTCAGGTAAGTCAAAATACCATTCTGTGTGCGACACAAAAATATTTTTATACGAAATCTTATGATAAAAGAAAAAGCATAGATTGTAGCAGAGATAATTTGTATTTTCAAGCTATACTATGGGGTGGAAATGGCAAATCGACTTGCCAGGCAGCATAACTTACTCACACTTCAACTGATCAGTTAAATTGTGACGACACTTTTGTGAATTTACATATTTCCCCGATATTTACTACATTTTTATGTACATATTTCGCACTTTGATATTACATAAAAATCCAGGGCCTACTAATAACGACAATATAACATTGGAGAACAATAAAAAAAACACAGTCTAAAATAAAATTGAATCAACATAGAAAAGAAAATAAAGTGAGTGTACTTGATATCCATTAAATGGAGTTACTACACATCCCAAACTTGTATTTTTATTACCTACCAGAAATATATATTAGATATACTGCCCTTGCCTCACTTCCTGAGCTGTTTCTTTGCGGGGCGAGACGCAGAGGGGGGGAGTAGGAGGTGCTGGGTACCGCATGTGCCTACTACCCTACATTCAATACATCGGCCTTTTCAGGACTCCTTTCATCAGCTATGGAGCAAGATCAGCCATGCACAAGCGAATGTATAGGCTATCCTCTCACAAAACAGATATGTCCTCATCAATTCCTGTAACTTAACACTAATCCCAGTGGTATACTACAGTCTCTACTCGAGATTATCGACCTAATCGCGATTACGGTTATTACGTGTACACATTCGTAAACTCTTTCTTCAATGGCAGTGTTTCTCAAACTTTTTCCACCGCGAAACCCCTTTTAATCTAAAGTGTAATAGCGGAATCCTTGTAATATTTTATTAATATTTAATAATTAACAGACAAGTGAAAGCTAGTATCTCAATAATTCCGTTCAGTAGGACTAATGTATTTGCTTTTTAAGCCTGCAATCTGGTTTTATGGCGGAAAGTTGTAGTCTCATTTCTACTGTACTTCTGAATTTTGTCTTTTCGATATTTTGTTTTAGTGAACACATACGCAGAGAATCCAGCAATGAAAGTGATGAGTATTATGGGTATTTTCCGTTTTAGATGTTCATTAAACATTATTATTAAGCATATTCTTGGGTTATTATTATTATTATTATTATTATTATTATTATTATTATTATTATTATTATTATTGGTGGTTTCATGTTATTATTGATTCATATTTTCGTAACATTTATATATTTTTATAGTATCCACTAAGTATAAAATAGCCACCGGAGCAGCCCAGTCGGCTAAGATGCTTGCCTATTGATCTTGAGTTGCGCTCGAGCGCGGGTTCGATTCCCGCTTGGGCTGATTATCTGGTTGGATTTTATCCCCGAGGTTTTCCCCAACCGTAAGGCGAATGTCAGGTAATCTTTGACGAATCCCCGACCTTATCTCGCCAAATACTATTTCGCTATCATCAATCCCATCAGTAGTAGTTGATACAATGTCGTTAAATAACCAAGTAAAAAAGTATAAAATAAAATTTAAATTTACATAGGGCTCACGGAACCCCGGAACATACTTTGAGAAATGCTGCTCTATGGTAATTCAGCAGTTGTCCAGACTGAACGAAGAGTGGCCTAGTGTGTACATACATTTTAGGAAATCGCCATCAGAGATAATAGCGATAGTGGTAACCACGATTACAGTATCCAGAATTATAAACAGTAAAAACCCCTGTACTGGCATAGGATAATGTTTTCAGAATATGTAATATGCTGCCGTGCTGCACGCTGCAGCTGACGTGCCGGTCCGTGCAGACCAAAGAGGCGTGGTTATAAGCACTAGGGAACTCTCAGTTCGGGACGTGAGACACAGGCAGTAGAATGTATTCTAAATCCAATAATAATTACGAATATACCGGTGTGAAATATCTATCAACATCAACTCCTGATATTATAAATGTATAAACAAAGAATCTGTACAACAAACTACAAAACCTGATGCTTGACAATGATCTCGAAATATAAAGCAAGGCATACAGATAAGTAACAAACAATTTAGAAGTAAAGTATAAGAACATTTTTATTAGGTTAATATAGATGTAAATATTCTCAAACGTTCAAAATAGGAAACAGGCTTCTATCATACAAAATTCATAATTAGAAAGCATATATAAGACGTTTTTGTGAAATGGAAAGAGATTTAAGCAAAAAGAAGAGATGTACAACCATCCAGAAAACACTAAGCACAATTACATATATATTCCACCTAATGTCTTAATGACTACAAATTAAATACATCATATTTGCTTGAAATAATAATCTCCATACCGAATTTTGTTACCACGTAATTGTATACTCGTACATTACGAATTATTTTTCATTCTTCATTTGAATTAGTTGAAATGAAATCAATTAATCCACCTACGTAATATGTTGCCTGTATATACATCTTGATTACATAACTTTTAACACATATAACTTTGGAAAACATATTACAGTATATGTCTTTCACGTGTTGATAAGGTACCATAAAATTTAACACGTGAAAGACATATAATATGTTTTCCAAAGTTGCCTGTATTTTAAAGTAAGCGAAATAAGAACAGGAATTCATTCCAACAAAAAAATTAAACATCAATTAAAAGCTAAATAATTATTTCAAATAATTTGTTGCAATTCATGTTAAGGCCTGAGGGAAAACCATCAATAATAATGCATCTTATGATAAAAATGGAAAGTTCTATATAAATTACACATTGCGCTGAGATTTTATGCTTCTGACAGTATTTAAGGTAGAATAAAACAAATTTTAACACAAACAGCTAAGAACAACCATTAAGAAAAACGACACGTGTGATAAATCCAAATAAATATCTCAATAAATAAGTAAAGAAATAATTTTTAGAAAAACTAACTTTATGTATGCCTTTTACAAAGGTGCAAAATTATCTTATGTATGAATTTTCACATTGATTTTTACGAAAAGGAGATACAATTATTTTATACTTTTAACTTACCCTAGCTCTTAAATGAAACGAGGATGTACAGAGTGAACTGTAAGGAATGTTATTATTTTCAGAGGGTTATTCTTTGAGATACTTCAAACAAAAAAGTTTAGCACAATTTTGCTCGTTTTTTTTTTGCTTCATAGTGTGTTTTGGGAAAGTCATTGATTTAATTTCCAATACGCTCAGTCAGTTTAAGAGAGCAGTGTATTGCGATGATAAAGGATTGAAGGAATTTTACATTTGTCCTTTAAATGTGCAGAACTTTTATTTGAACAAATGTAACATTTCGTTCTAAAAAGGAATTTTAAAATATTACATTTGTTCAGATCAAATTTCTGCACATTTAAAGGACCAAACTAAAATACTTTTAATAATTTATTATCAAAATCAGACAGCAGAGTTTAGGTCCCTACACAACGACATGACGTCACGTCCCTTTCTTACAAAGGGAGCATAACAATGAGTTCAATTACCTCCTTGCAACTGATCTACACCTCTAGTACAGGCAGAATCAATAGGCGGGTTTTTGGTTTGGTACGGAAACAACTCACTCCACACTTTCTCTAGCGGTTTATGACCTGAACAAAGAGACCTTTCTGTCGCTCCATTCGAATGTTAGTTATTGACAAGTGCTTGTCTGTGATACTACTGTGCTAAGTTTGTTCGTAACTAAATTTATTCAGGTTACTTTTCACATGATATAATTTAAATAGAGTCCCCTGCCATGTCAACAATACGTTGCCAAATCCTTGGAAGATGGTTGACTTCATCTGCAGCATCATTTCTGGATATCTCTGTCACTGATCCAACTAAAGCTCTTTGGATACCAACTCTTGATTGACTGCCTTGCTTCCACCCAATCTTGCAATAGTTTGGTTACCCTAGCATTACAAAAAGCTTGTAAAGGCTCGTCTCCACTATTAAACATTTAACAACAACATGTTAAATGTTAAATTGTTTACCATTAACATCCCAACATGTTGATTGAACATGTTAATGCTAATTTCATTTAACACTTTGTCCACACTGTTAAACATGTTAAATTTACAACACTGGGAAATTCTGATAACAGCCATTCCAGTTGCCATGGATGTTACATTTTTACTATTTTCAAACTATATATATTGAAAATGAAGTTACTTTTGTCAGTTTTTATTAATAGAATCAATTTAGAAGATCAGTATCATTTTACAGAAAAAAGTTGTTGAATAATATTTATTATTATTGCAGAAAATAAAGGAAAGGTTCCGTCACAGATATTACAAGATTTGTGAACTCACTTCACACCTTATTAACAAAAAGTGTAAAACTCAGGTCTCTGCCTCAAGCAAAAAGATGTTCATTCTCATAGTGTCCATGTGAAAGCTATGCAAATCTCATGGCATCTAATTAGTTCACAAAAACATAATCGTTAAATATTTTATAGCTGTTTCTTCCACGTCACGGATGTTACACACATTTTGTCATGGATGTTACAGATGAGTTAATGTCCTTAATTTTTCAAGTTTCAAAACAACTGTGACATTTGTAAGTCAAAAAAATATTCACTTGAACTCTTAATTGTTATTAACTCAAACTACTGAAAATGAATGGCAGAAAGAATATAGTACAGAGTAAAAAGTTGATCCTGGAATTAACAGTGCAGACCCTCAAAACATTTCTTCAACAATAGCTCCTTGAAAAGCATACATTAACAGCTGATCTCTCTATGAGTAAATGCTGCAAACTTTAGGGAAACAAAACAGTACCTATTACCTAGCCAAGACAACTTAGATTCAATGTCCAAAAACTTGTAAAATATTTGGTCTTTTGAAAATAAAACATTAGATCATATTAATCTACTAATTATCAACATAATGTGTGAGAGGTCCGGGAGAAAAATATACTCTTTCACAAATTATTGAACCATTTACAAACACCTCCCAACATAAAGATGAGATGTGGTAAATAAGTACAGTAGTGGCAAAAAAAACTGGGCCGACCCTTGTAGCTGATTTCAGAGCCTTGTTCACTCCAGAGCACGATAGACTGGTAACTAAGACTTTCGTGGTTCGAATCCTGCCTTGGAAGGAAACTTTTTTTTGTTCCTTATTCAAATTTATTCCCAATACTTTTCGATTGCAGCGATATTTTACTACTTAATTAACTTATTATTCCCAGAACATGAATTTTTACCAGCAATCGAAAAGTATTGGGAATAAATTTGAATAAGGAACAAAAAAAAGTTTCCTTCGAAGGCAGGATTCGAACCACGAAAGTCTTAGTTACCAATCTATCGTGCTCTGGAGTGAACAAGGCTCTGAAATCAGCTACAAGGGTAAGTCCGGTTTTTTTTTTGCCACTACTGTGCATAAGCAAGACAATGTTATTGTTAATACTACAGTATATTATTATTATTATTATTATTATTATTATTATTATTATTATTATTATTATTATTATAGTACAAGGCATTGTGATTTTACCCTCTTTGGTGATATCTGGTATTAGTTGTCAATACTGAAGAGACAGTCAAATTAGCCATTTAAGAACTGCTCTTAAATGATCCTCACTATGATATATGCTATTTTTTTTTTAATTAGTGCCTCTAAACGTTTCAGACAGATCTTAAATACTGACACATATAAAAATTCTGATGGCTTACAGGAGTTGAACGAAAGAAAACACATGCACACTCACATGTGCATGTATGTACACACGAACACACACATCACTATCACTCTACTATTATTATAAATTTGAATGCCTGACTATGGCATTATAAATACCTTCGCTCTCTTTGTATGCACTTCTGGATGTATCATCAATTCTATTTCCATTTTCTTCTCCTGTACCAGCACTAGATACTCCTTCCTTTTTCTTTTCAAGTCTTGCTTTTTCCTTTTCATCAAAGTCTTCAGCATACATATCCAATGCATCATCATAATTTATTGCTGATCTACTCTCTTTCTTGACATTTTTACGTTCTGAATCCTCAATCTGAAATGAACATAAATACAATAAATAATAATTACAAGTTACCAAAATTCTAAAAATAATTTAAAAATTATGTTTTATTTAAGGACACTCATAACTGCCGAGGTTATATAAGGACCGCTGATGTGCCAGAATTTTGTCCCACAAGAGTTCTTTTACATGCCAATAAATCTACTGACATGAGCCTGTCGCATTTAAGCAACCTCGGGCACAGAAAACCAGCACTCTACTGACTGTGCCACCAAGCCGACTTTTAAAATAATAAAAAAATGTATTTTCAACTAAAATTTTTCCAAATACTCATTCCTTTTATGTAATATGTTTTATTTTAATTGACATAGTTAAGGACATTCATCCTTCTCTTCCACTCAATCAGTATGATATAAAATTAGTATATTGCTCAAAGTGTGCTTAAATGCGACAGGCGCATGTCAGTAGATTTACTGGCATGTAAAAGAACACCTGCGGGACAAAATACCAGCACACCAGCAACGCTGATATAACCTCGGCAGTTGCGAGCATCGTTACATAAAACATAACATTTAACATATATAATATAATATAATAGCTACATAATACATCATTAATGTAACACAATAAATACAGTTTCTTTTGTCATCCCAAAATACCAATACAATAATTATGTAATACTAATAATAATAATAATAATAATAATAATAATAATAATAATAATAATAATAATAATCATCATTATGAAACCTACAATATGATGAAATGATTAAACTCAATCATGATTGCAATTATAACTTCAATTTGACTATGTTCGTAAGAAATGTTGTTGTTATCTAATGCCGGGCTTTGGCAACGAAGCCATTAGCGTTCTTACTCTCCAATATTTCTCTGTGGTGGATCCATCAGGTAGAACTTCACAGGTTATGAGATGATCTTCAGTCATTTCTTCTTCTTTGTTGCATAGAGGGCAATTTGGATTTGTGTAAATTCCTATTTTATTCAAGTGTTTGGCCAAATAATCATGTTCTGTAAGCAGTCTGAATTTTGCTACTGCAGATTTACATGGGATTTCTGGAATAATTTCTGCTTTTTTTATTAAAATGCTCCATTTTTTTATCTTTGGCTTTGGTACATAGTGCTTGGTTTTGCTTGATTTTATATTTATTTTTAATTAGTCTTTTGATGGATGTAAAAGGTAGGCTTGTATTTGTATTCTGAATTAAATTGGATCCTTTTTTGGCAAGAAAGTCAGCAGTTTCATTTCCAGCAATTCCGCAATGTGCAGGTGTCCATTGCAATTGAATTGTTCGTAAGAAATTGCTTAGCCTATTCTTGAAAGTAGTTATTGTCTGGTAGCCCCTAATATCCTGAGTAGAGAATTCGATTGACGAGGGACTGAGACAGTAAAAGAGGATGAATAGTAATAATAAAAATAATAAGTTAATGGTTTTATCTAACCTGGCAGAGTTAAGGCCATGAGCCTTCTCTAACATTGAACTCCACACTCTATGACGAGGAACTGCTAGGACTGGCTCTCCTGTGACCGTGGTAGTGACTAGACCAGCAAAAGGGCTCGGATTTCTGTTACTAAAAACTCTGGAAATATATATGCACTTAGGCCATAAAAGTACTCAAATATAGCAAAAAAAAACTGGAAATATGACGCAGAACAAATCATTGGCTATTTTACAAAACTGTTTTCGTGAATATTAACTCTTTGTACTGGCCATTGCAGACTGTTCAGCCTATAAATATAGCAGGGCAAAAGACGGGTAAAAAATATCCGTCTGTCCTCTGCATGACTAATTTTGTTACAGCTATGTTAACAGGGTCACTGACTGTTACGGCAACAGTAGAATTAGAACCTCTTAAGTGTCACATGTTTGGAAGGGGTGAAGAGGATGAAGGTGAGACCGATCAGCAACAATTTGACCATAATTCTAACATACTTTTGTCCTCTGTGTTTTGACAACTTACTGCTGGCGAATCCAGTTACCTTCAAACTTCATTTAACCACAAAATATTTCTAAGGAAAATAAATCCAATAAATAACCAAATCCAAACAAAATCTTCTGTCATTATTGACACAAAACATGTTTGGAGAACTGTTAAGACTGTTGTAATTAAAAATGTGCTTTTCTACCATTTTTGATCAAATATGACTTAATGCTAAAATATGCATTTTTATAAACAATAAACAATGATTTTTGGAGGAAGTATAAAAATTCTTAACGGAAACTCAAAACATAATCTGGCTTCTTCCAGGATATTTATAAATTACAAAGTAAATACAATGTACAAACAACTGATAATATAGAAAAGCTTCTACTCTCAGTACACCCACTCTCTCAGCCTGAAATTAAATGTGAAAATGATCTGATACAATACATCACTGCAAAACGTGACATCGACCAATCAGTATTAAAATCATTAGCGATTGAAACCATATGTACAAGATATCCAAAATCTGAATGGCTTCATATTTATACAGATGGATCTCTGCTTGATAAACATAGTAATGCTGGAGCAGGAATCTACAGTGACATTTTTAGCTCCTACATATCTCTTGGAACACTGTCCACTCATTATGATGGTGAATTAGAAGCCCTGAAACAGATTTTTCATCACATACATAAATTTAACAAAGTGGTTATACTTAGTGATTATAAATCTGGACTCCAAGGACTAACATCAAGTCCTCCAGAAAACAGACTCGTAAGATAGATTCTTTCTGGTCTTAAAATGCTACAAGGGCTCGTAAAGAGGTAGTTTTTCAATGGATACCCTCACACTGTGGAATAGTAGGTAATGAGAAAGCTGACTTCCTGGCCAAAAAAGGAACAAACATCAGACGAACTCAAAATAATACAATCTCTTTTCATGCCTCAAAAGTCAGGATCAAACGCTTAGTTCAGTCCTTTTGTAAACAGGAATTCCTGAAGAAAAGCGAAGACAAACCTTGGAACATTCTGCTAGACAGTAATAACATCCCAGATTTACCACCAAAAAAGGCTGTTGCTATATTTCGCTTACCAACTCAACATGATTGTCTCACCTCTCATCTACATCGAATTAATATCTACCAGCATCCACAGTGCACCCTCTGTAGAAATCAGAACTTCATCATGGATAAAGAACATTTGCTACAATGCCCAGCAATAAAGAAATTAGATGCTGATTTACCATCGCAGCTCACCAAATACTATTGGGACGCCCTCAGGAGAATGGAAGAAATCTAAGATCCTTAGTATTGGTCAACAACAACATAATCAATAAACACTGTGATATGTTTAAAAACGCTAGAAATATGTTTATTTAACTTAAGCTTATAAAAAAGAGACTGGGATAAAAATATGACATGTCACAGAAATCCAATCCCTATTCATAAATATACTAAGCACTGAGTTATGCATGTAGCTTGGAATTATTATGGCTGAGAGGTACAACATTTCAGAATCTTCTTTTCAGGTGTGAGATGAATCTGATGTTTCATTCCCAAACAACTAGAGCACAGACTTTCCAATACAAGGAAGTCTAAGTAAAATTTATAAGGACAATGATGATGTCGGATTAAGTTTTTCCAGAATGTTCCCTTTCCTGTACTCTCATTCCACCATTGCTTCATAATTCACACAATCATCCTTATGGCTATTGCAGAAATCAATGGAAATCTACTGCATTGTACCTATCATTTTTCCAGGAGACCAATGCATGAGATTTTTGTGATAAATGGTCTATGGCACAAATAACTGAAGAAATCCCTGATAGCTAGCACTACTTGAGTTGTCAGTTATGGTACATTGAGAAACACAAAGTGAACCTACTTTACACTACACAGATTAAAGCCTTCTTTACACAGCGACAGTTCTATCATGACAGTTGCTATAGTTCACTCTCATGATGGGAAGTGTTTACATGAGACTCAGAATGAGACCATACTATCATAAGAAAATGTTAGAAGTGGAAATGGTTGAAGCCATGGCCAGAATTGTTAAATTAAGGGAATCATCAAGACCCAACATGGGGGGGGGGGGGAAAAATATATATATATATATATATATATATATATATATATATTTGCATCTTTATTTTTTACATTTTATGACAGTATGGTTCATTCTGCTTAATTTGGTATTTGGTTTATGAAAATATTCGAATATTTACTATTTTAAATATTTTAAAAAATATATTAGTGTATTTATGTTTCAGAGAAAAAAATTTATCACTTTTCACAAAAAAATTATTATCTCAGGAACTAAAATTGTCTTAGAAGGCTGTGGTTTGGCTTGTTTTATAGTAAAATTAATGCTTCATAAAGTCTGTGTTTCAAGATCTTATCCATTCTGGTTTGCTAAAAAACGTTTGAGAGAAAAAATTCAGAATACTAATGAATCGTTCAATAACATTGTTTGGTACCATGTCCCAAAAAATGTGTTTGTTGGTATGTCAACGTTGAACTTGGTGTACTAGATGCTGTACTCACATTAATGACGAATACACTGCAAGAATACAGACGTTGAAGGATTTGGTATTCAAATAGGATATAATACCTCGAAAAACATGGAGAACTTGGACACATTGCGAGTGAGATAGAGGTAACAAACACAACCTAAGAGGCAAGATCTAAGAGAAGGAGGGCAGTATTAGGTGAGCAGGAGAGAGAAGAAGATGAGGACTACCAACCGGATGGGTTTTAAAACATTTTTTCTGTAATAAGTGAATTTTTATAGAAATTTTTACTTTAAATATGATTTACTTAAAACTACATTTTTCAACATAAATGACCCGTTTTCTCAGAAACTACTAGGTCTATCTGCATTAAATTTTTACGATACATTTCAGGTAACAATGTGATGATATGGAATTCCTTTGATTGAGTTTGCTGTAATAGGTTATTAAAAATAATAATAATAATAAAAATAAATAAAATATCTAATTCTTGTTTTTAATTTTAGAAATTTATAAAAAATATTGTTTTTCTATTAGATATTTTATCATCAAAACGAATCAGTGCACTCATTTCTATACCATTAAAAAATAACACATTTCTATACCTAGTATGTTCTGAGATAACGGGTCATTAATATTGCTGTTTTAACATTAGTGAGATAGGGCTTGATAACTCCCTTTAATAAAAGTGAAAAAATAAAAATAAGAAAGGGAAAAGAAAAGTGTGGGTTAGGAAGTGGATAGGGAGAAGTGAGAAGTGTGCTTGATGCTTTCAGCACTCTTATGTTAGAGGTGACAAATGAAGATTCAAAATCGTTTTGCAATTTCGTTGAAAATATTCAGTTCATAGTAATTTACAGCACAAAATTGTATTATACACCATATTCGTATGGTGTATGGTTTAATACATTATTAATTATTAGTAAAAGTTCTTGTATAGTATTGTGGAATATAAAGTTACAACTCTACTGTTGTAAGTATGGAGTAATAAAGTACAAATGTACAAGAAATCTTTGTGACTAATAACTATTAGTTACAGCTCAATACACTTCAGTGGCGTGCGGATCCTATTGCATTAGGGTAGGCTCTTCATGTTTGCATGCTACAGAGGTATACAACTTACAATATCTCGAACATATTGATAATTTGATATTTGATATAATTTTAGTGAGTTATGACATCAAACCAGAGCAGCAGCCAGAATGAGGGTAAGAAAACAGAAACCTCCGGAAACTAATGATAAAATAAATTAGTAATTAAATAAATCATAACTTATTTACTTGAAGGTGAACTGCATTCTGCGTTCCATTTTAGAAAACTCCTCAATGACATCGCTGTGGAATGTAGGGGATTTTCGGATTTCTTTCAGCTTTTTCTTCTCAATGGACATCAAGGCTAGACTGCTCAATCTTTCTTGCCCTTGAGTTGATCTTTGAAATGATTTAATCCGCTTAAGGGCAGAAAATGACCTCTCAGGAGATGCAGATGTGCTTGGTATGGTCAAAACCAGTAGGGTCAATTTGTACAATTCGACAAATGCTGTGTGGAATTGTTTTGATTTTAAATGTGTCACCAGTTCATGAGGGTATTTTCCACGAAACTCTTCCATTGAATATAGGACTGTCAATACGAACTATATGAAACACTGCACTGTGCTTTACATTCAGCGCATTCAGGGCGGAATTAGGAAAATTTAATTTATAAGACTGAAATTTGGTTGGATCAAGCAATGAAATAAATCCCAACTTAGGGAGATTTCCAAACCTATCTGTAATATGGTTTGTCACATTGTCTATTATTTCAAAAAATATTCTCCTGTATTTTATGACATCATTTTCCAGGCATTTTCTTTTTCGCGGCACTTCTTCACATTCGACTTCATTACAAACATCACGCCATAATGCATCAAATCTGTCTCTCTCATGTAGAACAATACGTTTTGTTTCATTAACCTTTTCTACACAATACAGAATATCCAAATGCTCCGTCTGAAGAATGTTGTACAGAATGTCAGTGTATGCATAGATCTTCGATAACACATTTAGCAGAAATTCGGTCTCAAACTCTGATAGGAAAGATAAATATCTATGCGCAAGAGCAACAGTTTCACTTTCCCAGTCTGATGAGTTGTTGAGTATATTTTTAAAAAAGTCCACCAGCAATTCACGGTATTTAAATTATTATAACCCTCTTTGTTCCACACACTTTGTTCGTTACAAAATAATAAGCATGGCCAGCAAAATAATTTATTAAGATGACTGCATCCAGTTAGCTAATTAGTTTTCACATATTGGTTCACATTGAAATAACGTAAATATTCTGTACTCTTTTCTTTATGCAAAAACTTTAAGTTCGGAAGCGCAGGCACTGGTCTTCCCCCCACAGTTTCAATTTAAACTTTTTTGTTAAATGATCTACAACCGAAAGGCTTTTTAAAAATCTGTTCAATTATACAGTGATCTTCTGCCATATTACAACAATATCCTACTAGTTATACCTCACTTTGTTTAAATAAACTCTATAACACACTCACTTTACCACTAGAAGTTCAAATAAACACTATAATACAGTAATTTCATCACCAAAAGTGCTTCCATTAGCGCCTACCACCCTAACGTATTATGGCAATGGGCAAGACACATAAATCAGGGCGCATGCGCCATCTGTTCTAATGTACTGACTATGAAGGGAAACACTACACTCACTGCAGGGCCAGGTAGTCTCAGCAAGCCAAGTTGCCCAACTCTCCAGTGACGAAAGATGACGCGAGAGCGAGCACACAGCGGACAATAATTGAATTGCGACGTACAGTACCAGCCAAAAGAAAATGAAAATAGGATGCCAAGCCAAAATTTGCTGAAATTAGTTAAGGACTCTGCAGACTTTCTTAAATTAACAGTATTACTTTTAAATACAAATTTAATAAATTTCTTCCTGTCTGTCTGGGTAGGCGCAGCAGACCTAGCCTACCCAGAATGCACGCCACTGATACACTTGTAATGTCTTAGACCAGCGTTCTCAAACTGTGGTCCTCGAGTTCTGCCCTTGTAGTCCTTCAAAAGAGACAGAAGAAAAACTAAAATTTCAACGTATTGCGTACTACGGTACACTATAGCTGAAAATCTCAGAGTTTGTAAAATGACACATGGCAATTGCCTTTAATTTTTTCTCCCAGTACTAATATTTTATGAAATTTCTTACCCTACGCATCTACCCACCTGCCACTCTACTCTCAGCAACAAAAGAGGGATTTAAAGCACTATAAAGTGGCGTTTCTCGCCATCTTTTCCCTGCACATCTGGTGCCGAGCCTGTAACCCAGCCAGGGGCCACCCAAATTCATAACAGAGGACCAAAGTACCGAACCTTTTCATGTATTGATGAATTTGTTAATAGTTTTGCCGACACCCAGTCTGCACATTGAAATGGGCACATACTGTACGTTGTGCACCAATAATTCACTGGTCGACAAAATTTAACTTTTTTTAATCGCCAGAGATCAAATTATACTTTTCTAGACCAATTTTTCATGCAGATTACGTATACACCTTCCGTTTCTTCATGTCAAGTATAGATTTATAATTACACACAATACTTTAAATTTATGGAAATACACAAACATTTAAATGTTATCAATACAACAAATACACTTATATAATGATAAAATGATCAGATTTCTATATTATTAATTATTATGACACTTATAGTGATAATTAAAAACAGGATTATAGATTTCTAGAGAACTGGAAGCTAGAAGTGCTTAGTAGATGATTGTCTTTTATGTTGTTTTTCTGTGTCATCGCGATACAGCATCCAACAATAATCTGACATCATGGATTCATTCCAGAAACCCTGGTAACGTTTCTCCATCGATTTGATGTCTTGGTGAAACCTTTCACCCATCTCGTCACTGACATCACCAAGGTTGGTTGGAAAAAAATCCAAATGAGAATGAAGGAAATGAAGTTTTAGGGACATACGGCAACCCATTTCTTTATATGCATCCAGTAATTCCTTAACTCCTTTTTTGTAGTCCGGAGACTTTGTCTTCCCTAAGAAGTTTATACACAGCCACTTGAAGCTTTTCCAAGCTTTTACTTCAATCTCATCCGAATTTTTGATCCCGCAGTAGCTCTCTAATTTGTGGGCCCATTAAGACCCCTTCTCGTAGTTTAGCAGCTGACACACGACAAAATTTTTCACTCAGATACTAGAATCCTTTTGAAGTTCTCCTTCCAAGCGTCTTCACAAAGGTTTTCGTTAAGCCAAGCTTTATATGGAGAGGGGGAAGCAGTATTTTTTGATTGTCAACTAGAGGGATATGCTGGACATTTTCTTCACCTGGGTTGTAAGTGCTTTTAGATTTCCAGTCTCGTTTGGTGTAATGTTCACTTGTATTTCGGCTGCCCATAGACAAAGGAAGCAGCAGAATTTTGTAAACCCCCCTTGCATACCCATCAACATGCCAATGACTTTCAGATCTCCACATATATGCCACTGGTGTACATCGTACTGAATTGATTTGAGTACTATGTTCGTATTTTCATAGGTTTCTTTTAAATGCACAGAGTGGGCAATGGGTACAGAAGCTTTTAAATTGCCATTGTGCAGAAGAACGGCCTTCAAACTTTGCTGGGAAGAGTAAATAAATAACCTCCAGTCTGATGCAACATATTGTTGTTTTAGTCCCTCAAAGAGTCCAGGCACATCGTTGCAGAAGACCACTGGACCATCTAAAGAAAAAACTTTTCTAAATATTTTGTCCGTTTTCTATAGTGGCATATCCTGACGTCTTCTTCAACAAGATGTTTCTCTCTAAGCCTAGAAGCTAGAAGTTCCGCCTTATCTTTTGGTAGTGAAAGATCTCTAATGAGATTGTTTAGTTCATGTTGGGTAAATCGCTGTGGTTCGGAACTAGTAAACTCAGAAATGTATTCACGATCAGAAGCACATTCTAAATTTTCACTATCACTGCCTAAGTCACAGTCTACTTCCTGGAACAGTTCCATTTCATTTTCTGGAGGTTTTGGAATGGGTAAGTTGTCATCATGCGGGACCGGCCTCATTGCAGATTCAATATTTGGGTATACAATTTTGTGTTTGTTTCTGGCAGAAAACCCCTTAATGTTAACACAACAAAAATAACAATCGTCAGTGTGATTTTTCGGTTCTCGCCATATCATTGGGATAGCAAATGGCATCGACCTTTTCTTCTTTTGTACCCAGTCCCCTAAGCCTGTCGAACAGGGTTTACATACAACATGTGGTGGCCACCCTTTATCCTGATCAGCAAGAGGACAACCAAAGTACAATTGATACAATTTCTGAAGCCGTGGAGTGATTGTACGCCGTTGAGATTTCGGGGTGAAGGAACCGCATATGTAGCAGAAGCTGTTGGGATGATTTAGACATTTTCGGGGCATGATAGTTGATTTAATCTGCAACAGAATAAAGCCTATTAGTACCTTTACTTCTATTTTCGTACAATTTCTCCAAATAAATTATATTTTTTAGAATGCGTAAATATACTGAGGTCCTAATGAGTTCCCAAAATTAAGGGAGGGGGCGTTTGGAATGTTCCCCAATAAGAATTGCGAGATTATGTATTATATTTTTAGTTAAACAAGGTACCTATGAAAAACTACATGCACCAGTAAAAGATACAGGCCTACTCACCTTATTAATTGATGTAAAATACACAGCACTCAAAATATATCACTATCACACAAGATTCACTATAACTCTGTAATACGATTGTGTATCGTTCAATCTACAAACTGTGACTGAGGAAGATGATTCCATGGGGATGAAAAAGGACAAGATAAATTTTATCTAGGACAGGAAGTTTACATGTGGGGTACGCAGCAAAAGATAAGGCACTAACTAAAGAGTGCCGCACTATTAGCCGCACGGAAATAAATGGAGCGACTTAAGAGATTATTATGAATAGATTGAAAACTATTTGTGATATGACATAAGTAAAACCAGATCTGAAATCAGCGCAACAATATCTAACATACTGTACATATAATACTTTTGGTGAAAATTCATTGTCGACCAGTGTAATAGAACATGCCAAATTGCATCTTTACTTGTTGAAAATTGGGCATGTTTCTGCATTAATTTTTTTATTTGTTTTTCCAGATGACGATATAAGAAATTTTAGACTCCGTCTATTTTAAAATCCCACAGATTTACTTTTTAAACTTGCGTGTTTTGTCTCTAAGTGCCATTTAAATTTCGCGGGTTTCATACACTCGTTTGAAAGTACTTAGTAACAAACAATGCATCGAGGTTTTGGTTCACTCTCATTGCCACACCAAGTAAATCCAAGTTCCAAATAACTCTTGTCTTATTTACGAAAGTATTTCTTCTTTGAATAGCTACCACTAGAACTAGATATTTCTTTAATGGCACTGTAATTAATATATTTCTCCACACACAGCTTCTGAACTATTAGCATTGTCTAAATGAAGCGTTCCTTTCTTTTCAAAGATCCGGATCGAAGCCAGTTTTCCATTATTTATAATGGACACTATATAATAGAGACGTGGACAACTACAGCATGTACCACATAAGAAGAATTTCAAACAACTAACTGCTAACAGGCAAGCGATGAATCAACAATGCACAGAATTTGTTGTAAGTTACTTGTGATTGGCTACAAATACATAATTACAAAAGTATTATAATTGATTAATTTTATTTTAAAATATAAGTATACTGGTATTAAAATATGCTACAAAAATGATAAATTTGCTTTTGAAGGGAACAAAAGTAAGGTGGTCCGCGGAACTGTTTTGACTTAAAAAAGTGGTCCCCACTTCAAAAAAGTTTGAGAAACGCTGTCTTAGACCACACTTTTGTAGAATAGGGTCCATGTTGGATGCTGGCTGAAAGCTGGTCTCATCATTGCACTTTTGGTCGCCCAAGGTATCTCTTCCCACAAGGATTGTAGTGAAATAGCCTCTGAGGCAGCCTGTTATTGGGCGTCAGTGATACATGTTCATACCCGTTGTTTCTGTATGTTGATATGGTACCGGTGATGGCAGTTATGTTTAATTCATTCCTGATGTCGACATTCCATTTGTGATCATATAAAGTATATCCAACCAAAGGTCTCAGGAGTTCTCATTTCTGCACTTCTATTTTTGAAGTTGTCAAAATGTTAAGGTTCATGTTTCTGAGCTGTATTACAAAGTTGGAATTGCCATGACTTTATAACATTTCAGAATTGTCTCTGGCAGACTTTTTTATTAATGTCTTACTAATAAAAACTCTTATACAGACGACGTTTAACTGTCTTATACTTACACAATGAATAACTCGTTTGTAAGTCGTATGTAAATTCTTTACTAATAATCACTACATACGTCATGTATAACAGTACAACTGTTACATAGCTATGTCATAGTTTCGTCATTATTTCATTACAAAAGGTGATAGAATAATAAAATTGTGGTTCTCTATTGCATCCGATAGTGAGTGCTAGTGTGCCACACTAAGTATCAACAGTACAACAGGACCTGGTCGATTACCACACTATATTTTGGTCAAAGAGTACAGCTACAGCAATATTATTCTAATTCTTCTGTGCTCTTTGGTTTGTTCTTCTGTGGTTACAAGGCAACCATCATCATAAAATGACAATCTATACAAACAGCTGTTAGAGGGGTGGCCATTTTTTTATCTCTGTACAACACTTAAACAAGGGATTTCGTGTATATAACTACTGCAAAGCAATTCCCATGTATAATTACAGGCTGTTTATACATCCATAGCTTATGCATGGCTTATTAGTCATGTTTTCTGTCACAGCTCTACTTAAGTCTCATATAAAAACTATATATGGTTTATCAGTAAGACCGTATATCTCTGAAATTTATGTAAGAAAGCCATTCTAGATATTTATCTGAATGAACTTACCAACTTCGATATACTGTATGTTCATAGCTTTCCTGGTAAATATCCATGTTACCAGTTTCGGTAAGGAGACGATTAGCCAGTTCCGTCAAATCTGTTACTTGCTGCTGGTTTCCCTGCTGACCATCATCTTGTCCAGCTTTCTTTCGCCGCCATCTCTCTGATGCTGACATAGTTTTGTTGCCTCCTGAGGAAGTAACAGTTCTAATTTTTATTTTGCATTAAAAAATTTAAAAGACCATAAATTAGTGAAGAAGAATAATAAACAGATCTAGTACATCACTTGATGATATGTATCAGAGGAAGATCAATTGTTTGTATACATCTGAAGTCTGATTAGTGTAATATGTAACTAGTCAGCGATGTATGCAATGGAGGGGGAAAGGAACTGGCCACCCTACCCCATTATCTCCTGGCCTAGGTGCCTCATGAGTGATGCTTTATGGTGTCACTTATGAGGTTCAGACCTGTCTTAGGACAGTTGACTAAACAACAACAATAAGCAGATCAATATTAAGATATAGAGATTGTATAGATTGTTTAAGAAGTAGGAGGGAAAGAGGAAAGATTGGAAAAAATTGGATTTGGACTGATAGATCTGTCCTTGGGCAGACAATTACGAATGAATGAAATAAACAGATACAAAGAAATTGAAAATAAGGACTGCTTTAATAAACAAGGTAAAAGAAAATATAGTAATGAATTATCTGCTTCATACAAAATGAATTCAAACATGATTTGAGAATGTCTTAGAGAGAGAAAAGTGTCACTTTAAGAAGAGCACAAGTTGTATACGCAATATTGTAAAAGAACGACTTTTATCACCATATATCATATTTTGTTGGTTGTGAGAAAGCTTAAGGTAACATGAACAGTAAGTTATTAATACTTTAAAATATTTTACAAAATAATATTCCCAATAATTCTGAGAAACGATAATATAAACAAGTTAAAAACAGGAAAACAGAAGTCCGTAAAGAATTTAAGAATACCATGACAATAGCAAAGATTCCAGAAAACCAATAAAAATGAAAAGAAAAATGTGACTGAATTGTGATCTACAACAGATATTAATGCTTATTATATGAAAGAGAATACAGCACATAGAATTATATTCATGAACAATACAATTAATACAATATTGTGTGATGTTACTCTTACGAAATTATGGAAAAACTTAAGATCATAACACATTATATAAGTACTGTATATATGTCTGGCTTATAGGTTTAATATTACGACCTTTTATAACTTTCACAGTATTAAGATTCCAATACGAAATTGTTGTAAGTATGATGATATCTGTGACAATTTATGAAAAATGCCATACTTTGGTGCTGGTGTGGTGTGCATGATTAGAATGAGCAAAGATGACAATATCAACACCTCAATAGAAATTGTTCTGCATTCTTTCACTGATGGAAATGAAATCTGTGAAGTGTAGACAACATGCATTTCGGAATGAATTTAATTGTAGGCATCACAAAGATGTTCCTACCTAGATGTGAACATAATTAAATGGGACAAGCAATTACGAGAAATGGGCTTTATTGTGATAGTAAAGGGACGGTGTTTGAGAAAAAAGTGGAAAGAATTTATCTTTGCAAGAAGCCTGAGGAAGTCGATTCGAGCCGAAGCATTCACTTGTTCCCATGCTCACTGGATCTTACTCATCTGAACTTTTTCCTGTGAAATATTGTGAAGGACCAAGTGTATCATGTTCCTCAGGATAACTTCAACGATTTGTGACACAAAATTCGTGAAGCTATCGACAGCACAAATGTTTCTGAATATCTGGTTGGAGGTGGAGTACAGGTTGGACATCTGCCATGCCACTGGGAGGGGGGGTTGCACATATGAAGAGGAGGATTCCAAAGTGTCCTAAGTTCTTTTTTTTTTAAGACTTTAACTTGCTTTATTCGCATTTTAATTTATCCTTTTCCAGTTTATATAGGCTATAACTGTGTAAGTTTATTTAACACTCTCCTAAGTCTTGACAGTGTTTGCATATGCTTTTTTGAAACGGATCTAAAGGTGTTAAATTTATTTTACCATTTTTCGTCATTTCACTCATAACTTATCATTTGGACTTATGCCAGTTTGGAATCCACCTCTTCATATCGAAGTTCTTTGAGTGTGACACAAAATGCTTGAGTCTCTGTACCAGAATACACGAGGTTTGCCAATAAATAATGGTAACTTTTAAAATTCTGTTGAGTCTAAATCGACATTTTTGTCCATCCTAATCACCAGGCTTCGAGACTTCAGATCCAATAGAGCAGTTCAATGGAAAATCCGCATAACAGCATGCTGAGTATAGTGGTAAAGCGTATAGTGGGTGGGAGTACTGTAGAATGAATGCCAACAAAAATGCAAAGAAAAACACTCTGGATTTGAAGGTTCTGACGAATAAGTTGATTTTCATACAAACCCATTTTCAAACTGTGTCTGAAACTATTACACGAATAAGTTGATTTTCATACAAACCCATTTTCAAACTGTGTCTGAAATTATTACACGGTTAGAAAAGTCAGAGCAAAAGATGCCGGAAGCTCTCAAATTAATTTAGAAAATGACGCAGAGAATTAATGAGACACCAAATACATCGGTTACTGAACGTGTAAAACAGAAGTGGAAATCAATTTTATGTAAAAATAACGGTTATGGAACATTGTGTAAAATAAACAGTAAATTAGTGGGCATAGAGTCACCTGAGAATAAAGGACTGTGTCTTAGAGACTGCAATGATGTTAGGTTTTTTCGTTTTGCTCCTATCACATTATGCAACGTAGAGCGCAGCTTTCCACAGTACAAACTTTGGCAGATAACCGAAAAAGATTTACGTTTGAGACACTGAAAATGTATCTTGTAGTTACATTGCAATTCGGTACTGTAACTGCACTTCCTAAAGACGACCAATAGGATAAATAAGAAATTAAAATTGCTACATGTTTATTTCCACCATTAACAATGTGTATAATTAAACACAAATGCTTATAAAACACAGGAGAATAAATGCTTTTCACATTCTTTTGAAATTGTTATTGTGTAATGTACATTTACTTTCAGAATGTACATATGTGTGTTTCCCCATACTACCGTACTCTACTCTAAATAGCAACGTTGTTACCTCAACACATCTCTACCTACCTGCAGCGAGTCAACAACCCACAGTGCATGCAAAGTAAACTTATTGTATCGGGTCCAAAGTCTCGTAGCCTGCTAATCACACACACTATGCCAGTGCGACGATGTGGTATTTTTCATGAATTGCCATAGATATCATCATATATACAAGAATTTCCAGTCTGAATCTAAAATCTAATACAACTAAAGTTATAAATAGCTATGATGTTAAACCTAAGCTGGACTCACTATATTATAAGATAATGGTACAAATACATCATGCAAGAACTGTAAATGTTTCAAATGCTCCTAGTTGCTTCTCTTCACTTCATCGTAATGTCCATGTTTCTGTCCCATATAATGATACTTTCCACACAAAGCACTTCACTAGTCTCTTCCTAAAACACTCCCAAAAATAATATACACTTATGAAAAAAAAATAAATAAATAAAAAATTATTGGATTAACAATATTTTCACCGTTACAATTACACATATATAAACACTAAATATAAACATTTACATAGAGATAAAAAATTTTAGAGGAGAAAAAGTTCGTCCAAAGGGCTGGACTCTGGAAGAGTACCCAAAACGGTCATTGCATTTCCGCTTTGAATAGCAATACTTAAGCGTTGACGCAAATAAGTAGTGCAACGGCGATCACCAGTAATGGAGATCAAAATTTGGTCAATATGAGATACCAAAACTTTAGCGTCATGACTCCAAGGATCGAAGGTCTCCACAGCAAATGGGACAAAGATATAATTGTCTAAAAGATGAGCATATTTATTGACTTTCTTCTTCACGGCTAATTCAGCAGCAGATGCTGCGCGTCTAGAGGTATTCGGCAAGTGAGATGGAGCTAGAGTGTCAACGCAAGTGGAGTCCCAAATTAAAGATTTTCCTCTAGACCATGGAATTAAGGTCAGACCATTGGGTCGTTTACCATCTGCGCAAATAATACCTGGTGGTTCCAAAAGAGACGGGATGCCACAAGAAGTCAGAGATCTTTTAATGATATCATTGAGTGATGTATGTCTGGGAATGCGACCCTTGCTCCTCGCACAGCTGAGTGCATGATAACCATAAATATCACCAATTCCCCCGCAAATACTTTGGTGTGGCTGACAGAGTTTACAACCAAGGCGTAAAGCTATTGCGATTTTAAAGGATGTACTATCTATTAGAGTGCCGATGTGAGGAGAAGGTAATGCGTGTAACCAAGCTCCAGACTCACTCTCTTGAAGAGCTAGGAGACGTGCAATGTCTTGTTCGGATGTGAAAGATGAAAGGAGTGTATCTAAAATTTTTTGGGAAAAGATAACGTCCCAATGTTTTTGAAATTCAGGATGGGCAGGAGGATGAGTGGTTTGTGAGGAAGTATACCAACTTGTCAGAGCATCACGCACATGGCAGATTTCAGCTGCATCACTGTATAAAGGAAAGAGCAATTTGATGCAACGGAAAACTCCAAAGGCAGAAGAAAGAAAAGGAGGTATACAAACGTCAGAAAGTTTCCGAATGCCCACACCACCAAATTTAATTGGGAGAGAGGCTTGAGTCAAACTAGTATCGGTAAAACTTATATTGAGGATCATTTCCAAACTGGATCGAAAAAGAGCATCAGCTTTATGTAGGAAAGTTGGAAGAAGCCATAAAGGAGTAGTACGCATAAAGTAAGTCATCTTAGGGATTAGAAAGCAATTTTTAAGGAGATAATAAGAAATATGAGGATGTATTAGTTTTAAACAATCGATGAAATATTGCAAAGAAATTAGTTTTTCTTCAGCGATGTGATCAGCAACTTCCAAAAAGACGGGAGATCCAAGAATCGTTAAAGTGGATTTTGACATTAGTAAAATACCCGGAGCAAGTTTTTGAAAAGAAGAGAAAACAGTTTGATTAAACTTAGAACAAAAATAAATTTCACATTTATCAGGATTAAGTTCTAACACTATAGTTGAACCGAATTGAATGATTTTATTAAGATCTTACAAAACATCTGAAGGGGCTCCACTTAAGCAACCATCATCTAAGTAAAAAAGGTTGAGTTCACTAATAAGTTCTTTAATAAGGGGATGAATTGTTAGACTAAAAAGTAAAGGGCCAGCCGGATCCCCTTGTTGGCAACCTGATTGAGACATAATTGTATTGGAACCAAAATATAAAGTAGAAGGGTGTCTGTATGATTGCCAGAAATAGGGGAAAAGTTGTGGAATTTTAAGTTTGACAGCTTGCAACATGGTATCTCTTTCAATACAATTGACGGCATTTCTGAAATCTAACTTAAGAACGATTTTATCAGAGTTAGAATTGGCGGAAATGAATGAGCGCAATGAGTGAATAATACTTTCACAGCCCTGAGGTGAACTGAAGCCAAATTGATTCGGTCTAAAATATGCACTAATTTCTTCTTTGACACTAACACAAGCTATTTTGGATACCAATCTTCGCAAAGTGTTCCCAATGGCAATAGGTTTGATGCCACCATCCTTCTTATTGATCGCAATAAGGAAAGCTCCGTAAAACACAGGACAAATCCCAGGATCTAAGTCGCCATGTAACAGAAAATTGCAAAGGTCGGTTAACGAAGAAAGAAGCCGTTTACTGGAATCACCTGCAGATACAGAAACCAGATCCTTAAGGTGTTGAGGTCGTAAACCATCGATACCAGCCTCGGAACCTTGTGGAAAGCTCTGTAGAGATTTCAAGACGTCTTCGCTGGTGACTGATAGACGAGGTGCTGTAGGATCAGGAAGGTCAGGGAAGGAGGAAGGTCTAGAAGGAGGTGGATGTTTAGATTTTAAAACATCATATGTAGCAGTTGTTGGATCTGCAACTCCCATATCTGAAGATAAGAAGCGAACAGCGCCACGGATATCTCCTTCCAAAACTTTCTGTTCTACACGACGGATGTGATTAGAAGGAGAATCACCTTTATATGAACGATTCCTGACATGAGGAGGATTGGATGGGAAGTTTGTCACATTGTCTTTGATTTTAGATATTAGAGATTTATTACCAGAACGATTAGGAACTCGAAGAGCTAAATATGCGAAAAGAAATAAATCATGCCAGGAGGTAGTAGTATTGTGCGATAAACAAAAATCAATTTGGTGACTTAAGCGACTCGCAGCTGAAGATCTAGCGCCTTTAGGTATTCGGCGTAATACATTAACGCTTTAACTGTCGTATTTCTGTACTAACAGTAATAAGAAACGAGCTTTGAATGACTTCCGCCGAATTTGGAATAGACATCGACTGACTTGAACTGCCAACATAGAAAAAAAAATCACTACCTGTTCAAGAGCACCACACTCAATCGCTTTCACCTTCATCTTGACGATATTAAAAGCTTAAACTAACCTAACCTAACCTGTCACTAAAATCCTAAACTAATCTAACCTAACCTAACTTGTCACAGATTCGCCTATACAAGGCATTACGAAAGCCTAAACTATCCTAACCTAAACTGTTACAGTTTCGTATATGCAAAGCATAATAAAAGCCTAAACTAACCTAACCTAACCTGTCACAGATTCGCCTATACAAAGCATAACAAAAGCCTAAACTATTCTAACAACCTGTCACAGTTTCGTATATGCACAGCATAATAAAAGCCTAAACTAAACTAACCTAACCTAACCTAACCTGTTACTAAAATTCTAAACTAACCTAACCTAACACAGATTTGCCTATAGGCCTACATAACAAAACCCTAGAGCGCGCTTCCATACAGGGGCAGTGGCATTTCTCTAAGGTTAGAGCCCAGTTTAGGTGTGCATGTATTAATCGAAAATTAGGTGCTAGAAAATATTGAGAGTAGGAGATATTTACATGACATTTTTTTTTTTTTCGATTAATACACACACACCTAAACTGGGCTCTAATCTTAGAGAAATGCCACTGCCCCTGTACGGAAGCGCGCCCAAACCCTAAACTACCATAATCTAACCTGTCACAGATAAGTAAGTAAGATATACCGGTAATAAAAGTCTAAACTAACCTAACCTGTCATAACACTCCATTTTCTTACCCCTACACACTTCCCTGAGGTATGAAAATGGCCTAATTTCTATCCCTCTGGAACATTGCAAACTATACTTGTTTTTTTTTTTAAAGATGGGACATGACAGTTAAGCAGCCGAGCTTGGAACTACCAAAGACGTTGTAGTTATATATCTAGACACACAATTGGCGCTGGTGTCGTGTACAAATTTGAAACCTCTCGCGCAGGTTTGCGCGACGCCATGTTTGGGGAGCACGAATGATTGTTTCTATAAAGCATTCAGAGTTTAGAAAATACCATTGAGTATGTAGGCGTTTACCTTAATGGATTTCCTCCTTCACTATAATATAACTAAACTTATTTACGTATTTTCTAACGTATAATATAAAATAACAGAAGTAAATCTAAATATTGTAACTAAGCATTGTCTTAAATATAAACGCCTTATATTGCTCATAAATAGACTTATTAATTTATTTCTATTTCCTATGACCGAATACATGGATTATTTTTACTTATGTTATTTTATATACATTAGAAAATACGTAAATAATTTATTTAAATTATATTACAAAGAGAGGGATGTCCGCTAAAAATGTCTATATACCCAATGGTATTTTCCAAACACCTAACGCACTGCAATAATAATCCTCATTGTTTTGAGAATCAGAAGCGATATGACTCTTCTACTGCAGACATTGATTGCAATTCCCTCATTCTTACATCATTCTCAATGACACAATATTTTCAAAATGTGATTGTATTCATTGCTGGCTTTGTTGTTAAATCATTAAGAAAAATATGGTGTAATAAATTTTATGGTACGTAGCCTACCAGCAGTAAACAAAATCTCTTTTATTTTTTTAACGAAAGAATAATGGGAGTCTTGTCATTCCATCATCTGAGATTATAGAAATATGCCGCTTAAGTGAAAGAGCGATTATGCAGAGTTGACAGTTCAATGACATATTACCACCCACTCTTACATCATGTGAAAACAATGTGCTCTAGAAGTAGAACACTCGTACAATCTTTCTACACTTACAGGAACATATTTTAGAAAATGGATCCCAGATTCCTCGCGAGAATCATATTTTTTTTAAATTGTTAAACTGACCATAAATGTAAATAAGTATCTACTGCCGTAGCTCAGTGGGCTAAGGACTGTTGGTCCGGAGTCGCGCTCGGTCGTGGATTCGATTCCCACTGATTTCCTGGTTGGGTTTTTTCTTATATCCCCAACCGTAAGGTGAATGTCAGGTAATCTATGGCGGATCCTTGGCCTCGTCTCGCCAAATATCATCTCGCTGTCATCAATACCATCGATGCTAAATAATCTAGTAGTTGATACAGCGTCATTAAATAACCAAATAAAAGAAAGTACTACATAAAGAGCAGATGTCTTTTTTATTTATTTATTTTATTTATTTTAGTAGGTTATTTTACGACGCTTTATCAACAGCTTAGGTTATTTAGCGTCTGAATGAGATGAAGGTGATAATGCTGGTGAAATGAGTCCGGGGTCCAACACCGAAAGTTACCCAGCATTTGCTCATATTGGGTTGAGGGAAAACCCCGGAAAAAACCTCAACCAGGTAACTTGTCCCGACCGGGAATCGAACCCGGGCCACCTGGTTTCGCGGCTAGACGCGCTAACCATTACTCCACAGGTGTGGACTTAGAGCAGATGTCGATATAAAAATGTTGTAAGACAATATTTAACGGAGTCAATAATAATAATAATAATAATAATAATAATAATAATAATAATGAATCAATAGGCAAGATGTTCTGTACACTAGGCCTAAGTTCTATTACATGACTAATTGACTAATTCATGCATGTGACGTTTATTTCATACTACAGCTTTGATAATAAGCTATTGCACATAGGCCTACTTATATTTCTAACTAAAACATTAGGTACGTGTTTCTATTTTACAGGTGTAGGCCTATATTATGTGATATGGAAGCGAATAAATAATAATTGTTCATTTCTCGTGCACATCAAAACAAACGTGTTTACAATATAGGCCTAATGTAACGTCTTACACAGGCAGTGTTTTGTTAATAATAGTTAATACTAATAATTTTCTTTTCATCTGAACTATTACTACAATATGCATTTGTATTTCTGTTTGCTCTATATGTTGTCAAATAACTATACAACATCTTTAGTTACGTTATCAAATTGTTACAGTTTTCTTTCGTTTCATGTCAAACTAACAGTAACTAAGCTTGATTATGTCTTTAATGTGGTCGCTTTAAATGTTATTAAGATTTTTTTTCATTTATCCATTCAGATTGACTTATAAGAGACACCAAACATATATATTAAACATTCAGCATTGTATAATGCAGCCGTCTGCTAGCCGGTGCTTCTCCCAAAGCATGGCGGCGGACATGAGCTTCAATTTGTCCCTACTCTAAACTTCTGCACAGCCTCGGTTGTAGGGGCTCGGGAACTACAGTCCTATGTTGCCAATACGGACTACCATGCTGCCAGCTGATGGAAGCTAGCAATTGACGTTAAGATAGCTGATGTTAAAACATTAATTGACAATTGACGCAAACAATACAAAAATCGACAGAGAATCAAACACGAAACGTATCAATGCTAACATTGTGTGCACAATAAATGCCGCAAAGAGAGCTATTAAGCACTTCCCGCGTGGAAAAGGTACGTTTGGCAACTCAATTGTTGTTACCATAGCAACAGGCCTACCACGCTATGCGACATTCAGTTATTTTTCCGATCGCAACGCTCCTGTCATGTCCCATCTTTCAAAAAAAAAAAAAAAACAAGTATAGGTGAAACGTTTGTAATGTCTCGTAAGTTATGTTGGTACGACATGTAAGACTGCAGAACATGCATATATCCATAATAGGAAAAGAAGTATGTTGCAATAGTAGTGGTGGTGGTGGTGGTAGATAAAATAATAATTCTGCTGATTACTGTCTTGTTAATATAATTTACTATTAACTAGAGTAAATAACGCCAAGCACCACTATTAAATATACCCAAGAGAAATGGCATGCAGAGCATGCCCCGTTTGTATGACGTCACGATTCTGCTATTCAGTCCTGATAAAGAACTTATAGCAAAGGCCCCAGCAGACCCTGTGAATGAATGAGGGTATGCCCTCTTGTTCTCTTTTGTATCCACTGTCCACGTAGAACTACGTCTTTCTCCTCAGGAGGTGCCTATGAGTGATAACTCTGGAATTTTTTTTTCTTGTTAGGAGGGAGGGAGGGAACATCCCACGCACTACGACCTGAGGTCTATTGTACACCCCCTATATGGGATGAGTTGCGTGCCCACCAATCCTCTATGAGCACCGACCTAACCACTTACTTGACCCCCTTAACAACTGGTCCCTACAGCCAACAGAGTCCATGTACCACTCCTGCTCCGGCAACCCCTCCAAGGCTCCCTTAACGGTCCAAGGCGGAAATCCTCCACAGAGAAGGTTTGCCCCAGGTTCCGTTGCAGAAGCTATCCATCATCACTTGAATACAATCCACGAAGGCCAGTTGAGAGAGCCAGCAGCTTCGGAGGAGCGATCTGAAAACCAGAAGAAGTAACGGGATGATGAATGAAAGGATGATAGGGGAGGAAAGGAAGTGGCGAAGTTGAGTGGGGTTCCAATTGTCTGATAAAGTTACCTGATATTCATCCATAGGAGTGAGAGAAAAACCCCAAAAAAACCTCATCCAGGCAACTCATCCCGACCGGAAATCGAACCCGTGTCTGCTGGATTTAGAGTTAGACTCGCTAACCTCTCAGCCACAACGGTGGACTAACTCTGGAATGAACTGTCACTGTCCTGGTGGAGTGGAAGAGAAGGCCTGATAGCCTTAACCTTACCAGAATAAATAAATAAGTAGTAGTAATAATAATAATAATAATAATAATAATAATAATAATAATAATAATAATAATAATAGGCCTATTATTATTATTGTTATTATAAATAACCCACACTTGTTCTCCTTGTCTCCTTAGCAATTAGAATAATAGTTGGAGCAAAGGCTAGAGAATCATGTACACCATTTTTTTTTTAAATGAGAAATTCTGACCTTAACAAATCAGTACATATACTCTTTAATAAATTTCCTCTTATGTAATAAATGAAATTTTCTAGCCAATTCAGCCATACATAGCACAAATACCCGCAGAAAAAATGATTTTCATACACCATCACCAAATTTATCATGCTATCAAAGGGGAGTGCGTTACATGGCAGTAAAAATTTTCAATGGTCTTCCTGAAGACATTAAGAATCATAACCAAAACCCTGCATTATTTAAGGTAAAACTAAAAAATTACTTAATATCGCACACTTTTATTCTTTAGATGAATTCTTGACATTTTACTGTACTGTGTAAATATTTTAGTACTATTAAATGGTAAACATATTACATTCTATAATATGTTATTATTATTAAGGTACCGGTATTAAATCTGTATATATTTCATCTTTGAATTTTTATATGTTAAACGTAATAATTGGATATGTTAGGCTATATTCTATGCTATAAAGCAACTGTAAGAATAGTTATGGAAAAATTTAATCTGCCTGCTGCCTGTCCGTCCGTCCGTCTATCTGTCTGTCTTTACCTTGATCGCCTTGTATTTTCTTTGTTCTTGTATTCCCTATTTTCTCCTTGTATTTTGAGGAAAAAAAAGTTACATTTGTTCGTACCAAATTTTCTCTTTAAAGGACAAAACTAAAATTCTTTCAAACCTCTATTATCATAATACACTGCTCTCTTAAACTGACTGAGCATATTGGGAATTCAATCAATAGATTTCCTAAAATAGGCTATGAAAAGTTTCATATTAAACAATGGAAGATAAAATTAATGTGCATTAAATTGTGAATTATTTGAAAGAAACATCATATCTGTGGTCGGGAGGAAAAAGGTGTAAGTAAAAATTTTATACTTTTCAAGAGAGCAGTAGAAAGATTGAAATTGGTGTCAATTATAGAGTTCTTTTAATTAAGAGGTTTTTCCTGGATATTATTTTTTGTATTTCTTCTAAAATAGGTAATGTTGCTCATTTAACACTTTTCTTGATTATTTCCAAAAAGCCGCACTTAAGCCCTTTTAAGATTACAACCCAAACTGAGAAGAATGGACTAAGGTAACTGCACCGAAAGTTGACACTGACCCAAAGCCTGACACTTTCAGTTACAATATGTCTTAATAAGATTATATGTAGTCAGAAACATAATTTCTGAAGTTGTTCCAACTTGCTGTTATCTTGGCAACATCGAACAATAATCTCCTGGAAATACACCTGATTTCAACATGATGGATGCTGCATAAAGTAGACTGTTGTATCATTTTGCACGGAATCGCCATTATTGTTAAGCAAAACGGTAAGCGTGCACATACAATTATTTTAATCATAAATGACATTTTATGTGGAATTTTAAATTGTTATTAATATTGAATATGTAAAATTGTATGCAGAAGATAGTAAGAACATGATTTGTTTGAAAATGATATTAGAATAACCTGCCACAGGGGTGTCAGCCATTGGTACTCTTAATTTTACAGATGTTCCAGTGTCTGACACAATGTGTCAGGCTTTGGTGAAATAAAAAAATTAACATCTAAATGAGTTTCTTGTTCATATTATTCCAGAAACGTTACAAGAACCTGGTATTTAAATCTGCTGGCAATAGGAAGTTCTGTACCAAAAGCTGACAGGGAGTGTCAACTATAAGAGCAGTTTCAAAAATTTTGTTCATAAGGCTGACAAAAATTTTTGTCACCCAAGTAATAATTTTAAATCGTCTGTTTCAACAAATTCTTTCCTTGTATTCTTCTGTCTGAAGTCTTTAAACTTTTACTATATCCATTAAAATACATTTAATTTTTTTGTATCTGTGCTGGTGTTTCGTGAATATGTTAGGAGTAAATACACAAACGATTAGGGAAAACATGGAAATTTTACTTGAAGCAAGTAGAGCGATCGGTTTGGAAGTAAATCCCGAAAAGACTAAGTATATGATTATGTCTCGTGACGAGAATATTGTACGAAATGGAAACATAAAAATTGGAGATTTATCCTTCGAAGAGGTGGAAAAATTCAAATATCTTGGAGCAACAGTAACAAATGTAAATGACACTCGGGAGGAAATTAAACGCAGAATAAATATGGGAAATGCGTGTTATTATTCGGTTGAGGAGCTCTTATCATCCAGTCTGCTGTCCAAAAATCTGAAAGTTAGAATTTATAAAACAGTTATATTACCAGTTCTTCTGTATGGTTGTGAAACTTGGACTCTCACTCTGAGAGAGGAACATAGGTTCAGGGTGTTTGAGAATAAGGTGCTTAGGAAAATATTTGGGGCTAAGTGGGATGAAGTTACAGGAGAATGGAGAAAGTTACACAACACAGAACTGCACGCATTGTATTCTTCACCTGACATAATTAGGAACATTAAATCCAGACGTTTGAGATGGGCAGGGCATGTAGCACGTATGGGTGAATCCAGAAATGCATATAGAGTGTTAATTGGGAAACCGGAGGGAAAAAGACCTTTAGGGAGACCGAGACGTAGATGGGAGGATAATATTAAAATGGATTTGAGGGAGGTGGGATATGATGATAGAGACTGGATTAATCTTGCACAGAATAGGGACCGCTGGCGGTCTTATGTGAGGGCGGCAATGAACCTTCGGGTTCCTTAAAAGCCATTTGTAAGTAAGTAAGTAAGTAAGTGCTGGTGTTTCGTATTAAAATTTTAATAATTGTGATTTTCATTAATTTTGTTCCTGTCACATGAATATTTTTGTAACTCTGAGATTCAGTTCTAGTAAAAAATAATACTTTTTTCTTCTTCATCTTGAAATTAAAAAATCTCTACTTTCACTCAAATCACTTCGTTTTATTATGGTAATTGCAAGGAATGTTTTATTAGAATACTTTGTTTTTCTTATAGGTCCCTAATTTAGCTTAAGGTTCACTATGCCTCCACCATGTCCTTCAAGGGAAAGATAGATAGTAATTATTGAAGATGAAGCTACAAGAATTGCAAGGACAGAGATGATAATGACAGTGCTATCCCAGGCCCAAGTACGAGGGTCAGTAAAATGAAAACGAAAAATAATACTTTCCTCCACAGAATTTTACTATTTCTCAAAATAATCTCCAGCAGTGTTCAGACATTTTTCCCCACTTGCTCACCAGATTTTTTATACTTTGTTCATAAAATTCTTTTGGCTGCTGGTGGCATCACTGCGGCAACACCTTAATCACGTCACGAAGCATAGCAAACTGGCGCCCTTCCAGGTCACTTCTGAGCTTGCTGAAAATCTGGAAGACGCAAGGTGACAAGTCCGGGCTGTAAGGCGTATGTTCGAGCACCTCTCAGCGCAGGTCTTGAATGGTGTTCATGGTGTGCCAAACTGTGTGTAGTCGCGCAATGTCGTGTAACATAATGACATCTTCATGCAAACGTCCACGTCACTTGTTTTTGACGACACGACGCAATTCAATACAGAGAATTTCGGAGTATCGAGCGGAGGTAACAGATTCTCCTCTGTCCATGAAGTGGCAGAGTAATAGACACACTGATTCAAAGAACAGCATGAGCATCACCTTGCCTATGGTTGTGAAATTTCTGAATTTTTTGGGCATGGTGATGTGCCGTGCTTCCACTGCATGATGTGTCGCTTGTTTTGCGGTTCATATTTGTACCATGTTACATTCCACGGTCACATTACGTTCGAAGAAAGCCTCCACCTCCTGTTCATAACGCATCAGCTGTTGCAAACTTAGTCGCATTCAGTATTGTTTCTGCTCACTTGTAAGCCATTTTGGCACCCACTTTGCGCACAGTTTATGGTACTTAAATCAGTTGTGGATTATTGAATATGCAGATCCATTACTGATATTCAGGTTCTGAGCCGTTTCGTCCACTGTACGCCTCAGATCTGCTCCGATGAGATTGTCTGCTGCAACAGTATTTTCTTCCGTGATGATTGTGTGGGACTTGGCCAGGGCGTGGGTCGTCCGTCCTCCAGTGATGTTCGCCCTTGTTAGTATCGCTTTGTCCACTCATACACTCGGGCGCGCGACATGCATTTGTCCACGTACACCTTCTTCATAGGGCGATAAATTTCAATTGGTTAAATGCCTTTGGCAGCTAGAAACTGCATCACACTATGCTGCAAGAACTTGGACACTCCCGTTACTGTGAACGTCATCTTCATCTTGCTGCCGCGCATCACTCCCTGCATATGCAGGTTGGACAACCTCAGACAATACAGCTCTCAGTCATCGGTATCAACTCGAAAACTTTCCGCCATGGTGGTGCATAACCTAATTGTTGGCAGCCGATTTCTCGTTTTCATTAATGTTAAGTGTCAACTTTTGGAGCATGTATGTGTCAGCCTTTGGGACAACACAATTTTTGACGTGTCAGCTATTGGTGCAAGTAACATGCTTATTTGAAAAAAAATAATAAAATAAAAAATATATTTGCTCTTTATATAGCCTTTGTGCGATTCTCCAATTTACATAAATGAGTACCTTGTCTCTGATACCTGTACCAACTCATATAAATAACTAACTTGCCTGTAATGAAGCAAAATTCATAATTTGTTTCTTAAAGTGTCAGCCTTTGGTACATTTACCTTATTTAAACATAAGAACTTTTTCATGTCAAAATAAATGGGAAATGTAAATTATTAGGAATGCAAAATAGGTCTTAAACAATATGAAGATTTCGCGGGAAAAACGACGAATGTCATAGTTTTCTTAAGGTTGATGTCATTATCTAATTCAATGGATCACTGCGAAATTTAATGCTGTTCTTATGAAAAATGGTAAAAAGGAGAATTATCACCACGAATACAGTAATCCTTTACTTTATTTTCTATAGAAACAGCACTACATCTTGCAGTTATAGGCTCAATTAGATCATTATCTAATCCTTAACAGAAATGTGACATTCATCTCTTTTCCCGCGAACTCTTCATATAGGACTGTTTACCTGATGCTTAAAGTTTTAAAAGGAAAGGGCATCAGTATGTGATAAAATACTGAAATACAAATTAGACCTTTTTAATAGGGAAGCATGGAAAGTAAACATGTATATTCCTAAGTCCTTTATTCTGTGTGTGCTCGATTCAAAAAGTACTTAGGACGTTTGGTAACACTCTATAAATCCAGTCAGGGGTCTTATTTGACTTTAACCGTTTTGCCAGATTGTAGAGAATTATTTCCGCTTTCAAAATATATAAAAATCTCATTTTCACAAAAAATTGACTTTAAGACCTTTTTCCTCCCGGCCACAGATATATTCTGTGTGACAATGTTATAAACTGTGAAGGAACGAAAGTATTTGCATATCATATGAAATATACACTATCTACATATCGAAATAATGGTCTTTATACATTGGGAGGAAAAAACAAAACAAGAAAAATATAGGCTATATTTTCGCTGCCAAACACTTCACCATTTTATTTCATCACATTCCTCTTAAGACATTCAACTTCTTATGTAGAGTTCCAAAACAATTAACAAGTATGAAAAATACGTTCGTTTGTATCGTGGCAGTAATATTAGTGCAATTTTTAGACACCAAAAAATGCTGTAAAGTGAGTTTTCAATACATATCATTACAGCTTTAAAGAAACTATTGAAATAATGCAAATTAAGCTTTCAGGAATAACTCCCTGTAAAGATAATTTCAATAATTTCGAGGGAAAAATTGTTCTGGGGCCGGGTATCGAACCCGGGACATTTGGTTAAATGTACCAACGCTCTCCTACTGAGCTACCCAGGAACTCTATCCGACACCACTCCAATTTTTCCCTCTATATCCACAGACCTCAAAGTGGGCTGACAGCCGTCAAGCAACCAACATTTGAGTGCACACTAACTCTGTGTGACTTTAAATTGTGGTTTTCTGTTACGTACAGTGACGTGTATTATGCAAATTAAGCTTTCAGGAATAACTCCCTTTAAAGTTAATTTGAATAATTTCGAGGGAAAAATTGTTCCGGGGCCGGGTATCGAACCCGGAACCTTTGGTTAAACGTACCAATGCTCTCCCACTGAGCTACGCGGGAACTCTACCCGACACCGATCCAATTTTTCCCTCTATATCCACAGACCTCAAAGTGGGCTGACAACCGTCAAGCAACCAACATTTGAGTGCACACTAACTCTGTGTGACTTTAAATTGTGGTTTTCTGTTACGTAGAGTGACGTGTATTATGCAAATTAAGCTTTCAGGAATAACTCCCTGTAAAGTTAATTTGAATAATTTCGAGGGAAAAATTAACTTTAGAATAGAAATGATCGGGACGAAATTCAAATACAAATTGCTGAGCCATTTATACCCGAACCCACGCTTTCAGAAGTCGAAATTGCGATAGAAAATCTGAAAAAGTCCAAGTCTCCAGGTATCGATCAAATTCCAGCAGAATTAATACAAGAGGGTGGAAGTGCATTATATAGCGAAATTTATAAACTTGTATTTACTATTTGGGAAAAGGAAATTGTACCAGAACAATGGAAGGAGTCCATAATTGTACCTATTTTTAAGAAGGGGGACAAAACCAACTGTGGTAACTTTCGAGGAATATCACTTTTGTTGACGTCGTACAAAATTTTGTCCAATATTCTTTTGAGAAGATTAGCTCCATACGTAGATGAAATTATTGGGGATCATCAGTGCGGTTTTAGGCGTAATAGATCGACTATTGATCAGATTTTTTGTATTCGACAAATAATGGAGAAAAAATGGGAGTATAAGGGTACAGTACATCAGTTATTCATAGATTTCAGAAATGCATATGACTCGGTTAAGAGGGAAGTATTATATGATATTCTTATTGAATTTGGTATTCCCAAGAAACTAGTTCGATTAATTAAAATGTGTCTCAGTGAAACATACAGCAGAGTCCGTATAGGTCAGTTTCTATCTGATGCTTTTCCAATTCACTTCGGGCTAAAGCAGGGAGATGCACTATCACCTTTACTTTTTAACTTCGCTTTAGAATATGCCATTAGGAAAGTTCAGGATAACAGGCAGGGTTTGGAATTGAACGGGTTACATCAGCTTCTTGTCTATGTGGATGACGTGAATATGTTAGGAGAAAATCCACAAACGATTAGGGAAAACATGGAAATTTTACTTGAAGCAAGTAAAGCGATCGGTTTGGAAGTAAATCCCGAAAAGACTAAGTATATGATTATGTCTCATGACCAGAATATTGTACGAAATAGAAATATAAAAATTGGAGATTTATCCTTCGAAGGGATGGAAAAATTCAAATATCTTGGAGCAACAGTAACAAATATAAATGACACTCGGGAGTAAATTAAACACACAATAAATATGGGAATTGCGTGTTATTATTCGATTGAGAAGCTTTTATCATCTAGTCTGCTGTCAAAAAATCTGAAAGTTAGAATTTATAAAACAGTTATATTACCGGTTGTTCTTTATGGTTGTGAAACTTCGACTCTCACTCTGAGAGAGGAACATAGGTTAAGGGTGTTTGAGAATAAGGTTCTTAGGAAAATATTTGGGGCTAAGCAGGATGAAGTTACAGGAGAATGGAGAAAGTTACACATCACAGAACTGCACGCATTGTATTCTTCACCTGACATAATTAGGAACATTAAATCCAGACGTTTGAGATGGGCAGGGCATGTAGCACGTATGGGCGAATCCAGAAATGCATATAAAGTGTTAGTTGGGAGACCGGAGGGAAAAAGACCTTTGGGGAGGCCGAGACGTAGATGGGAGGATAATATTAAAATGGATTTGAGGGAGGTGGGATATGATGATAGAGAATGGATTTATCTTGCACAGGATAGGGACCGATGGCGGGCTTATGTGAGGGCAGCAATGAACCTTCGGGTTCCTTAAAAGCCATTTGTAAGTAAGTAAGTACAATTTCAAACGTATTGTAACCCAATTCTGTAACGTCATTCACAGGTTTGTAAAAAACAAATGGCTGCTTTATGAATAGCTCTCGTAGAACAAAGATACATATTGCTTTTTTATTTAAAACATTCTACCACCCCCAGAAAGAGTAAGTTACATACTCGTGCTCAGAGGGCATTCCACATAATGTTAAGACATTTTATTAAATAACAGAGTAAAAAGTAAAAAAAGAAAAAAGAAGGAGGAAAAACATATCACAATAATTGAACTTTACATTTTCTCTCTAAACAGGAATTTTTAATTGATTTTTTGAAATAAGGAGCATTAGTAAATTGTATACTTAGGAATTTAGCTATTAAGGTATCATGTTATAAAGCCTTGGACCGAAGTTACTGCTGTGATTATATGCTACAGCTATGGTACATTTAGGTTCTGTTAAGCATAATATATGTTTTCTGATCTTTTGGTTTTTTATTTATGTCAGTGACGTCAAAGCAAGCTCATTTTTCTGACCTTGACGTCGTGCGCAGGCATCAAGTGCTAAGTTGGAAAGAGGAAGGGTTGTGTATATGTGTAAGCAGCCTGTAGGATTAAGAAAATAGTGGTGCACAAACTTCAAACAGAACGTGACATTTTATGTCGTTATTTTTATATGGCTTCTTTCTGTTTGTTATTATCTATATTGTCTGTAAAACAAAAGTACTAATACCAATTTGTTAATATTGCAGTTGTGTTTTAAATGTTCATAACATAATAAAGAGATAAGAAGGAATATTTTTACATAACTTCCATAGTAATACAACTATACTGTACTAAATTGATGAAACACATCATTCATAAAGAAAGTGATATCCCAAAAAAAGAGATTGAGTATGACATGACAAGTTGTAATTGATATTGATGATACCTTTAGCCCTATAAAAATAATCAATCAACTAATCAAAAAAAAATTACAGTACTAAACAAAGTTACCTAGGTGCTGTATATGTTTCAAGTGTGTAACTAATATTCCATAACAAAACTCTTATCGCATTATGCTTTTAAGGTGATATTGGTGAGCAACTTCCTATCATCAGAATATTAAATTATTTTCTCGAAATGTGCTGAAGCTATAGAGCTGACATTTTTACAACACATGGGGACGTATCTTTTGCTTATGATGTAACAGTAGTTGCTTTGTTAATTCATTTCCATGCAAATATTTTCAAAACTTTCAATACACTATCTTCAGTAATATGCATTTACGGTATATTAAATTAACGAATACATTCTGTAAGGCTACTAAGTAAATAGGCTTATATCTAAAAATTTCACTTTTCTATAAAGAAATTTGAGAAAATACAGTATTTCTTTTGAACAAACAAATCAAACTTGTGAAAAATGAACATTAACATTAAAACTTACACTCTTATAATGCACTTATACTTCCAGACAAATCTAAAAATTAACATGGATACAGTTTTAATAAGTTCTCTTCCCTTTATCTATTGAATCAGTGCTGGCCATCCCTGAACATAGCTCGACCAAGCGGCATATACTACTTCTTTTGTCTGTCTCTTTCCTTTCTGCTGTAAACTGCTCAGGCTCTCCTGAGCTCTAGAGCGCGCGCTTGCTCCTGTGGGCATCAATTGACATCACTGATTTATGTGAATATAAATTAAATATATTTCAGTTCTTATGTACGAAATTCCATAATACATTGTTATAAATTTGATGGAAGTCAAATATTTTAAATCCTGAATACAACAGTTCTGAAGGGTAATCAAGAGTTTATTAAGACATAATTGTATTATTCTTTTCTGTAGCAGAGTTATTGGCATGAGGGAGGTTACTATTAGCACTATATTAACTTCGTACTTCCTTAAACATCAACCATAGTACACCAACTATTTACTTTTCTTACACATACTGCTACCACCACCACCACTAAAAAATTTTGACAACACTTCAACCATTAATGCTTCATTATACTACTCTGATTTCTCTCTGCAATTCTTTTAGTTGGTTATTTAACGACCCTGTATTAACTACTGGGATATTTGGCATCGATTGTATTGGTAATAGCATGATGGTATTTGGCAAGATGAGGCCGAGGGTTCGCCATAGATTACCTGACATTCGCATTCGTCTTATGGTTGGAGAAAACCTCGGAAAAAACTACCAGTAATGAGCACAAGCTGGAATCGAACCCTTGCCCGAGTGCAACTTTGGTTCAGCAGGATCCTTGTCCTTGTAAGCTTTTTAGTTGTTATACACATTAATGGTAACATTTTCACAATTCACTTTTTTGCTTTAAAAAGCTAACAATTATTGTGTCTACTTACTGATTGATGTCCACGTTTTTCTTCAGTGATACCGTACACCGCAGCATAGAATAATGAATCCACAGAGAACTTGATTTCTTCTTTTCACTTTTCATTGAAAAATATTCCAGCATAAACTTTTCAGAAATATTCTCTACTTTTTTTATTTTACACCACTCTTCAAACTTCTTATATTCCTCTTCATACCTCTGTCGCGATTTTGTTGGAATTAATAAATCAGTACAGCTGTTAATGCAATACCATTGACACTTATATTTATAAATAGTCATGGTGACAATACCGACAATAATAACATTCTTCAAATGTTTCTTGTACATGGCCCTCTATATGAATCAATGACCTACAAAGCAAAGCTTCAAATGTTTCTCGTACAAGGCCCTCTATATGAATCGATCACGTACAAAGCAAATGTATATAGCTGGCAATAAAAATTTTTCATTTAGACAATATTCAATTTTACATTATTTTTTTATCAAAGCTGATGAAACTTTGAACGATACACATGTCGTAACTTCATATTCATGAGTGTTTAGTTTTGTGTTGTGGGTTTATATTCGTTTGCTGAGTGTTTCATTTACACAGAAACATTTACATAGACCTAAAAATAGTGAAATAAGTATAGTTGTAGTGTTCAGTTTATTTATAGTTGTTACATTTAGTTGGATAAGTTGTTAGTTATGCCTAAGAAGAAAAGTATTAGATCTGTACTTAGTTCTGCTCTGAATGAAAGAAGATGGGGTCCTAAAACAGTGAAACAAATTGAGAAAAAATTCTCGTTTTTCATGAAACTGTAGCTTAATGTAGGTGTTCGAAGTGACCACCATCAGCATCGAAACACTATTGATGCCGCCGAACTGCTCCACGAACTAAGTTCCGTAATGTGTCCAGTGTCACAGCTGCACATGACGTTAAATTTTGATTTGTTCTCATAGCACATCCAGTGTAGCTGGCGTTTCCCGATAAACAACATCCTTTAGGGTCCCCCATATGTAGAAATTGGTGTTAGGTCTGGGGACTGTGCTGGGTACTCGACAGCACCTCTTCGACCTATCCATTAAGCTACAGTTCCCCCGAAAATGAGAATTTTATCTGAATTTGTTCTAAAGTTATTTATAAACAAACAGTGTATACTTTTTTGGGCTAATCTGTATTTTAAGTCATGTTATGTTACATTAAAATTAAATTTCAAATGAAAATTCTGAAGAAACTTTAAGAAAACAGTAATAATAAATCTTGGTCTGTATTACTTACTGAAAAAGAATATATAAGGTATCTGGTTCTTCTCGACATGATTCAGTAGCAAAATTTCGGATGCTAACTGGTCATGACTGTTTAGCAACACCCTGTTTAAAATTGAAATTTTTTGTTCACCAAAATGCATCCTGTGTAACCTAGAAGACTCTTTGATGAGTCAAGAACATTTACGAAAATGTCCAGCTTCGGCATCAGATGTTTTGGATTCGGACTCTAAATTATACTGCAAAGCTAGAAGGTGAATGGAGAACTTCCAAGTGCCTGGGCAACAGATACTGCTGCTGCTACTATGTTACATTAAATCAAGTTTTATTTAATTTCCATTTCGACATGTACAAAACACAGTTCTAAATTCATTTATGCTTTAGATTGCATTAATGCAATTTCCCCAAACTATCATTTGTCTCTTCTTGGCAATGCATAAACAATGTCACATTACAAAAATTCTGCTAACAAGTTTGGAGTTAGACCTTCTATATAACCCTAAATTATATGTGTTTTTTAGGTTTTCATGGTGAATGTGATTTGGATATTGCACTATGTCCTGGAGCTAACATTTCTAACCTACATATAGGTTCCATGATCAGGGCAGAGAGCCTAGGTAAGACCAGACAGTTCACCTACTCTGCTGGGCATGTAGCGCCTGGCCGTTCCACGTGCTGAGCTCAAATGACAAATTCTGAGGGGAATATCTGTCAGTGACTAAGCTCTTAAGAGGCTTTTGAGGCTCATATACCGATACATATATATTCTTATATGAGGTCTAGATATTTACAGTATGGATACTTACAGTCACTGATTATTCAATGAGGATGGCGAGACCTCATATAAGAATATATATGTATATATCAATGTTAACGTCCATATCTGTGGAGTAACGGTCAGCGCATCTGGCCGCGAAACCAGGTGGCCTGGGTTCGATTCCCGGTCGGGGCAACTTACCTGGTTGAGGTTTTTTCCGGAGTTTTCCCTCAACCCAAGATGAGCAAATGCTGGGTAACTTTCGGTGCTGGATCCCGGACTCATTTCACCAGCATTATTACCTTCATATCATTCAGATGCTAAATGACCTAAGCTGTTGATAAAGCGTCGTAAAATAACCTATTAAAATAAATCAATGTTAATAGTAACTCATGAACTGTTGTTGAAAATGACCATGAAGTCATTTAAATATGCGCTCCTGCATACATGGCTTGAATGTTTTAATTGCAGGTAGTAGGCTATTGATAATGCAATGAGAGGAGGTCGGCCAGCACCATGGATCATGTGCCGGTGTGGCTCAGATAGAAAGAGAGCTCAGCACGCACAGCCGAGGGGTTCCGGGTTCGATTCCAGGTGCTGGAACGAATTTTTCTCAAATTGATTCCTTGATTCCAACAACTTGTTTTCAAAGCAGCAATCTGGCTTTATATAATACAACTCACCCAGTGGTGATATTAAAAAAGTTTAACAATCAGTTCTCTCATGTATATTAAACATTATACAGTATATGTCCATGATAATTGCAATTATTACCTTGAAATATTTCAACAACTGGTTCGTCAATACTGGTGCGAACCGGCCAAATATCACCACTGCACTCACCTAACGAACAAGTTGTTTATTTCAGTCAGAGTATTAAAGAAGCCATGAATAAAAAAAAAAGAACATACCACATTTGTTTTCGTTGATTTTAAATCTGCTTATGACAGTATATGGAGGAGTAGCCTAAGCTTGTAGAAAAATTGCACAAAATAGGAATCAGAGGTATTATACTCTGTTAGTTACAAGACTTTATCACACAGCGATTCAGCAAAGTTAAATATCAGTCATATTTTTCAAAATACAAACAAACTATGGGTGTACTTTAAGGAACAGTATTGAGTACAACATTATTTAATAATTTATCAATGATCTTCCCAAACCTTTGGCAAAGAAGTAAAGTTTGCATTATTTGCTGATGACCTCGTCATCTGGGTTTCAAAACCAAAGAATAAACTCAAGTCATTGGAAACCCAAATTAACACAGCTATGACTAAATTGGAATATTGGTGCTCTACTAACCTAATGCAAGTAAATGCAGACAAAACTAAGTATCAAATATTCACAAATGTCACTAAACCAGTTAATATAAACATCAAGCTTAACTGACTTCCCTTACAAAGAGCAATCAGTTCACAATATCTAGGAGTCATATAATAATAATAAATTTAGCTTCTCTTATGAAAAGGTTGCCAGATTTGACACAGTGTATTACATATAATTTGGAAACACACCTAATACACATTTGAAACGGTTAGGGAATCGAATATGCAAAATGTCAGAAAAATTTACAACTGAGTAGCGTTTGTGCTCATTTACAGTTAAGAGAGGGGGGGGAAAATATCATCAGATAGGTTAGAACGATTTGAATGCCATATACCGCGAGAAAAATAATAGTACCGATTGATTGGCATTGATATCTAAACCAATCAACAGCCATCGGTTAAGATAACTTGAAATTTCCATTATCACTCCCATACAAATGATTTCTCAATATCTGAACTGATCCTCTGAGGGCACTAATGGCTATTTCCTTCACAATGCTGTGGTTAGGTCCAGGTTTTTACATTCGTTGGCAAAGAAGGAGGGTGTGGTACCTCGTGCTCCCACCATCAGACCAACACATCAATGTGGGACAGGCTATATTTATCTTTATAGAATGGGATTGTTGGTTCATAGATCCATTTCTTTTCACTGTCCACCTCATGCGGTTGGTCTGCATGTGTCTCAAATCTGAAGGTGGGATCGAGAATGTATGCCGAGTTGTTCTTAATGGCAATGATATCAATTCGCTGAACACTTCCTTGTGTGGCTAGTCCCTGCACCTCTTGATGGACTGTAAACCCTACTTCCTTCAGTGACTCGGCCAGTATAGAACGGACAGCATGGTGACAGATGTTGCGAAGGGCCTCACTATAGGGGCAGAAGCCAAGATATGGGGAAGAGTTTCAATCTCGCTGAGACAGCGCCTACAGCGGATACCATCCCGACTTCTACCCGGTAAAGCTCGGACCGGAGCGACATAGCCTACCATTTTAAGGCCGTCTATCCATTCCGAGAGGATTAGACCTTTGTGGTTTCTTATCCAGCTGTTTGCTGGGGGGAAACCTTTGTTAAGAATCACTCCTTTACCCTTTTGTTGCAATGTACACCAATTATTTTCAAATTCTTTGTCTCTTAAAGCGTCTCTAACTTTTCGAGAATCCACAAAATTTTCACGATTATTTATAAAAGAATTAGCAGGAGTTAATTTAAGGCTCTTTAAACATGTTTTACTCTCCTCAATAAGGTCTCTGGTGGAAGTAATGTAAGGATCATTAGTTCTGTGTAATACCCTTAAGCCGTTAATGTGTTGTAGTGTGGATTCCGAGTGTACCCTAAAAAGACCAAGTCCTTTATATTTACGATGTGTATATATCATAGAATCGGGTGTGTCAGCTGGTAGTTGCAAAATTTCTTTAAGAGTGCTTTTAATAATTTTATCAGCGTTATCTAAAAAAGTATTGGGTACTGTTATCAAAGGCCTTGTCTGAAATGTGTAGATTAATGATGGGCAAATTGAGGAATTTAATATACAAAACATTTGATCAGGATGTAATAAAGGCGACGAAATTAGCAAATCTAATCTAGTTTTCAGGTCGTTTAAAACGGTTTGGGAATCGAATATACAAACATCAGAAAAATTAACACCTAAGTAGCGTATATGCTCATTTGCAGTTAAGCATGTAATAGTCGTGTCATCAGAAATGTTTAGTTGATTTGGATGCAGTTTACCGCGAGAAATATTAATAGCTACAGATTTATTTACATTTATATCTAAACCAATAGCTTTGAAACGATCAATAGCCATCCTTTTGAGTTCTAAAGCAGAGTTTTTGTTTTTAGCTATGATAACAGTATCATCTGCAAAACCAAGTACAGTAATAGGTTTTAAACCTGAAACAAGATTGAAACCATATTCGGCAGCGATCAAGTTTTCTGACACTTCATTTAGGATGTCATCAGTACATAGATTGTATAATGCTGGTGAAAGGGGCGATCCTTGCGTAACTCCTTTTCGTAAATCTATGGGATTAGTTTTTCTATGATTGATTTCTACTCTAGTGGAATTATTTAGTTGAAGATTCAAAATTAACGTTTTCAACAAGCTTGGAATAAGCAAGCTATCTAATGTGTGTGATAGGTGCAAGTGCCCAATATTATCGAATGCCTTACTAATGTCATGGAAAATGAGAGTTGCATCACATTTTTTAGATTTTGCGGATATTAAAATGGACCTGAGAAGGGATGTATTAACTATTGTTCCTGGAGAATGTGTAAATCCCCTCTGATGAGGATTGAATTTTATGTATTCTCGAAGGCGTTTATCGAGGACACGTTCAATTACCCTACGTAACATGGAACAAATAGTAGGCCTAATTGGTCTCCAGTTTTTAAAGTCATTTTCGTCACCAGATTTATAAATGAGAACACTTATTGCGGTCTGGAAGCATGGAGGTACGTGACCAGTGTGGAGCATTCTTGTAGCTACGGAGGAGATGATTTCTGCAGCACTATCATCCTTCAGAACTCTCATCAGGACGTGGTCTGGGCCAGGAACAGTGTCCATCACGATTCGAGATATTGAAAGCGCAACTTCTGACTTGGTGATAGATTTCTGGAATGTTTCATCTAATTCGAGTATTTGTGCTTCGGTGTAATGGGATGGGTATTCTGATCGAATATTGTTATTTGGTTGAGAAAAATTTGAACTGTCATGTTGTTGCACCTCGCTGACATCTAATTTGCACGTTGCTTTATTTTGACTCAGTACTGTTCTTATTGCTTTCCGCCATTGATTGAAGTAGTCGAATTGTGTTTTCTCATAGAGAAATTGTTTTTTTTTTTTTTTTTTTGTCGGTCTCATTTTGTGGCTCTTTCTGGGTTAGTGTATCTGCTGTAAGTCCTCTGGTTATTTAAATTTTTCTTTAGTTTTCTGGCTTCGTAATATTTCCTTGTTGGATGTTTGGGTCCGGGCAGATAATCAATTGCTTCATATAAGGAAATCAGGAATTGCTGTGTCACATCATCAAACACATTGTCGGATAACTCTGCGCTAAATTTATCCTTCCAAGTAGAAAGATTTTGTTTGTAGAATGATAAAGGACTTGTATTAGCAGTAGAGTGGTTTTCAGAATTATTAGTTAAATTATTGGAATTGTTCTTCCACACGATGGTTGAATATTGGGGTTGTTTACAAATGAGACGTTCTCGATGAATATCTGGGTGAGATTTACTAATATGTATGGCTATTCCTCTTGAATTTAAGAAGCATTTTTCACAATAATCACACTGAATTTGATTAGGACTCTGCGTTGTATTACAAGTATCTAAAGAAATATTATTTATGTCTGTTGACTCTTCTCCTGTTGCAGCCTCCATGTAGTAGGAAATATCAAAGATTTGCTTATACTTGACCAGGTAAGGGTCTATAAATTAATAATAATATGTGGTATTTGTAAAGTTTCATATACCGGTATCGCAATAGTCTCACCTACAGTATATTCCAAAACTTATATCAGACACAGCACAGAACTATAAAACTTTCATATCACGATATGGAAAACCAATAAAAACTGGACGTTGTTGATAAAATGTCTATAGCAACACATAACAATTCAGGAAACAAGACGAAAAAGTCACAATTTTCCAAAAGTAATTCAATAAATTATTATGCGAATATCACTTTGTTTGGAAAAGAATAATTACTATGTATATCTTGCATAAAATAAGTCGAAACACCTTAAATGACACTAATAAGTTCACATAAATAACGTCAAATCGTTCTGTTTCTCCGATCTCATCTGGTAACAAATTATCTTGGAAAGATCATATTAATACCTTTACTGTAGTAGAAAAAGCCCAAAAGAGATTAAATCTGTTAAAAAGATTAGCTGGCTGCAAATGGGGAACCCAAAGACGTACACTAATTTCCACATATATGTACATGAAAAACAAATGTAGCCTAGAGTCAAAGTAAATGCAGAATTGTCGGAAGCATTTCAAATAAGTAAGGGATTAAGGCAAGGAGATCCTTTAGCTTGCCTGTTGTTTAACGTTGCCCTAGAGAAGGTAATAAGGGCAGCTGGAGTACAAACAACTAATACTATTTTCTATAGAACATCCCAGACCTTGGCATTTGCTGATGACGTAGTTATCATTAGTAGAAACATCAAAAGTCTGAGTAATGAGTTTGAGAGACTGAATGAAAAGGCTGGACACATGGGATTAGCTATCAATCAAGAGGAAACAAAATATATGTATAGTGAGGAATACTAGAATATCAATACCAAATGAACTTAAGATATAGGAATTTACGTTTGAGAGGGCCAAGTCTTTTAAATATTTGGGATCAGTAATAACAGAAAACAATACCATGGATAGTGAAATAGGAGCTAGATTAATAGCAGCCAACAAGAGCTATTTTGGATTAGCAAATATATTAAAAGCAAAGAATGTTCCTTGTATGATTAAAACTAAAATTTATAAAACAATGATAAGACCGGTGTTGATTTATGGAGCAGAGACTTGGACCCTGATAAAAAGAGAGGAAAATTCTCTGGGAACTTTCGGAAGAAAGATCTTAAGAAGAATATATGGAGTGATGAGGGAGGAATATGGAGAAGAAGGTTTAACCAGGAATTATACCAGTTATATGAAGAACCGGATATAGTGGTGATTATAAAAGCAGAAAGGATAAGATGACTGGGTCATCTCATGAGAATGAGCGAAGACGAAATAGTCAAAAAGCTGCTTTTAATGAAACTGGAGGGATGAGGAAAAAAGGAAGACCTAAGCTCGATGGTTTGATGGCGTGACAGATGACTTGGTGGCATTGGGAGTGAGAAATTGGAGGAGGAAGGCACAGGAAAGACAAACATGGAAAAGAATTGTTGAGGATGCCAAGGCTCATGAGTGGCTGTAGTGCAGAGATGATGATGATGTACATGAAACCTGTTCTCAAATATTGGAATGAAATACTCATCACATGCACCCCACAACAATGAAATAAAATAGAAAAATTTCAAAGCCAAGCACTATGCTTAATTACGGTGCAGTGAAATCCACACCAATAGATTCAATGAGACGACTTACTCAAAAAAACCACTGATACACAAGTTTGAAGAATAAGCAGAAATCCGGTATGAGAAATTATCAGACTGTCTAATGCAGACTATAGGAGAAAATACAAAATCTTGCCTACTAAATTAAAAACACAAGAAGTATTTATGCAGAAAGTTAAAAGATTACAAACGCATCTCATTCCCCAAACTAACATTGAAATGTCACAAATCCGACAAAATCCCTTGGAATACATAAATATTCAAACAGGAAACAACTTATTGGAACCAAACCAAGACCAAAGGCTCTTTCCTTAAACACATCCAAAACAACTGTTGTTTCATTTTCACTAAGGTCTAGTGGTCTTAAATCTCCTCAATCTTCTTTTAGGCTCAAAATTCATCATTCTGATTGTTCTTCTCAAAATTGTGAATGTCCCATATTAACCGAATCCTCAGAAGTTAAGTATTTAGGCATTACAATCGACCAACATTTACGATGGAATAAACATATTACATATTTATGCAATAGATTACGTAAAACAATTGATATCTTTGTTATACTTCGGACTTCGGTCATATTTACCAGTTAATATTTTACGTCTCATTTACTTAGCTTTATTTCAATCCATTCTCCAATACGGAATTTTAGGATGGGGAAATGCTTGTAATTCTAATCACATTCCAATAATACTTATTCAGAAAAGAATAATTAAGATATGCCTTAATAAACCAATTGATTACTCATCCGAGCTTTTGTTCACTGATTTAAATGTTTTGAAAATTAAACAGATTTATTATATTGCCTTATTAAACTTCATACCTGTACATAAAAACTGTAATAAATTCAAATTGTATCATCATAAATATGGAACTAAAAGATCTGATTTTATACGACTAGAGGAACCAAAGTGTTTCACAAGCACAGCTCTTAGCCATGGCACCTACTTTGGTCCAAGGTTATATAATAAAATAATTGATAAATACCCAAATTTGGAAAATTTTAGTATCAAAAATTTCAAAACTAGCGTTAGGAATTCAATTTTTAAAGAATATATGAGGCATTCAGAGCTGAAGTGGATTAAGTCACAAATTTTCATAAACTGAGTTTAATTCATTTTCTGATTAAGTGAAGTTGGAGGTTTTCTGACTAGTAATGGATCAAGTTTTAATTCCAAGCATTTGCCGGTAGATGACACCAGTCACTATTGGCTCAGATTATTTGTTCACGATGTTCTGAGCCATAGTGGATCAAGTCACCAAAGTGTTGCATCAATTTACATCACAATTGTTTATATTTTATAAATCTAGAATTTGAGAATGAAGCGATAAAATTATTGCTAGGGAAATTAGATAATCCACTAGAGTAAGTTAACTTTAAGTCCTATTATCTCAAAACTACGACTTGTGGACTTGATCGCCTCATATATTGATTTAATATATGTATGTATTTGTATGATTTAAATTGTTAAAATTGAAATTGTATTTTATTCCTATAATTGTTTTTTTCTTGACCCACTTTGTGTCAAATAATTATCTTTGTTTGTGTAAAGTATGTGTTTAGATAACTCCCTGAGCACGAGTTTTTTACTCCTTCAAGGAAGAATTAAGAGTGTATTTTTGTACATGTTATTTTACTAACAATAAACAACAATAAGCAATTGTTAAAAATGATACAAATCTAAATGTAGCAAAACAATTAACATTAGAAACAATTAATAGCAAATATCGTTGTGAAACCTGGCTACACATTTACAGTGATGGATCTTTACTAACCGATTTTGATGCTGCAGGAGCTGGAGGAACTTTTAAATTTTTCTCGTTCTATAAAGAAGTCAGGAAGGACTCCACAAACTTTGATGGAGAAGATGAAGCTGTATTCACTATTCTAACCAGTCTACTTCAAATAAAAAATAAATTTTCCAAAGCTGTAATCTTCATTGGCTCAAAAGCAGCTATACAAGCTACAGCTAATAATAGTTCACAGAAAACTGACAACTTCTCAGTGCTGCATCCTGATCAAGCAGCTTCAAAAACTGGCAATAAAATAGTTCTGCAATAGGTTACAGCACACTGCGGCATTACAGGTAATGAATTGGTGGGTCAACTGGCTGTGAAAGGCTGCACCCTAGTACAAAAACTTATTACTCAAAAATAATTTATTCTGTCACATTAAATAAAAAATTTCAATACAAACAAAAACTTTTGAACAGAATAAAGGAATGAGGTAAAGATAAATCATGAGAACCCCTCTCCCAAAATTTAAACATCATCCCTGAAGAACCAAGAAATTCAGCAGTGACAGCCTTCTGCCTTCTGACCAGGCATGATTGTTTGGCAGCTCATTTATATAGAATCGGCATCTCCCTCTCACCCAATTGTGTGTTATGTGGAAAGGACGTAATCATGGATAAGTCATCATCATCACTGGCTCAACAACCCATTGAGAGTCCTAGCCTTCCTCAGTATTTTATTCCAGCCGTCTCTACTTCTGGCCTTGACTGTCCACATTCGTGCACCAATAAAGTTGGCGTCTTCATATACATTATCCTCCCATCTGCTCTTCGGTCTTCCTTTGGATCTGCTTCCTCCAGGATTGAATGTAAAGGCTCTTTTAGCGGGTCTAATATCGTCCATTCTTACCAGGTGTCCAGCCCACTGCAATCGACCAATTTTAATAACTGTTATAATGTCTAGCTCCTTAAATAGATCGTATATTTCTTTATTATATCTAATTCTCCATTCATTATTTATTTTGATGGGTCCATAAATTGCTCTCAGAATTTTCCTCTCGAAGATACTAAGTCTTCTGATGTCCTGTTTGTTCATAGTCCAAGTTCCCGAGGCATACATCAACACCTGCCTAGTAAGCGTCTTATATATTCTTATTTTAGTTGAGATGGTTAAGAATTTCGATTTAATATATTTCAGTAATCCAAAGTAACATTTATTCAGCAGCGGATTTTCAGGGGAGGCAAGGGAAGCCTGGCCTCCCTAAATATTTGTCAGAGACAACACAAAATGTGTTATCCCAGCACTCATGAGCTGAGATGGCAATATTCAAACTGACCGCGTTTCTAGTCTTAGGGAGGAACATGTAATTCGTGCTGCTAGCAACAGGAAGCGCTGCAGGTAGCACTATGGGGTGGAATACACAGCACAAGCACGGAAGTTACTGTACTATAGTGACATCTAGCGACCTTGCGTTCTAATAGTTGGGAGTAGGTAGGCAAAGCAGAACTCAGCTCCTGGTAACCATGACGACAGCTGTTTAGCCAATAGGGAAGCTGTCTTGTTCGCGCACTTCATACCAAAAAGACGCCATGAAAGGAGTTGGTTTTGGCTTAGGCTCCTCGCTTCAGTCTGATGCAGTGAGCTTGTAGCAATGGATGTGAGTGATAATATTGTGGTTTCACTGTTGGTGGTTCCCTTTTCACGACGAAATGATTTCGACAGAAGAATTATACTACGGCAAGGTAGACCTACTCCGAAATTTTCATTTCTTCAAAATGATAAAGGTAAGACCAGAACATTAAAATCCTCGTGGTACTATCAACACAAGTGGCTGTGTGATAGCAGTACGAAGGAGAATCTGTTTTGTTGGCCATGTATACTTTTAAGTAATAACAAAGGCATCTGGTCATATGAAGGCTACAGTGACATGAAAAACTTGTCTAGGGCTTTAGTTAGGCATAGCTCAAGTAGAGACCACTTGAATTGTTACGTGGCATTTAAAGGACTCTGTAAACAAACCCTTAATATATCGGAAATGTTGAGCGAACAGAATAGACTGTTAAAAATTAAATACAATGAAGAAGTAAAACTCAACAGGGAAATTTACAAAATTTTAATTGATGTCACGTGTGCTCTGGCTGCGCAAGAAATCGCGTTCAGGAAAAGGAATGCTCTCGAAACCCTGGAAATTTTAAAACTATATTTCTTCTAGTTCTAAGTAGAGATGTGGCATTAAAAAAACATTGGGAGAATATGGGATACTTTAGAGGGGTATCGAAAACAATTCAGAATGAACTCATAGAGTGCATTGAAGAAGAAATACAAGATTTCACTGGAAAAAGAATTAATGAGGCCCCTTTCTTTGCCTGTATTGTTGACGAGACAACTGACATCACTGAAACATCTCAGTGTTCTATCGCTGTTAGGCTAATTGACACAGAAGGTGATATTCAAGAGTTTTTCCTTGGTTTTCATGATGTTAATGAAAGCAGAAATGCTGAAGGCTTGTGTAATGTTCTTCAGAAATACGATGTTCAAAGTAAGTTGGTGGCTCAAACCTATGATGGCGCAAGTGTTATGGCAGGTGAGTTGAATGGCTTGAAAACTAAAGTTAATGAGCTTGCTCCACAAGCTTTATTTACTCACTGTTTTGCACACAGATTGAATTTAGTTTTACAACAGAGTTGTTCTAAAATTAAGTCTGTGAAAATTTTTTTCTCGACACTTCATGGAATACCTGCCTTTTTAAATCGGTCCTCAAAGCGTACTGCTATTCTCGACAGAACTGTGGAACAACGTATGCCTATAAGCAGTGATATCAGGTGGAATTCTAATATCAAACTCATTTCTGTAGTGCACACAAAAAGGGTAAAATTAATCGAAGCTTTCAATGAAATAATAGATTTGCCAGATTCAGACGGTAATTCAGCAAGGGAAGCACAAGGATTTATAAACAACCTACGTGATTTCAATTTTGTTTTTCTTCTCTTGACTTTCCAAGAAATATTTAATAAAACTGAGTTATTATTTAATATTCTTCAGAAGAAAACAAATGATATTCGGATGTGTATCAATGCAATTTCAGATTGTCTCTTGTACATAAGAAATTTAAGGAGTGATCAGCAATACAGTGTATTCATGGAGGCTGCTGGAACTGCTACCAGGTCAGATTCATTGATTTCTTTAAGAAGAAATGAATTAATGGAAGAATGTGCTCCTTACAAGTATAAGCAATTGTACTTCGAAATTTTGGACAATATTTTAACACAGTTGGAATCAATATTTCAAAATTATGGGAAATTGAAGTTTCTTGAATTAGGTGACTCTACTCGATTTTCAATTTATAGTCAGCATTTCCCTACAGAAGCACTAGATTCATTATTTCAGAATTATGAAACTTATTTTGACAGTGTGAAATTGCGTGTTGAGCTTCAAACTGTATTTTCTCCACTGCACAAGGAGACATTCCATGGCAAGAGTTTGAGCGAACTGATAAAGAAGATGATTGAAAGTGAAACAAGTGAAATTCTTCCCAATGCCTTTAAACTTTTCTGTCTTATAGCCACAATTCCTTCCACAAGTGCTTCCGTGGAAAGGAGTTTTTCGTGTTTGAATCGCGTAAAAACTTTTTTGAGAAACTCCATGACTCAAGAACGGCTCTCAGCATTGGCATGTATATCTATTGAAAAGGGGATCCTCCACAAACTTCAGAGTCGACCCACATGGAATGATGACCTGATCGATCGCTTTGCAAAGAAGAAGGATCGTCGAGTGAATTTGGTGTTCAAGTAATGTGAGTACCGGTATACGTATTTTTAAATACTTTTTATTTGTAACCCTTCATCACGTGCTGGCCTCCCCAAGCTTTGAACCCACCGTCCACCACTGCATTTATTTGTTATAGATATTCTTCTCTTAATTTAGAGACTGATGTCGTTGTCATTATTGATCATGGAGCCAAGATATATAACATTTTTTACATATTCAAATTTGTAATTTTCAATTGTAAGATAAGTTGGTGCTTTATTAATAATGTTTCCTTTGTGACTGGAGATATCATGGATAAGCACCACCTGGAAGATTGAGAAGCCTTGCCTGTTAACCTCATCATCACGGAAAAATACTGAACTGCAAGACGGCTGATGGCTTCATTGCCATGATACCAGAACTTTGGCTACCTACTAACCAACCAACCAACCAACCAACCATATTGGTGTTCTCTGAATGAGCTGCGTTTCAAGTATTAGTTTAATTAAAAGTGAATATATGTTGTCTATTGCATATTAATTTTGTGTAAAATGACACATTGAAGTCATTATTTGTAGAATTAAAAGGGAAACTGTTTTCAAGTTGGACGTATGAAACAAAATGTGCTTACAAAGACAGAAGATCGACAACGAATTTACATATTAAAAAGCACATGGAGGAAAACAAAGTATAAATTTTCAATTTTCATGGTATAAGAAATATCCTTCGCTAACAGAGTGTTATGAGACATATTGTTGTTGTTCCTGCAATAACTCCTATGTGACATATTTATCGATTTTCAGATTTTTGCTCTATTAAATAACTTAAACAGTGATACAGCAAATAATAAAATCTCCTATATGCAATTATATTTCTTTGTTTCGAAAATGTAAGAATTCACAGTCTCCTATGTACTGCTGCCTTAGGATGAATAAATGTGTTTTTTCTTCCTACTGTAAACTTTTATATTTTGCACATAGGAGTTATTGCACGAACAACAATAATATCTGTATTCTGTTCGGAGGTGAAAATGAGTGGTCCTCATCTTCTTGAGGGGTCTGTCACAAAAAAATGATAGAAAAGCCGAGAATATTCTGCTTTATAAAAATATATAAAGTAAGCAAATTTTTTCAGCTTAGGTATTTATACGGTACCTTAGCTTCATCACTGATATGTAGAGCCCGGATTTTATGTAATTACATATTTTGTTCCTATATATGTAGCTATAAGGAAAGCTAAAATGTCGGCGAATCATATCAAAGAGATAATTATTCCAAAGTTTTAAGTTACATATTTTTACACATTTTGGTGCATAATAAATATTTTAGCATATTTTACATATTTTGAAAGAATACACATTTTTTTCACCAATTTTCCCTCTACTTAATTCAAAAGTTATATGTTTTAAAATTGTTTATAAAGCTTATTTCTTCGTCTCTAGTGCGTAAATATAATTCAATAATTGAAAATAATAACGTATTCTGTGAAAAAATGGACATTTGTTTGCAATGCTAATAGTGTGTATATCCCTTAAGAAGTAACGGTAAAGTAGGAACAAATACCACTGCGAAGGGTAGGTCATTGTACTGCTAACGCGGTGAAGGAAAAAATAAAAGTTACCCTGTGGGTATGACCATTTCGCACAAACATCTGCAATCAGTTGCTCTAAAAGAAAACAATAGTTTTTTCTGTTTTCTTAAGAAGCTTATTTTGACATCAGGTGATATAAATAGCTAGTCTACTGCTATTCACATCCAAGCTTAAAGATTGGATTTCAATTGACGATTTCTTTACTATGATGGTAAAATCGTGCTGTGCAAAGTGTGTGACAAACGCATTGAGTGCTCCATGAAGTCACAATTAGAACAGCATTTAAAAATTGAACTTCACGTGAGAAATAAAAAAATGTGCTCCGTCGAAAAGAAACAATTTCTTCTTACACAAATGGTGCTGAAACATTCTTCGTCTTCTACCAGTGAATTCAATAAAAATTTGTGCATGGCAATGGTTGCTGCAAATATACCATGGTATAAACTTGGAGTTCCAAAGTTTCAAGCTTTCCTACGCAAATACTACAACTTCAATAATTTGTATGAATCAACACTCCATAAAAATTATTTGAACTCCTGCTACTCTGACACAGTGGAAACGATGAGAGCTGAACTTGATGATTCCTACTTATGGGTTGCCACTGACGAGACAATCAATGACAGCAAAAAATATGGAAAAATATTTAATTATTAATTGCGCCACCAAACAATAATTATAATTAATTGAGGTTGAATCACATGTGCACCTCTAATTTTTCATTAGTGTGCAAAAATACATCTAATAAAGTTTAATTATTAAATTACATATTTTTTTTATTTATTACATATTTATCTACATATTTTGCCATTTTTAGCTACATATTTATGTACATATTTCTCATTTCCATATTACATAAAATCCGGGCTCTACTGATATGTGTGTCAATTTATTATTATGTACTAAAAGGAAGGTGGGTATAAAGCAGATAATAATAACACATACTTATTTTCTTCTGGAAGTGGAATAAAATAAAGTTCTTAATGGATAGCTTACAGGCCCAAAGCTAATATGAATATATCTTCTCTACAAAGTAAAGAAGTATGTGTTTAAAAATTGATTTCAATAAATGTTTGTCATATGAAGATCCAGTGTTATAACAATTGAATTGGTCATTGTAGAAAGGGGATAAGTCATGAAAAACGCGAAAATGAGTTAAGAGTGCCATTGCTTTCTCCAGACCTAGACACACATTTCCATACAGGAATGGGACAAATTTGCTCATTTTCAACGCAAAGCAGAGTACCATAAGCAGCGCAGTCATTGCAGAAAGGGGACAAGTCAGCGACTTACCTTCTTCCTGCACTGACTGACTGGACGTGACGCAACTGAGTGCCGCGCGCATAAGTTATGCGCCCATCAGCTGATAAGAAAAATGACAGATAAGCTAGAAGTAGTAAGTGACCCAGGGGAAGAAAACTGTGTTATTAGTGGTAAACATAAGGTAAAGGTAAAAGGTAAAGGTATCCCCGTAACATTCCATGAAGGCACTTGGGGGACATGGAGGTAGAGCACTATGCTTTCCATGACCTCGGCACTAGAATGAGGTGGTAAACGCAATGAAATTAACTACCACAGAAATGTAAATAAGAAAAATAAACTGAAGGCATTGGAACGTCAATTCCATTGGGAACTCTATAGCAGCCCGTACGATTGGAGAACAATGTGGGTAAGAAACTACTCATTGTTTGTTTAGACGCTACTTTGGGTCATCAATTTCCAACATTCACAATTTCAAAGACCATAAGGCGCACTTCTATTCCTATCATGAAGGTAAATATAGGCCACAAATCTTCAAATGAAGTGTGTTCCTTCTGAACTACATTGAAAGTAATGTCCCTTCTTCTGTCAAGGAATTGTATCTTTTCTCTGATAACTGTGGAGGGCAAAATAAAAATCATACCTTAATTCGATTGTTGCTTGTACTGACCCAAATGGGGAGATTTAACAAAATCATTCATTATTTTCCACAACGAGGCCATTCATTTCTTCCCTGTGAGTCCACACCTGTGGAGTAATAGTCAGCACGTCTGGCTGCGAAACCAGATGGCCTGGGTTTGATTCCCGGTCGGGGCAAGTTACCTGATTGAGGTTTTTTCCGGGGTTTTCCCTCAACCCAATATGAGCAAATGTTGGGTAACTTTCGGTGCTTGACCCTGTACTCATTTCACCGGCATTATCACCTTCATCTCATTCAGACGCTAAATAACCTGAGATGTTGATAAAGCGTCGTAAAATAACCTACAAAAAAAAATTCTTCCCTGTGACCGCAACTTTGGTGTAGTGAAGCGCAAACTAAGGAAGACAGACAGGGTATATGTGCCAGACCAATACAATACCTTGATCCACCAGGCAAACACAACAGATTTTCTGTAGAATCAGTTACTACTGATGATATTTTGAATTTTAAATACTGGTGGCCAGAGTATTAGGCCTACAAGAAAAACCACCTGGTCATTAGACGCACTGAGGAAGAAAGGGAAAGATAACAATATGTTTACTTCAGTACAATTCAGTGAATTTGTTTACTCTAAAGATGATCCAGGATGTGTGACTGCCAGTTTGTTCATTGGTAGTGAAATGAGGAAACAGATTCTGTATGAAAAAACCAGTTTCTGGACGCATAGTAATGTCTACACAAAAGCATACAATGGGAAAATTCCCATTAATACGAAAAAAAACTTGGAGACGTATCGAAAGTGAGGCAATACATTCCATTGGAACACACTTTCTTTTACGAAGAGATCCTGAACTGGCCACCTTGTGACAAGGAATCTACAAATGACGTGGTTTCCAACGTCTAACAATACACTCTATAACAATTGAAACTAATGATTTTGTATAGTACTTTAGTGTATATTTATTGTGCTCTCGTATATGCAGTTTTTAAGTATTAGTTTAAAAGTAGAGCTTTGATTTAAAACTGTGATATAAAGTCACATATTGGTACATTTCTGTAATACGAATAATGACTAAAATGCAAAAATAATTATGTAAATGGTGACAGTATGTAGTTATTACAAACAAAACATCGTTATCATTGTAATTATTACCATCTAGTTCGATTTCAAATATTTCATTAGCCCAAAATTGTAAATTATATTTTTTTCTTTTATATTTAACAATTCCTTGCAGAAAGGGGATAAGTCATGGTTCGATTAAACAACTTTAAACAAAAGTGTTTGAGATGTCAGATGTCTAACATGATATATTATACTTCACTATTCATAAACAAAGTAAGAAAAAATATTTATGATTACTCCAGTATTGGAAGAAGAAAACAGTTTTTATTGATTATCTCAATCCCCTTTCTGCAATGACCGATTCAATTATAAAAAGTCTCTCTGCAACATACATTTTGATTTATGTAACTTATGTATACTAAAGTATTAACCAGTACTTACTACCAATACCGGTACTTTTCTCAGTCTTAGAATCTCCTTGTTTTCCTTAGCAAGACTGCTAGCCAGAATATCTTGTAGGAGATCCTCCTTTGAATCAGATAACTGCAATGCACCACTCGGCAGCTATGAAGAAAAAAAGAAACCAGTAATAATTATGCTGGAAAGAGTATGAGGTGTTGTGGATACTTTGTATTAGGAGCAACCTTGAAATCGTGATTCTTTGTTGAGTTCACCCCTACTATACGCAGTGCCTCATATATTCCATTGCTTTTTAAATAAATTTTCTGTATTTTTCCTTATACAGATTGAACCCTAAGTAATATCATTAATTTCTCGTTCTCGTTCAGCAAAAGAATCTTACAATCTAGCAGGAAAGAAGTGGGGATGCTATAGGAATACTTTATAAACTACATTCAAAATGTTTATACAGTTAGTGTTGACATACTGCGAAGAAATTTTAATTACTTCACCTTTCATAAACGAAATAGAATATGTTCAAAACCAAGCACTCAGGCTCATTACTGGTGGAATCAAAACAACTCCACTAGATTCTATGAGATTCCTCACTAATATTAACAGCATCAAAATGACAATAGAAGAAAAAGCACTAATTCAATATGAAAAACTTATCAGATTACCAGGAAACAATTGGCAGTCATACAGTCCTCTCTATAGACTGAAAACTCAAAAAAGTTTCATATACATGGTTCAAGAATTAAAACTGAAAATATAATCTAAATTTAACAGAAAAAAATACTGAAATCAGAAGTAAACACTGAAATAATAAAACAATTGTCTTTAGAGACAATTAATATTAGGTACCCTCCACAAAACTGGCTTCATTTCTACACCAACGGATCCTTGATCTCCAGAGAACAAGGTGCCGGTGCAGGCATTACGTGCTGTCTCTTTTCACTTTATAGATCTCCTGGATATGGAACAACAAGTTTTGATGGAGAAATCATTGCAATAAGTGAAGGTCTCAGGAATCTTCTATGCCACATCAATAAATTTAAGAATGTAGTTATATTGTCAGACTCCAAAGCAGCTATTCAATCAATAATCTCTAAACACATACCTTCATCTCAAACAGCAGGAATAACTAAAATACTCTCTCAATTAATACCACTCAATAAAAGAACTATATTGCAATGGATACCATTCCATTGTGGAATCCTGGGAAACGAGAATCTGGATGCTTTAGCAAAGAAGGGCAGCACTGCTATTTACAGACCAGTTACTAAATCTACATATTACTTTGTGAAAAGATTTATTAAATCTACATACTTAGACTTCAACAAACAAAATTTGATAACACAATCTCAAGGGAAAAAAATGGAACTCGTGCATCATAATCCACAGTTAATTCCCGATTTACCACGCAAATCGTCTGTAGCTGCATTTGGATTGGCAACAGGCCATGATTGTTTGCCCAAACACCTTCATAGAATTGGAATATATCAGTCCCCTAACTGCCCATTGTGCAACTCAAACCAAGAAATGGATTCGAAACACCTCAAAATCTGTGCTTCAGTGGCTGACCATGATAATATCTTTGAAAAATATTGCAGTGCAAGAGGTCAAATGACTTTATTGTCAAACGCCTGGCATTAGAAAACAACAACAATCTTACATTTATCCGAATTAAATTTCTGCACATTTAAAGAACAAAACTAAAATTCTTTCAATCATTCATTATCATAATTCATTGCTCTCTTAAATTGACTGAGCATATTGGGAATTGAATCAGTGGCTTTCCCAAAATTTGCTATGAAATGTTTCATATAAAATAATTTTTATCTCCAAAAGGAAGCAAAAACGAGCAAAATTGTGTTAAACTGTTTTGTTTGAAATATCTCAAACAACTCCCTGAAATTATGGATATTACTTACTGTTCACTCTGAGAATATTAAACTCTAGTAGACTCATTGTATCATTTAATGATATTGAGTTGAATATTTGTTCTAGAGCTGAAATTGGCAACTCCTATTCCCTGTGTAATAGTTTCTTCTGTCAGTAACAGGCTTGAAGGATATTAATAGAGCCTACTTTCAAATCTCCAATATGTTTCAGCCAGAAAATTTATTGTAAAGCCATTCTTATTTTTTTTAACTTGAGAGAAGTTTTAAATGATATTCTTACTGAATTTGGTATCCCAAAGAAACTAGTTCGATTAATTAAAATGTGTCTCAGTGAAACGTACAACAGAGTCCGTATAGGTCAGTTTCTGTTAGATGCGTTTCCAATTCACTGTGGGCTAAAGCAAGTAGATGCACTATCACCTTTACTTTTTAACTTTGCTCTAGAGTATGCTGTTAGGAAAGTCCACGATAACAGAGAGGGTTTGGAATTGAACGGGTTACATCAGCTGGTTGTCTATGCGGATGACGTGAATATGTTAGGAGAAAATCCACAAACAATTAGGGAAAACACGGGAATTTTACTTGAAGCAAGTAAAGAGACAGGTTTGGAAGTAAATCCTGAAAAGACAAAGTATATGATTATGTCTCATGACGAGAATATTGTACGAAATGAAAATATAAAATTTGGAAATTTATCTTTTGAAGAGGTGGAGAAGTTCAAATATCTTGGAGCAACAGTAACAAATATAAATGATAGTCGGGAGGAAATTAAACACAGAATAAATATGGGAAATGCCTGTTATTATTCGGTTAAGAAGCTTTTATCATCCAGTCTTCTGTCAAAAAATCTGAAAGTTAGAATTTATAAAACAGTTATATTACCGGTTTTCTTTATGGTTGTGAAACTTGGACTCTCATTTTGAGAGAGGAACATAGGTTAAGGGTGTTTGAGAATAAGGTTCTTAGGAAAATATTTGGGGCTAAGAAGGATGAAGTTACAGGAGAATGGAGAAAGTTACACAACACAGAACTGGATGCATTGTATTCTTCACCTGACATAATTAGGAACATTAAATTCAGACGTTTGAGATGGGCAGGGCATGAAACACGTATGGGCGAATCGAGAAATGCATGTAGAGTGTTAGTTGGGAGGGCGGAAGGAAAAAGACCTTTAGGGAGGCCGAGACGTAGATGGGAAAATAATATTAAAATGGATTTGAGGGAGGAGGGATATGATGATAGAGAATGGATTAATCTTGCTCAGGATAGGGACTAATGGCGGGCTTATGTGAGGGCGGCAATGAACCTCCGGGTTCCTTAAAAGCCAGTAAGTAAGTAAGTAAGTATAAGTTCTGTTCAACACTAGCTAATATCCCAGAAATTCGGTCCATACATCTTCAGGCCAGTTTTGTCGTGCATATAATTTCTAAACTACACGACACATTCCAATAAAGTAAATGGAAACCGACAGAAGGATAAATGTATCCAACATATCATTGAATTGGAGTGAGTGACATCATCTATCTTCACTGCGGTAGAGGGGAAGTTTAGGCACGAATTGGCAGGTCCCATAGAAGCCTTGGTAGTGTAACTCGAGAATGCGAAGCGATAGAACGTTCACAATTGTGTAAATGATTCGTACCAGTAATGAACCAGACTACAATCCCAATTGAGAAACAATCAATAGTCGACATGTTAAATTGAAAAAATTCCAAAGTGCAATTGAATGAAGAGAGAAAATTCACAATGTCGAGACATATGCAGCGCAAAGGGGAGTGGGAGTACTAGCAACGGGTAGCAAACAATACAGTACAATGGTTAATGTAGCTACCGACATATTTACTTTCAATGCATACAAGGTTGGGACAGAATTTCATGTAACTTCGAAAACGTTGAATTACATGACAAACAAAAATCTTTATCCCTCGCCAACTGTTGTACATGATTAGCTAAGAATTTCAGATCTGCCGTTTAAAAAAAAAAAACAATCCAAGCATCCCCTGCTTTGTAAATATTGATATTGTAACGGTATGTGTATGAATGATTTGTCTTTGTAATCTGACAGGATGTAATGACATGTATGATAGGGTGGAGTGAAAAGTATATGGAAAAATTTTTTTGTTGAATTTCAAATCGGCAGAGTGTGCAAAAGTTGTGTATTGATATAGCTATTATTCATTGAAAGTCTCAAGTTTCTATCTCAATTCTTTGATGCACCCCAAGTGCTGTGAAGTATAGAACAAATATCGGAACATCAAACGGTTAAACATTTTTTATAGTAATCTACAAATTACTATTTCAAAGCATATTTCAAGTCATTTTAAACATCTAGTACATACACTTCACTTACAAATACTAATTTCGGTAATTACTACTAAAATCCCCACTTAAAAAAAATAATAATTCAATTTTAATGAAATAATTATTTACTTATAACAGCCCTTGGACAAAAGTGCATATTACAAATGAATAAGTGAATACATTATACCATATTTTGTTAGTGATACAATTTGTGTAATATTTTGCAACTTATTTTCCAAATTTCAAGGAGTATATTCAGACTTTGTATTGAATGATTTCATTAGAGACCTTGATTGTAATTCTGCAAGAACAAAACCATGTCCACTGTCTTCCCCACAAACACTTTTGGATGTTTCTGTTATAAGGTGAACATAAATCTCATTCGCTCGAGTGTGACGTGGAAATTTGAGTATGTCAATGTTCATCTCCTGTCGTGAATGAATTACATCTAATATTTCTTCTTCTTATCTACATTTTTTGTTCTGATGGTTCGTGTCTGTGTTTCTTGCCAGTGAATGAGTTCAGTGTAATACTTAGCTTAAAAATTCACTTCTGGAACACGGAACATTCTTACCCTTGTAAAAGATTTAGAAGAATATCTTGCTGCTATAATTCTTCTGATTGCTAGTTGCTGAATGTCTCTTCTCTCCTCAGTTATCATCGATAAAATAATGTTTTAAGAATGAGCAAAGAAGCTCTTTCTCTGAATAACTGGATCAATAATGGCCTTTATTTCTTTAGGTAAATATCGAGACAGATTTATCAGTTTCCAGAGGTGACGTGAACCTTCTGTTGATTTTGGTTTCATTTTAATAGAGAACCAGACTGGTTAATAACATATGTTGCAAGTATTAGGAGTTCCTCAGGTTTTTCTTACTGATATAGAGTCTCAATATCCTGCTTGCTGTAGTCAACCATCTGGAATGTAGGACTGGTCCTGGCTTCCTTGGTGATAATTCTGTGAACAGACATCAGTTGATATAACTTGGCATACATCATTCAGGTATTTCTGATGTGTACTTAGATCAGATATTACTTCTTAAATTATGTGTGGGAAATTCTCTACCTTTATACGATTATATTTTATAAGGGGAATGTCTTCACATTTCTTTATTGCTTTCCCAATTGGTCCAGGCAGAGAAGTTGGGTTTACTGTGTTACCATCCATTCTGTGAAATAAATGTCTTAAGGGCAGGTGATTATTATGAAGAAGACAAAAAAACCATTGCAAAGGCCGATTTAGTTCCACTTCCAATAGACGTATGACTCCACCTTTGACTCCAGTATTTACATTTGTTCCATCACATCCTATTACTTTGAGATTTTCTAAGCAAATATTCTGTTTATGGAATAATTATAAAATTTCTTGTAAGATAACTTTTTATTCACCACTTGGAACTGTAATGTGACCTATGTATCTTGAATCTGGTTCTTGAACAAGTATGTAATGATCTTCCAATTGAGTAGATGCATGGAATTTGTAACTCTTCTTAATTTGAACTGTTTTAAGACCTTTTCTTCTATCGAAGTACAACCCATTAAGAGGGCGGGAATTTTTAGTAAATCTTTCCTTAGCTTTCTGTCTAAACTTCTTCCTTTCTTTGCGTACTTTACTATGATCGATGACATTACTTGTCTCACCATCATATCCAACACCAATGTCTTGCAAAAGAGCACTAGCAATAGAGGCAGCTGCTTGATGTGAAAGGTCACGCCTTGCCATGTTTGGAAGATGCGATCTCATTTGATTTTTCTTTATTCTGGTTATTGGTTTAATTCTACTTTTATTTCCTTCCCCATCTTCTAATCCTGAAATGCTTTCAGATGCAATACTTATCGGATATTCTGTTGACACTCACTTCCAGTCTCCTTTATTCCTCTTTCTTCTTAATATACCAGGTCATTTTAAGGTCAATACCACCAATTACCATTTTCTTCATAGTTCTCTGGTCAACAATGAACTCTCATTACTTGGAATCTTCTTGTCTTTTGGACACTTGCATTTTGAAAAATCTGTACATTTGCAAAAGGCAATATGGAACAATTGTGAATTAGTAGTTTTGCAGTAGTTTTCAATTTTAGTTTTGTAATTCGAACCACTTTCTCTATCTTAGAATAGTTTCAATATGTTTCTGTATTCATTGTGTAATTGAATGATGTTTCAACTACACGCTTATGAGTAATGTGAGGAATAGATGCTTTCCTCCGCATCTTCTCAACATCTATGGAAACTATTTCTGCAATATCTCCGATGTCTGGTTCTTTTGAATGAATATCAAGTTTCATGTTCCATCTCACAGTTAACAGTTCCTCAGTACATCAGCACTGGTGGGAAGAACATTTTCTGATATTTTTGGTAGAGTGTCAGATATTGGGCATTCTGTTGTGCTCCTTGTATTTGGGTACTCTTACCCCTTTCCAATATCTCGCTACGACTGTGATCCACGTCCTCTCTCAAACTGAAGATGAGGTAATATAATCAATTAAGTAATAAGAATAAAACAAAAGCTCATTTTTCTTATTTTTAGCTATAAGGACATTTTTGAAGCCTCTGGGGCGCATTTAAATATTAAAATAAATCCAAAAAATTTCGTACACAATCATTTGACACTAAATGACAACTTTTTAAAGTCCTGCCGAATTTTAATTGTGAAATTAATTTTTTGACTCCACCCTAATGTATGAGTGCTGTTTATTTATAATTTTAGAGCATGTGCGTTCAGAAAAGGTTTTTCGATGTGGCAAATTCTGATATGTTTTCTCGTTTCTACGTACATGCGTCGATGGCCCTTTGGCCGCCAGTTCGATGGTGTAGGCTGGGTCAGTCTGTAGTTGACTAGAACTGGAGCCATCAGCTCAGACTGGAAAGGCTTGGTGTCCATGTTTGGGAACCATAGGCCTATATCTCAACCTATGATGTGAAGGTAAACTGGCCACTGTACTTGGGTTTTTCTCTAAAACTAATTAAATTATAGCCCACCGAGTTTTTATTTTGTGCATATTGTGGGATTTTGGTGAAATTATTTAAATTCTAAAAGATGCTTTCCTTTTCCTTTGAAGATCGGCCATGGCACTTAAAGATTTTGCTAGGCTGAAACGAATCCACATCGTAAGTCTGCATGCTGTAATGATTAGTTAAGATTGTGATTTATTCTGATAGAATAACAAAGATCATGAGCTGATTATGTATAGATATGAGATGAATAATGATGAATGATTGAATTTCAATTTTATCGTTATTGTTAAAATAAATTCTCTGTGTCAGTTTAATGTTGCTCAAAAACAAACACAATTTTGTACATTTAGCTTGTCTAATTTTTCAACATTATGAAACTAGTTTAATCAAAGGTTTTGAGGTTTAAAGAGAATTGTTGGTTTAAGGTTGAGTTTACTTAGTGAAAAATAAAGTTTTGATACAAACTGCATATTTCGTAGTGTAAGAATTTATTATAATCTTTGGTATATATAGGGATAACTTCAGTATCATATTACCATAATATCACTCATCACCTGGCAACCCTGTGTATAGCTACATGTCGTCATTGTTCCTGCAATAACTCCTAAGTGACATATTTATCGATTTTCAGATTTTTCTTTCTATTAAATAACTTAAATAGTGATACAGCAAATAATAAAATCTCCTATATGTAATTATATTTCTTTCTTTCTAAAATGTAAGAATTCACAATCACCTACGTACAATGATGAATAAATGTGTTTTTTCCTCCAACTGAAAAATTGTGTATTTTGCACATAGGGGTTATTGCAGAAACAACGACGATATAAGTCACTCAGCTGAGTGCGCTCCTAGTATAATGGCAGTTGGCATTGGACATATACGTCAACATATATGCCTAACTTGGAGTCCGGCCATAAAGGGAAACATTGAAGGAGGAGAATTCGATCCAGTGCTGTAGATTGAATTCAGTGTAGCTCAGTGGTCAGAGCGCTTGGTACGTAGAACCAAGGACCCGGGTTTGATCCCCGGTGCCGGAGCGGATTTTTCTCCTCAAATATTAATTGTCAATATTACAGAGAATATTCTGTATGACAAATTAATAAATCTATAATATTCTCATAGCTAGCAGTGCATATGTCTGCACAGATAACTGTGCACTTAACTGCTGAATCCCGGCCAAATAAGTCACTCAGCTGAGTACGCTCCTAGTATAATGGCAGTTGACATTGGACATATACGTCAACATATATGCCTAACTTGGAGTCAGGCCATAAAGAGAAACATTGAAGGAGGAGAATTCGATCTAGTGCTGTGGATTGAATTTGGTGTAGCTCAGTGGTCAGAACGCTTGGTACGTAGAACCAAGGACCCGGGTTCGAACCCCGGCGCCGGAGCGAATTTTTCTCCTCTAATATTAATAATGCATTTACTTTGATTGATATATTTTGAATTTTAAGGTCATTTCAAAGGTCAGTTTAATAATATATGAGGTGTACGAACAACACTGTTATGCACTGTATAAGGATCATGTGCAGAGACTAAGTGGAAGGCAGAGAATAGGAAAGATTGGAGAATGCCGGGTTTGCAGTGAAAGGCCTGCCCTTGGGCAGAACACGTGTGTGTGTGTGTGCGTGCGTGCGTGTGTATTTTGAGAAGCCTCTTACAAATCCTGAGGAATTGAAATGAGAGAAATTTTAGCAGTCTATATATATTTTTGGGGAGGCTAAAAACAAACCATCATCTTTCTTATCGTTCATCTCGGGGAAGGATTACACCAAAGAGAGAAAATACTGCAATGGAAGAAAACTGGATTTGCAAGAATTTTACAATGGACACATATTTAACATACCTTGCTGTATAATGGCAAAGAACATCATTTTCATGACATTTTTATTTCATATTTGGAATTACGTTGGTAATTTTAATATTCTTATTTCACAACTTAATACAACATTAGCCAATATTTTAAGAACTTTAAATGAGTCATATTGTAAAATGTTGGTCATACCTGACTATATTCATCAGAAGTCAATATCCGATCACTATTACCTGGTATTTCATGAGAAGTCCCGGTACATGAAGTATGATGTCAAGATTAGGTTTCTGAAAATATACAGAATTTGATATTACAAATTTAATAAGAGTAATTACAATACTCATTGGCCACTCCACAAAAAGTATTTCACATCTAGGTCTACAATATTTTTAATAGATATAATTGATCATCCAGCGCTGTAGCATTATATCTATGAGAAAATAAATAAGATAACAGTAAGTTAATAACAAGAAGGAAGTGAGCAAATTTTATAGGTCCATCTGTGCCAGAAAAAGAATGTTTGAAAACAGTTATTCGATAAATTTATAAAATTATGTATTCTTCATCAGATGAAGTGGATGAATCTGAAGGTTATAGTACAGGGATGCGAAACTCGCAAGTAGGGGTAAGATATACTTTGACTCACCACTGGCAGTATCATTGTCAAGCAAGTATTGCGCAGTGCAGGAGATTCTGAGAGAAAAGCTACAGTTGGGGACAGTAGATGATCGAAAGCGGACTGGCAGGCCCAAGAAATTGACTGCAAGGGATGAACAATATCTGAAAGTGACAGCCCTGAGAAGTAGAGCAGCTTCAAGTGCACAGCTGGCAGCAGAACTTTCTGAAAACAGTAATACTAAAGTACATGCATCTACAGTATGACGGTCACTCATCAAAAATGGTCTTCATGGACGTGTTACTGCAAAAAAACCTCTCTTACAGAAGGGTAATAGGACAAAGCGATTATCATCTGCCAGAGAACACAAACTATAGGGAGCCAATAATGGAAACAAGTCCTTTGGAGCAACGAATCAAAATTTGAAATCTTTGGAAGTCATCGAAGGCAGTATGTCAGGCGGAGGAAAGGAGAATGATTAAAGGAGGCATGTCTGCAACCAACTATGAAACACGGGGGTGGTAGTGTGGAAATATGGAGTTAATGGAGTGAGTTATTAATAAGAATTGAAGGTAAGCTGACAGCTGTTAAATACAAACAAATATTGATTCATCATGCAATGCCATCAGGTTCGCGATTAATTGGAAGATATTTTGTCTTTCAAAAGGAAAATGATCCGAAGCACACAGAAAATATAGTGAAAACCTACTTGCAGCAAAAACAAGGTAGAGGAGATGTTCAGCTGTTGGACTGGCCTCCTCATAGTCCAGATTTATATATTATCGAGTGTCTTTGGGATTATCTGGGCAAAGAGAAGGTAAAAAAGTAGCCAAAGTCTGCAGCTATATTGTGGCAGGTGGAGGAATATTCCTGCCACAGTTCTCCAGAAATTGCAAGAAAGTATATCTAAGAGAATTCAAGAGATACTGTTGTCTAAAGACGGCCACACATCATATTAGTGCCATGAACCTACTCTGTGACTCTTGTGTGTGATATTGCTTTTTTCTGTGTTTTCTAAATACGGTACTTTGGTAATAAATACTTTATTTTTCATGGTATTTTTACTGCCTAAGACAGTAGTGTAGATTACCTGACATTTGCCTTACGATTGGGGAAAATCTCGGAAAAAACCCAACCAGGTAATCAGCCCAAGCGGGAATTGAACCCGCACCCAAGCACAACTCCGGATCAGCAGGCAAGTGCCTTAACCGATTTAATCTGCTGCGTATGTCGCTTTTAATGATATCATCTTGGAAAATAACTTGATGACTCAGAACGAGACTGTTACAACTCAAAAATAGAGATTTTTCAGTACAGACATTTAAAGTTTTCCATTTTGATTACACAACTTTTAACACTATATCACTTCGGAATATGTATTATATATCTTGTGCGTGTTAAATATTACAGTACCTAATTAACTAGTGTCAGCCTGTTATGGGCCATCTTCAGAACTCTGAAACTAGTTAACCAGGTACTGTAATATTTAACACGTGAAAAATATATAATACATATTCGTAAAGTTTTTCATTGTAGATGGTAAATCAGATAATCATCTCACAGCAATGAAAATTGGTATATACATTCATTATTGTTATGAAAGTATATTAAAATATTAATTTTGTCGGTATTTATTTTATGTAATTTGGGATGCAACATTTCATGAGCTGATTTTAACCATTTTCTCGAAGGACACCATGTTTTTAAGAGTTGGTGGTTGTACTGTCCTTTCTCAACCCCCAACACCTGTCTTTGGTCAGCGGGTCCTTCGGACCTAGCTGGGAGGGCTTACTTGAATCCACCGACCGTTCCCACGTCTGCCTCCTGTGGGACGCATCTCTATGCCATGACAGGCTAGCATAGATAATTACCTGTTGGTCCACGGGAGATATTTTATTTCTCTCCTACCACTCATTTCTGAGAGGCATTCCCCGATCCGCCACCTGGGGACACGCCCTCTAGGTCTCGATCTAATCCACTTCAAATAACTTCAAAGTAGACTGCTGCCTTGATCTTGATGAAGTCTTCAACAAAAACGATATAAATCCAGAAGTAGCAAAATCCATTGCCCTACAAACAATTAATAGAAAATATCCACAAAAAGACTGGTTGTACATTTACACTGATGGATCTCTCATGGATCAAAATGAAGGAGCTGGAACAGGAGCTACTTATCAATACTTTTCTCTTTATAAAAATTTTGGCAAGTACACAACAAATTTTGATGGTGAAGTTGAAGCCATTTATACATCACTTCAAAATGTATTTGTTGGCTAAACCAATGCAAAAACATAGTCATCCTGTCTGACTCCAAAGCTGCAATCCAGTCCATCAGCTCAACTACATCCCCTAAAATGGAAAAAGTAAAAGAAATTCATTGCATGGTAAAACAAATTCAAATGCTAAATAAAAAAGTGGTCTTCCAATGGATCCCGGCCCACTGTGGACTGAACGGTAATGAGAAAGCAGATATGTTAGCAAAGAAAGGAACTAAAATCAACTTAAAAACAAATTTCAAGTTCCCATATGAATAAATAAAGCGAGTCATAAAAAGAATAAGTAACAGCCAACAGGCAAAACATCAAAATTAAAAATGGAAAGAATCACTCAAAGATCCAAAACTAATTCCTGATCTACCTCTAAAATCTCCCTTGGCCATGTTTAGATTGATTACTGGTCATGATTGCCTCAGTAAACACCTCCATCGTATTGGAGTACTGAATTCACCTAAATGCTTACTGTGCACCAGAGAAGAGGACATGGAGATGGAGCACCTGGCTAATTGTGAAACTCTTAGGAAATTTGTGGACCTTCCATCAAAATATTGGGAAGCAAAAAGAATAATGACTTCATTGTTAAATCCAGAGCATTAGATACACACACACACACACACACATTTTATGTAATTTTTATGTGACTTTTTTTTAGTTGCATCACTTTCGCATTAAAATATCCAGACAAAACTTCTCAGATATAACTGTATATCATAATATTTTGTTATTTGCAACAGGTTTTTCCTTATATGACTATGTAATAAGTTCAGATAAAACAATGGAAAAATATGCCAAATATAGATTTTGAAACAAAATGAGATTGGTTGGTATCAGGATTATTACAACAATAAAAAGAAATAAATTACACCAACCAGGATGACTGCAACAACAATAATAATAAATAAATTGCATCTTGTAGTCAGAAAAAGTATATGTTTATTTGTTAGTCAAATGTAGCTCTATTTTCTAAGATGTCTGGTACCGGTATATCTAATAATAAAGTTATGTTTTATTTAACGACACTCGCAACTGCAGAGGTTATATCAGTGTCGCTGGATGTGCCGGAATTTTGTCCCGCAGGAGTTCTTTTACATGCCAGTAAATCTACTGACATGAGCCTGTCGCATTTAAGCACACTTAAATGCCATCGACCTGGCCCAGGATCGAACCCGCAACCTTGGGCATAGGAGGCCAGCGCTATACCAACTTGCCAACCAGGTATATCTAGTTCATTGACTTTGTACATAGGGTATTGCCTTTTCTCTTGACCAATTTCAGTACTGGTACCTACCTATTGTGTTGGCAGTATAATAGGTCTTCCTTTAAGAACTCTTCCCACCCCACCGTTTAACTGTAGAATGCACAGTCATTCTCGTTCTGGGTAAGACCTGTGATTAAAAATTTCTGTGCTATGACCAGGGAAGTTCATGCCCTGAAAACGTGAAGAATATGTATGCATTTATGCCGTAAAAATAGATAAATATGCTACAAAATATGCATTATCAGTCTGAGATTATTTTAACAGAATAATAAGGTACCGGTATAGGTAACTTACGTTTAGTCTATGGATTTTGAAGTGATTGCCTCATTGTTGAATGCTCCATTTATGCTGTTACAGTTCACAACTAAGCAGTAACGTATGTTTTCTGTTGTCATTCTTCGCCTGTTGTCTCTCAGCATAGCTTTGTAGCGTGAAAAACTTCGTTCTACGTCACAAGAAGTAAGAGGGGCTTGCGCAAAAGCTGGGAGCTGTTCTATAGAAAATTTTCTTGGTTTTTGGGGTGTTTTTCCTTCAAGAATATCTTGAATTTCTTTAAGTTGATAATAACCAGGGTTTTTTTTGGAAAGAATATTTGCTGTTTTCTCGTTCACTTTATCTCCGACATTTCCTGGAACTGATGTTAAACTGGCTATTGTTCTATCGAAATCTGCTAAACACTGCAGTAAAGGAATACCAATTGCTAACTTGAGAGGCTCCCTATGAGGGTGTCATCGTTACATTCAAAATTCATAAACATAAATTAGTCGTGTTTACGAGGTTACACACTTTTAAAAATGAGAGAAAGACTAATAAACATACATAATATGCAGTTTCCCTGCATAAATGTTAAAATATGATGCTTTTATAAATAAAGGCAAAATATGCACTTTTATGCACAATAAAAGTAATATCATTGTATTCGGAAATTTGTGATTCATGTAGATAATCTTTCAGCATATTCACACAACGATAGAGAACAAATATGCAAATGCATGAACTTCCTTTCCCTAGTTATGACATTAATATGACTCAGGTCAGTTACGCAGTACAAAAGTAATGAGGCAATGGATTTGTTCTTGTTTTGTCCAGCACAATTGTCTAAAAATAAAATTACCTGGTTTTTTACTGTGTTGGGCAAAGAAGTAAGAAATTTATAGAGACATATGTCAATCTGATTTGAACCTCTTTTGATCAAACCCTTATATAAAAAATAACAATGGCCCTGGCCAGTGGCGAGGCGTGGGTCCAAGAGTAGGGGAAGCTCGTCTATAGAAGGGTCTTTTCCAACTTTTGCCATAGATTATATAAATTTAATTGCTTTCTGAATTATGTTAACATTTTTATAAAACCTGAATATCCTTACCTTATTTTTTGAAGTTGAGTTCAATCCTCCGACTTTTGTTGGCGAAGATATCTATGACGTCATCATTAAATGTCGGTATTCTCCGTAGTTTTGCAAGCAAAGCCTTCTCAATGCTAAGAAGAGCAAGTGACGACAATCTATCTTGATCTTTAGAGTTTCGAAGATATGTCTTTATGCGCTTCAGCGTTGAAAAAGATCTTTCAGCAGAAGCGCTAGATGCTGGGATGGTTATAATGAGTTGGGCAAGCCTGTATACTTCTGGGAGTACGTCCGTAAGATCAGAATTTATTAAGTACCTATACAATTCAACGATACTCTCTTTGTGCATATGTGGTTCTTTATACAGTACAGATAGCTCACTTCTCAATTTAGGGAAGTCAAAGAAGTTACCATAACTCTCTTTTAGATTTGAAAGTTCATCTTCCGGAAACTTTTTTTCAAAATTGTGAAAATTTCTGACATCTAAAAGAGGGAGGAACTTTAGCTTGAAAATGTCACTGAATCTGTGGTTAATGTTAGCATTCATAACATCAATTATTTCGAAAAACAATCTTCTATATGAAGATTTCCTATCATCGCCTGAAACATTTTCTAGTCTAGCTCTCTTTGTGCGGTTTGTGGGCAGCAAGTCACTTTCTAACTGAGAGGTGACGATTTCAGTTTTACACCATATAGAGCCGAAATCTTCTCTGAGCCGTGTAAGATGAGCAGTGAAGTTATCAATGCTCTTTATGCAGAAACTAATATCAAGAATTTTTTTTTAAAGAACTTGAAAGAGTGCATCAGAGTGGGGGAAAATTGAAGCGAATACTACAAGAAGGAAGTTGAAATCAGAGTCTTGCAATTTTGAAAGCAGGCCTGCAGCTAAAATAATCGTATCAGAATCCCATTTGTCGGAATTTTCATTTATGGACATAAATAAATCGCGTAAATCAATTTTGTATTCATACACAGTTTCTAGGAGCCTGCTGTTATAGTTCCATCTTGTGGGAGCTAAACTGGGAAATCGTTTTCTTATTTCAGTATCTAGTGCTTCAGTCCTCTTTGTAGATTTGGAAAAGAATGTCCCGAAACCTGTGAGAATGATGAAAAATATCTTACACTGTTTGATGTAACTAACAGCTTGTGATAGAACCAAGTTCAATCTATGGGAGTAGCAATGCACAAAAATTGCTTGGGGACATTTTTCGCACACCCGAACTTGAAGCCCGCTGTGTTGTCCTGCCATAACGGCTGCTCCATCGTAAGTCTGAGCAACTAACTTTTTCTCACAAAGTCCATCAAAGTATTGAAAACATGCTGAGCTAGGGCATTCGCGGAACGGTCCTCACTTATGTTCCTAAAACCTAGAAATCTTTCCTCAATACTACGTCAATGTTCACATATGGTACCGAATTACGGTCGACAGTTGTGATTTTGTACTGATATCTGTCGTTTCATCCAAGATAACAGCGACAAAGGGGGCTTGACTTAGGCCTACATCTTTCTTAATTTCTCGATACATGTATTCTGAAATGGATGATATGATGTCATTCTGAATATCACTTGACAATCCTGAAAAAACTGTTGAATTATTTAAATGAGCTTGTAGTTCGGGATCCATCTCTGCCCTTTCGTGTAATAATTCAACATAATTTCCCCTATTTATAGAGCTTGCTGACTCATCGTGGCCGCGAAAAGCTAATTCTTGTTTCCCCAAGAAACACGCAACTTTAATAAAATGAGTAACTAATCTCCTGTTTTTTCTAACAGTTTCATTGTGGGCCTCAATAGACGAACGTAAATGTTCATTCAAGCTACATTCTATTCGTACTTTTCCGAACTGTTTTAACCGGATTTGAACTTGTATATGACTTTGAGAAAGTGTATGTCTTTTTTGAGCTTTATGAAAATTAGTCAGGTCATCGAAACCTGCTTTAGACCAAACATTTTTCTCATTGGAAAACAATAGACAGGGCCAGCAAAACAACTTTTGTAATTTACTACAACCACATAACCACGATGTTGAATCGTACATTTTCATATTAAAGTGGCGCGTAAATACTTTACGTCCTTTTTGTTGAATTTCTAGCTTAAGATTACCCAAGGGCCTACCACTTTGAATACTATTCACTTTATCTTGTAACATAATGAACTGAAACTCTTCTGCTCAATAAGATGGTCAACTGAACAGCAGGGAGTGGAAGGCGAAGTGAGTTATTGTTACATGCTGGAAGCACGCGGCCGACATCTGAGCTTCCTGCCTCCATATCAAACAACACTATGATCACTCACAACATGAATTCAGAAGAATTTCAGTCAATACTGGGATATGGATGGAACAGGTGAAATCATATTAATATAAAGTTCTTCACTTCAACACGCAGACATCTAAATAACCACGAAAAATAACACTTTACAGCACCAACACGTGAACTGGCCACTGCGAATGGGGACTCTCTGCTTGCTGTAGCGTCTCCAAGTCTCCAAGTAGGCAGACGCGGGCAGTGGAGAAGTGAGGGTGGTTAGCAGTGGCGAATAGTGGAAATGCAGGGAGGCGCGGGCAATGGAGTGTGGGCTAGGTTAAAAGTGGCTACTCGGCTAACTTACCGGTCTCACTCTCGATTCCATTCCGCGAACGAAATTCATATTTAACGGAAATAGACGCAATTCCGCAATGAGAGAATTATGTTATTGGACAAAACAAACTAAAAATAAATGAAATAAAATCGTCAGCATTACAAAGCAGAAGAGGAAGCGCCGCTTCCAGCGCGTCTATGGACGCTTCGCCACTGGCCCTGGCTGTTTGTGATGTCATTCATATATGAGGCGTTCAGAAGTCAACATGATTAACTCCTTTTCCAAAGATTTTGAGATATTCAAGGTTAAAGTTGAATACACACAATTGATTCTGTGTTGTAGTCAAGAATAATATTGCATTCTGTGGGCTTTTTACTGAACTATGGAGTTAATCACTTTGACCACTGAAAATAATGGTCAATTTAATACATTGCCAACTTAGAAACTCTGAAATAACCAGAAGTGGAGTTAATCAGGTTGACTTCTGAACGCCTCATATATATAAATTCTCCCCCCCCCCCCGCTCTTATTTATACTCGCTTTAACATATTTGGTGACATCGCGAGTTAATCATCTGGGTGAAATCCGAAGGCCTGTGTACTATTGTTGAGACTGGTTCTATTGTTGTGAACTAGATGGCGACTGTATATGTATTACTGATTTGGTATGAATACGATTTAGATGATGAATGAGGCCGGTGATTTTCAAAGACATTGTGGCCCGAATTTCCTGGCATTTGGCTTACGGTTGAGGGAAAACCCTGAAATTCAACCCGACCAGGAATCGAACCCGGGCCCTCTGCGTAAGAGACCAGCATGCTGACCCCTACACCACAGAGGTGGTCATATTCATATATTGTGAGATTGTAACAGGACAGTTTTCTTTTATAATATAAAGATGAACACTCACCACAAGATGAAAGAAGTAGCCTACTACCTGAAGATCAGAGTAGCACAAAACTTTGCTTGGAGCCTGTTTTGCTGATTTAATATCTTTAGTCTTTGTAGCCCTTGATGTTTCTTTCCTTTATATCTCTATTATAACTTTCTTGCAGTTTTAATTTCTCTGTTTCTGTACTATTCTTATATGCAGTATATACACAACATTGATCTTTCTTAGGGATATAAAATATGAAGGATTAAAGTGAATTAAATACTGATGTGTAAGAACATGCACGATGATTAATATTTCAATACTACTTCGATGGTGAAGACAAAATTAATAACAACATTGTTTTTAAACAATGCAGGCAGCATTATGCTACCATTATTGTAAGTACTGCAAGGTGTGCAAAATTTAAACTACAAGCATGGATATTTTCAGTACGAAAGTGTTACAAGTCAAAATGGAACATTGCTTTTAGCAACAGTTGAGAATGGAAAACTCTTACAACGTAAAATATAACACTTTCCAATTGAAAAAAACTAAATAGCATAACTTTAAAACTGTTATATGTGCATTTATGTCCTAGTAGGAAATTTTTAGAGTTGTAACAGTTACCCTCATCTAAAGATTAAGAAGATTAAAATTGAGATAAAACCTAATAATTTTACCTTCTAGGGAGAAGATCTAAAAATATCAATATTCGTGCACGTACATAAGAATTATAGAAACACATACTTAGTGGTCAGTAATAATAATAATAATAATAATAATAATAATAATAATAATAATAATAATAATAATAATAATACATTATTAAGCATGGCAATTAATGTTTCTATATACTCCTAATTGAACCGTTGAGCAAAGTAAACATAATATTACATTTTGTCCGAAAGAACAAGAAAAAAGTTCTTCATTCTTTATGATACCACCTCTTACTGCTTGTAGAGACAGAGTTTGTAGAGCGACATAATACCGCTACTGCTTGTCTTCAGTACGTGAATGAAACACACAGCAATGTACAGTAAACTCCTCGTACCCGTTTGAATGTCTATGATTACACGATGTAATCACGACACCCACTTTGGTCACCGCTGTTCTAGAGGAAGAGAGGAGAGGATGCGTAACTATTTTGTATACCAACGTACCTGAGTTATGTATCCCGACCCCAGTGGTCGAGCTACGAGTCCCAGAGGCCCAAAACTTAGGGTTCTAATAATTTAATATTAATATCATTATAATACACGAGTAAGAATCATTCTGGCCAGACATATAGTCTGGGATTTATCATTAAGAAAATAACTCATGACTTTAAGTCATGCGTCTTATCGCCTCACGAGGGTACGAGTCACAGTTCACCCTAGCTGGACTCATATAGGATGACACCCCATCACGGGGCCATGACTGTCAATATGCAACGTCATTCTGTCAGACCATGTAAGTTTGACACCAGAATTGACACGTGACCCAAGCCTGGAAGAATTCAATAAAACTGAGGGTTTTCAGCCTCTCACCCTCTTTCGTTTAGCTGTCGTCGAAATTGTAATAACTGACCAGCAGGCTTCACGTCTCAAGTCTTGGGTTCAAACCCTGACTGATTACCTAGCTGACATGTAGTTCAGTCTAAGGGAATTGTACATTTCAGAACCGGCTATACAGGATTGAAAATAAACCAAGTATCATAAAACTGGCTTCTCATTTCGGTTGAATAAGATAACACACAGCGCAAAGTGAACCAACGGACCGTGGCTTCAAGTTCGCGATATACAAATACTTGTTAAGCTGCAAAACTTAACTCCTGTACCTGCGCTGTGACGTCACATATACTTTGTATCAGGCAACCTCATTCCTGTTTATAGGTAGCTGAATTACAAAGCCTAATTATTATTATGGGGTGTATACAACAGTAGCGGCTCGTACCTGAAAAAGTAGGTGAAGCACAAAATTGTTGCAAGGTTTTCAAAGCCCATGTAGGCTAGTTGCATTGACAATCGGAACTCTATGTAACTAAAGTAATTCCCTCCCATAAATTCCCATGATATTCAATCGTGAAAGTGATTTCATTGCATTTATTTCTGCCAGTTATCAATGCACTTACCGGTACATGTCAATTAAGATATGAAGAGTCCACTGCAAGAATGATGGATTCCATTTGGAATACATTTTTCAGGATAAACAATTGAAAGTTTGAAATGCTTAGCTCTCAAAGCTTAACTGTGATTTTCCGATCATTACTGGACAATAACTATCAGTGTTAATGCCATATAGGCCTAACTCTCTATTTACAGTCTATATGTCTTAAGCTATACATTGACAGTCTTGGTTCATTTTCGACAAGAAAGTGACATCCATCATTCTTGCAGTGGACTCTTCATATGCTTATTGCTTACCTATCTTGTTCACTAAGTTGATTCTCTGATCCTTCAGGGCTGCGAACCTGCCAATAACGTTCTCATGGAGGGGCTGTGATTCCATCATCTTGTCCAACATATCTTTTTGGAGCGAAATATTCCCTAACGCTGACAATATCTACTGTGACATTGAGTTTCTTTGTTTTGTTTTTATTCGTTTTAAACACGAGAAGTTCCTCTCGACAGATACGCTAGTACGACGGTAGTATCAAAATGAGGGAATATAACTTATACACTTCTCCAAATACATCTTTGTGTCACGAAGAAGTCTAGCACTTTCTTAACTGGTATATTCCTATATTCACTGTTCTGGTATAAAACTCAAGTTCACTTTTTGGAACCTGCGTCTTTTTTAATATGTTGAAATAGCTAGCTTATAGTGAAAAAAGCGGATCATGTGGGAAATTTCTACTATAGGTAATTGTCAAATTTGGAAGTATCAGCAAGGCTGACGAAACGAAGTTTTTCTAAATCCCCAAAATCTTTTATCGATCTGCATGATGATGTTGTCAATGATCTCAAAGAACAATATCTTGTAATTACGATCATGTTCTACATCACTTTTTCTACTGTAGCCGCAGTCTGTACTTTCTCCCTGAGAATTCACTTCTACTTTTTGCTACGTTCAAAATTCTAGCATAGTGCAGTAGGCCATCTGAAATTTCCACATTAAGCGATGAAGTGCTTTCGTCATGGCCCCGAAATGATAATTCCTGCTTGCTTAAATACAAAGCAGTGTCGATGACTGACCGCATAACATGTCTGTTTAAACAAACATTTTCAATATATTGCACTAACAATAGCCTAGCATTTTTTTCAGGTTATTCCCAATAGTGTTCATATTTTTCTGTAAATTTTTGAACTGCAGCACGCACTTTAAAAAAATGTTCTGCCGAATTTTCATGTTTTTGTAGAGCAAGACTAACATTATTTTAGAAAATCACTGAATCCAGTTTCATTCCGCACATTTTTTTAACTCAAAATAGTAGGCATGATTAACAAAATAGTATTTCAATGTAGTGGCTCCCACACAACCACTCACTGATGCTTGCAGTACCATGAAGTTTTAAAATTAAGTTCGTATGATTTACCAGTTTGTGAGTTTAACTTCTTACAGTTTATGTCTGAAATTGGTTGAGTTCTGTCTAGAAACAATAGATATCTCTTATAGGCCTACTGCTCACACCAGCGATTAAACGAGGTTTGAATTAATGTACACACTGTGTCACTGAACGGATTCATTTACACATTGCAACATAACAATACAAAAACTTATATGGTAGGTCCTAACACACTTATTAGAAATTAATTAAAAACTGAAATGCACTTAATATCTTCACCTAATAAAGTGATAAGTAAAATAAATTATATTTTAAAAATTAGGCCTATCATAACTGAATAGCTCGACATAGGCCTACAGACACAAAACACGACGAAAACAGACTGAGGAAAGGCAAAAATTCATTCTCAACTTCCACTAAAAAGGCTGTGTTCAGAATATCAAACTTTCTTTCCATTGCTTTCATAGTATTAATCTTTAATGGAATTTTCCTATGAGTGACAGTAAAATTGTAGCCATAAGAATAAAAAATGAAAGAATGAAGATATCAGCATAAAAATTAAAATCATAAAACGTAATAGAACCTACTCGTATATAGGAAGAAGAATTGACGAAGCAGAATTTTTAGGATAGAATTTTCTTTAGGACGGGCCATGTTGCTGGCCAGACAAGTAGTCGTAAATCTCCGTGTCACCCACTATATAAAGGGCATAGGTTGGGCTGAAGGCCAAACACGTGTTCGTCACAGCAACACCCGTTTCTTGAAGAATATGGAAGTGCGGGGGGAAATGTCTCAGTCGTTGTCATAGCAACCACCCTAACATAGAAGAACAAAATAATATTTTAAATCTGAGAATCATTGCCTCGTCGCTGCCGCTCAAGGAACTGAGACGTGAACAGCGGGAATATTAAAACAGCCTGGCGATGCTGTACTTGACATTTATTGATTTATAGCGCTATAGTTTTTAAATTGAATAATTTAATACATGAAATATAAATCAAATGATTCGCAAAATAACAAGTGAAATGTTCTTCACCTTCTTCATTTGAATAGCCGCTACTGCTATACAGTAGAACCTCGCTAGTTCGAACCAATTGGGACAGGGACCTGTTCGGATTATCGAAATTTGGGATTAAGTGAGGGACAGGGATGCAAGTAGGGAAAACACGCCTTATCCATCCCCTCCCCACCACTCACTGATCACCCTCTGTTCAGTTTCATGGTCGGAAGAAGCTTAGGCTACATATTATCATAAAATTATAGCAAACAAGAACTTACATTCATTCATTAGTGATAAAATAAGTTGTAGTACTGCATATACCTGAATAACCTGTTTCGTATTTACTTTTAAATATTTACGAAGACTTTCGGAATTTTTTTAGTTTTCCATTGTTCTCTTCTATTCTCTGTTCCATTCCAGCTTGGGCTGATTAGTTGGTTGGTTTTGTCCGAGATTTTCCCCAGCCGTAAGACGAATGTCAGGTAATCTGTGGGGAATTCTCGAGCTCATTTCGCCAAATACCACCTCGCTATCACCAATTCTATCAACACTAAATAACCTAGTAGTTGATCCGGCGTCGTTAAATAACCAAATAAAACAAGAGTATTATATTATTCCTTGAACTTCATATCGCCACCGGTGTAGCTCAGACGGCTGAGACGCTTACCAGCCGATTCGGAGTGCGCTCGGGAGTGGGTTCGATTCCCGCTTGGGCTGATTACCTGATTGGATTTTGACAGAGATTTTTCCCAACCGTAAAGTGAATGCCAGTTAATATATGGCGAATCCTCTACCTCATTTTGCCGAATACTATCTCGCCATCACCAATTCCATCGACGGTAAATAACCTCGTAGTTGATACAGCGTCGTTAAATAAGCAATTAAAAAAATCTTTCCATATCAAATTCTAGAATGCGCGCAAACTTGGATCCGAGAGCGGAACTGTGGACTCATCTGAGAAAGCAGGCTCGTAGGGACAGGACGTGCACGGGTCCGTCACGCACGGGTCCGGGGCTGTGGTGCCTCCCCTCTCTCTGAGGACCGCGTCCGGATTGATCCCCAAATCCTCATGAATGACGTCTGAGTGGATTCCACATTTGATTTCTACCTATGTTTACCTAACGGATGTTGATGAAAAGTCATCTTCTTATTTTTCACATTAGGACGATACCTATTAATATAGAAATCCTTTCTATGTTAATACTCGTATCAACGTAAAAAAATAATTTCTTATATTGCATTTTTTGCATTTTTTTGACGTTTTTGAACTGCTAGGTCATTTTTATATTTCTCTCGGCATTTATTGGTCATTTTTAATAATTTGAAGAACTTTTAGATCATTTCGAATGCACTTTACTTTCTTCTTTACCGATAGGTCTGTTAAATCATTTTCTAAGCAAATAGGTCAGTAGTAATTACCCACTGAATAAGTGAATTACAATGAAGTTTGAGTTTTGTAGTTTGGAATAGACTCTAAAGTCCATCCCTCATTCCACTGAAGGTTTCACTAAACAGAAAGGAAGTAATACAGGATGTTTCCGAGGTGGTGTTACAAACTTTCAGGGATGATGACGAAGGGCACATGTATCAATTTGAGATAAGGAACCCTGGTCCGGAAATGACCGAGTCGAAAGTTACAAGCAAAAATAGTTGTGTAGAAATGAAATAATTTTATTCCTCTGTACACCTTATTTGTGTATTTATCTGTACATCTTACACATACTGTATTCATCTGACGTTGTTTACGTTGTCTACTTACAGTATTCCATTCAGTGCGCTGTCTGAGGGATGGGGACAGGAAACTACAATAAAACAATGCAGATAGCGTAATGTGTAACGGACATGGTCGGTCCTGATATGCATGTCTGTAGACAGCAGTGTATGTGTACAAGTTGCAGTGTCCAGTCGATCAGTTCTAGTAAAATGGAGGAGTACACGAGAGCGGAATAAGCAGACCTGATTTTCGAATACAGATGAGCCAATGGGAACAATAGACAAGTTCACAGATTGTATCAGGCCAAGTACCCACGTAGGAGACAACCGACCCATATCATTTTTCCACGACTGTTCCAAAAGTTAAGGGAAGAAGGGCATGTGGTACCAAATTACAATTCCATTCCTACACAACTATTTTTGCTTACAACTTTCGACTCAGTCATTTCCGGACCATGGTTCCTGATCTCAAATTGATACATGTGCTCTTTGCCATCATTCCTGAAAGTTTGTAACACCACCTCGGAAACACCCTGTATAAAATGCTTGACAGCAGTTTAGTTTGAGGACTTTGACCGCTACTGTTATTTTGTCCTTACCAGGGTGTCTTTAGAATTTATGTTTGGAAGGGGGGACACTTTCATAGTGTCCTGGAAGGGACGTCTACTGTAGTAGACAGTATTTTAACACAAAGATTGCAAGAATGCATGCTGCGCCCACAATTTGTTTTGTGATTCACACTCTCTCATCTTGAAGATCTGGTAACAAAAGAGAAGCGCAGAAGGATGAGGAAACAGAGAATGAAGACACTGACATGAACCACCCCTGATTGAAACACATTGTAAACCCTCATTAAAATCTATAGTTTTCCTTAAAACCTTCATTTTGTCGCATGTTCTTTTCCTTTATCTTAGCCAAATTCCAGGAAGTTGCCTCCTCTCTCCGAGATTTGCAGGGCAGTCATTAAAACAAGGTGACTAATTTTTAAGAAGTTGTGGTGCGAGTACGGTAAATAATACTTAAATGTAATTTTCTTTTAATTTCATATCATTTTTTCATTAGTTTAAGGGAATTTTAATGATAATTTTAAGTAAATTTTAGGTTATCAACATCCGTCCCCTAAATATAAGGTTATGTTTAGTGAAAAAGATAAGAAGCTGTTAGTGGTGAACGGGTTCAAATTCTGCTTTCACAAACGGTTATGTGACGATGTGGAACGGTACATATGCACGAAAAGGACATGTAAGTGTTTTTGTAAACTAAATTCAATGAATGTAATTATTGATTCTCAGTTGTGCCATTCTGACGAATGTGATGATCAGACACTTAACGATGCTACACTTACGTCTCACAATGTCGAACGTATAAGAAAGAACATTCACGCCAGTCGTAGTAGATGTCTTCCGAAGTTGCCTAAAAAACCCTAGCAGAATTACATGAATAATTGAAAAAAAAGCATTGTCCCATTAACATGTGTAAGCAATATGGATGTTCTCTCGAAAATGAAAACCCTATTTTTAGATGGGACGTTCAAATCCTGTTCGGTGCTTTTTTTATCAGATTTTCATAGTGGAATAATCATTACGTTCGTCTGGTTTTTTCTTCCTGCAAGGTAAAACTGTTGAAATATACAAAATGACTCTTCAAGTATTAAAAAATCATACAAATCCCGATGTTGTTTAAGTTGATTTTGAGAAAAGCACTCACTGAGCAGTTATCTCAGTTTGGCCAGAAACTATACTAAAAGGCTGCAGGTTCCATTTGGCGCAATATTGGTGGAGGAAAATAAATCCTGTGGATTTGTGAAATGAGTTTAAAAATAAGGACTCTGAGATAGGGAGACTTTTAAAATGTATATTTGATTTACCCGCACTTCCACCGGTTGATAAAGTAGTAGACTGTTTCACTTTTGATCTTATGGCTCGTAAACCCGTGAATGAAAAGCCTGATGAGTTTTTGATTACTTACTGGATACCTTCATCAAAGAAAATTGCGAATTTCCACCTGCAATGTGGGCAGCATTTAGTTCAAACACAGAACGCACTACAGATTGTTGTGAAGCGTTTCACAGTAAGTTGAATGCAGAATTCCATTCACTTCATCCGAACATTTTTCACTTCATTGAGGTTGTAAAATAAATTCAATGTAACACTTACATGAAGCTTCATAGTCATGAGAACACTCAGAAAAAAAACCAAGAGAAAGAGCAGTAGGCTTATTGAACAGGAAATGATTAAATACAGTAGCGGAGCAATTAGCCGTTTTGATTATTTAAAGCTTACGTGTGGAAGTTCCTCCCAAACATTGTTATTATTTTTAGTTGTTTAGTTAATTTTATTCACAAATCTGACATAAAGAGCAATTAGCCGTTTTGATTATTTAAAGCTTGTGTGTTGGAAGTTCCTTCCCAACTTTAAGTTATTATTTTTAGTCGTTTAGTTAATTTTATTCACAAATCTGACAAAGAGCAATTAGCCGTTTTGATTATTTGAAGCTGGTGTGTTGGAAGTTCCTTCCCTACGTTAAGTTATTATTTTTAGTCGTTTAGTTAATTTTATTCACAAATCTGACAAAGAGCAATTAGCCGTTTTGATTATTTAAAGCTGGTGTGTTGGAAGTTCCTTCCCTACGTTAAGTTATTATTTTTAGTCGTTTAGTTAATTTTATTCACACATCTGATACAACGGAGCAATTAGCCGTTTTGATTATTTAAAGCTGGTGTGTTGGAAGTTCCTTCCCTACGTTGTTATTATTTTTAGTCGTTTAGTTAATTTTATTCACAAATCTGATACAACGGAGCAATTAGCCGTTTTGATTAAGTGACACATTTTTAACCATACCTGTTTACAAGGAAACTGCGTGTAGTAATTGATTCCTTGTAAATAGAGAGTCCTAATTCTGTATTAAATGGGAAAGAAAATGTGGGATTTAACTCGGATAAAATGTATGCAGACTCCATTCAAGACCTGGGAATCTACTCGGACATCACCCATACGGGATAACTTAGATAACTGGGTATCAATTCGGACGTTTGGGAATCTATTCGGCTGCGGTGTCTCTGAGTATACTCTTTCGTCATTTAAGTAGACAACTGCGTCATGAAACACGAAATTCTCAACCCTGCGTCCACATCTACAACGTCTAGACTGTTTACCAGAAATTCCTAAAAGTTAACATTCGATACACAATAGACTATACCTAATTAAATACAGGCTGCACGGCACAATAATGACATACTGACGCAAACATTTATTATTGTAAAAAAATAATAATTTCAATTGAACAACGTTGGGCCTTGCCGCGTTATACTGTTCAACAAAATGAAAATACTTTGAGGAACAAATGCACAATACCGCAGCGGCGAATTTACTGGGAAATAAAAACGAAATTACACTCCCGTTCTCTTCTCCTCTTACTCTTCCTCTCTATCTGTCATATCTCAACATATTTTTTATATCTGATATCATTCACAGTGTCATTTATTTCACACATTACCAGTAGCGGCTGGTGGTCAAAATAATGATTGTGCTACAATCTCTATATCGGCCTACTGTATAGGCCTACACTTATATGTATTTATCATATCTTAATTTGAGTCGTGCCTAGTGATGAAATATGAAGTCCATACGACGTTCTTTCGTAATGCAGAATTTGTCATTTGGTGTTAACCCCCCCCCCCAAATCTTGGACATCATACTCTTTTCTATTGACAGCATTGCAAGAGCAGTGAGACGATCCTGGGACATAGTGTACCTTAAAAACGTTCATGCGTTTCAAGCAAGAAAACATCTTTCTGGCTCAGCAGTGGTCATTGGTATTGTAACCAAAATATTTACAACTTCCTTACTTCACAGAATGGATCCTCTAAATTGTTGGAGACTATGTATTGCAACAATTGAACAGCCATCTATATTTTGGAAGTCAGGTCTTCCGTATAGAAATCCAAGTTGTATCTGTAACACTCTTTTGTTCAGTATAGTATAGCTGTTGACAGGAACTTCAATAGCTAGATGGCAGCAGCAGTCGGACACTTGAACTACCAAATACATTGTAAATAGTTCCGAGTTCCTCCACAAACAAGCATTCTTTCGTTACGCTTTACTTTTGCAATCTCCAAGCTGTGTTGTGCTGAAGCTGACTACAGCACTTTCCCGCGTAAAAATAGTCAATCAGAACAGTGATTTAAGCTTCGCACAATCGCATAACTGTCTACATTCTCATGTGGAGTTTTGAGTAGCACAACGAACCCCCTGAGGCACCGAATAGCGAAGACTAAACACTTTATAACGCGTCATGAACATAACCACGGGAAAATTGTCAAATGACAGATCAAATACTATGGTATTACAAATACATTATTTGAGCAAAAATTATCATTGTGCTGTAGCACTGTAGCACGTAAGGACGGGCCGCCACTGCACATTACTTATATTTAACCTACATTAAACCGACTACAATGCATATCGTGGCGGCCGGGTAGCTCAGTTGGTAGAGCAGCTAGCTACGGACTGGAAGGTCCGGGGTTCGATCCCAGGTGGTGACAGGATTTTTTCTCGTTGCCAAACTTTCAGAACGGCCCCGAGGTTCACTCAGCCTCCTATAAAATTGAGTACCGGGTCCTTCCCGGGGGTAAAAGGCGGTCAGAGCGTGGTGCCGACCACACCACCTCATTCCAGTGCCGAGGTCATGGAAAGCATGGGGCTCTACCTCCATGCCCCCCAACTGCCTTCATGGCATGTTACGGGGATACCTTTATCTTTTACCTTTTTTTACAATGCATATCGTATTTTTAAATTACCTCCTCTTCTAAGGGGCATTTGATCCTCGAATCTCCAACTCTACACACTAGTACAGGCATGTCAATTGATGCCCACAGGAGGAAGCGCGCGCTTTAGAGCCCAGGAGAGTCTGAGCGCTTTACAGCGGAAAGGAAAGAGATAGACGAAAGAGGTGGTATATGCCGCTTGGTCGAGCTATATTCAGGGATGGCCAGCACTGATTCTATAGATAAAGGGAAGAGAACTTATTAAAACTGTATCCATGTTAATTTTTAGATTTGCCTGAGAACTATAAGTGCATTATAAGAATGTAAGTTTTAATTTTAATGCTCATTTTTCACAAGTTTGGTATTTTATTCTAAAGAAATATTTTTTTCAACTTTTCGTATAGAAAAGTGAAATTTTCAGGTATATTGGCCTATTTATTTAGTAGCCTTACAGAATGTTTTCGTAAATCTAATATACCGTATATACGTATTACTGAAGATAGTGTATTGAAAATTTGAAAATATTCGAATGGAAATTGTTTGTAAGGAAATGAATTAACAAAGCAACTACTGTTACATCATAAGCAAAAGATACGTGCCCATGTGTTGTAAAAATGTCAGCTCTATAGCTTCAGCAGATTTCGAGAAAATAATTTAATATTCTGATGATAGGAAGTTGCTCACAAATATCACCTTAAAAGCATAATGCGATATGAGTTTTGTTATGTAATATTAGTTACACTTAAAACAGATACAGTACCTAGGTAACTTTGCTTTGTACTGTTATATTGTTTTGATTAGTTTATTGATTACTTTTGTAAGGCTAAAGATACCTTCAATATAAATTCCAACTTAAGTCATACTCAATCTCTTTCTTTGGAATATCACTTTCTTTATGAATGATGTGTTTCATCCACTTAATACAGTATAATATTATACTACTATGGAATTTAAGCGAATATTCCTTCTTAACTCTCTATTATGTTATTAAGATTTAAAACACAAGTGCAATATTAAGAAATCACCGTTAGTACTTTTGTTTTACAGACAATATAGATAATATTAAACAGAAAGAAGTCATATAAAAATAACGACATAAAATTTCACGTTCCGTTTGAAGTTCGTGCACCACTGTTTTCTTAATCCAACAGGTTGCTTATTCATGTACACAACCCTTCCTATTTCCATACTTAGCGCTTGCTGCCCGCGCACGACGTCAAGGTCAGAAAATTGCGCTTGCTTTGACATCACTGCACTAGTAGCTTCAGTAGCTTAACCACTATGCTACAAAGTCAAGTTGAAAGAACAACCTCTAAATCTCTAACATAAATACACATTCAGTAATAGAAACCCCACACTAGATATCATCAACAACGATGTTAATTCCGAGCATTGAAAACAGGGTTTAAGCAGACGCACAGTGGTCCGGATCGCTAAAAAGCCGGACAAAAGTCATTTTTCAAACTTCATATTAAAAATACAAAATTACCTCAATAATAATTCTCAATAGTCATTCTAATAAGACCAAGTGTTTTTCGAAGAATACTTCAAAGGTTCTGGTCAATACTTACGAGCAAAAGTGACACAAATCTTTCGTGATTAATTCTGCGATTTTGTAAGTGATTTTTGAACAATGTGTCTGCCTTAACAATGCAAAATAAAAATCTGAGAATATTTTTTATGAATGTATTAAGGTCTTATGTATAGGGGAAAATTATAATTATCATTGTTTTTTGTTTCTAAGTTCTAATAATAAATACAAATTTTAATGCTCGTGTTTTGCGAAAAAATAAAGAATGTTTTAGAGTTTAAAAAAAATGTTCACGAGTGTACACCGTGAAACTTACATATTGTATATTGGTAGACATTTATAAGTTCGTCACTGAAGGTTTTATCTGCGGAACCCTGCAGTACTGTGAATCGTGACCTTCAAATCATCCCCATGCGCGTGGTCAGTCAACACATGTTGCGAGATAAGCACGCAGTAAAATTTATGTTTGTATATTTAGATATTGAGGAATAATTTATTGGATGTAAACAGCATAGGCCCTTGACTTTTCAGTGTCCAGAGGATTTCTGTCGGTCTCAGTTCAGTGTATAATGTGTGAATACAGTGTATGAAAAATGAATTTACGTGTGAGTCGCCGAGAAATTTACGACATAATTCGAGGAAAGAACAGTGGGACTCGTGTGCAACAAGAAGAATATGTTGTGGATTATATGAAGAACAAATTTGAATTACATTTGGACAATCGTGGGACAAATTCTCTACGAAGTGTAATAAAAAGGCGCTTTTTTCTTCCGTACTATCAGTTTTGGAAGAAATGTTATCGCAGCGAAAAAATGTTTGTTCCTAAATATTCAGACTGGTTACGACAAGAAATTGAATTACCACTTACAAACATTCCTTCCGCTTCTTTCTCTTCAGAAACGTTTGGACGTCCTTCAAAAGAATTTCAAGAATTATGTGAGAGAAGTAAGAGGAGGAAAATAGAGTATTTGAGGAAGAATCTGGATGCTGAGGAGCTTTCATATGCCACAGTGATGAATTTGAGGGCTAGAGGTGACGAAAATTCAGCAAATCTGTTAAAAGAAATTACCACAACGACACCTATCAGAGGTAAACAAATTCATGAATCGTGGCTGAAGAAAAGAAAACAAGCTACGAAACTGTCAGAAGAAGAAGCGTTATCAACGACAGTAAGTACAAATTTATCGAAACATCAATACATGTCTATTAGAAAAATGGCAATTAAACACAATCATGACTTGTATCCGAGCTATTATGCAGTTCTGAAAGCAAAAGACGCAACTTATCCGAACAATATAAGTGCTAGTGTGAGTGCATGTGAAGTGAAAGTTCAGAAATTATTGGACCACACGTACTTCTAGCAGAATTTTGACACTTATATCTGACAGCGAGCATCCTGGTTTCCCCCACTCGCTTCTGCTCTCCCCTCTGTAAAGACTAGTGGCTGGGCTGTCTTAGCTCTTTTCTGAAAACATTAATTTCTGTTAGGAATTGGACGTCTACGTAATATTGTGTAACTGTTTAAAATAACTTAAATAAAAGGGCCTCGTTAAGTAATTAACTGTTATGTGAGTTCCCCCCTTTCTACAACCCTGCGACAAAACCAATTGGACGGATAGTAGATAGCATGTCTGAGTAATTTTATCTATTCGGATTGGGCAGAAGTGAAGATTGAATTTACATTATTTTATACTGTCCATCCATAAACCACAAAAGAAGTAAATTAAAATCATCAGTACCAGTTGCAGAAGACACAGTCCTGCAGTATATATTGACTACACCCCAACTCTGGCTATTAGCAACAGAAATCTACAATGAACGATCAAATATATGTACACCTCATTTCTCATGAAAACAAAAACTGAAAAGACTACGGTGGACTATAGTGGACTTTATGTTGTCAGCAAACAGCTGGATACATTAAGAAGATTGTTTGATTGATTGATTGGTTGATTGATTGATTGATGTTTGAATTGCGACCTTGAAACAGTTCTGTATTTCAACTTGTCTGCATTTACAATAATGAAACTACTCAGTGCAATCAAGGCACACTTCTCAGATGCAAATGCTCAACACCTTAGTAAGTATCAAAATGCATACTTTATTTCTGCTTAGCCATAAACTCCATAACAAATGTATAAAAATGTAGATATTCTAATATAATTTAGCACAATAATATAATGGAATTTACAAGTATGCAAGTTCATACAAGTTATATTGCCAGTAGTATTAAATGGTACGTAACATTTTGGATACCCCTACAAAACTACGAAAATATTCACGGATTCTTTATGTTACTAAATGTAAGAATGTACTCACCCACAAAAATACAATCCTTAATTGAATTTCGATTATAACTTATACAGATTATATATAATTTTAAACTTGTGGATTACATAACTTATGTAACTTTTCAACCCTTATATTAGGGGTTGCTGATGAAACCGTGTACATAAAATGACTATAATTATTGCATTTATCGAGTTTTGCAATAAAATAACAGCAGTGTGATAAAAATATCTAATCCGGCCCTTATTAATGAAAGCATAATTATCTCACCGCTCAAGAGGGGTAGTTATTCATTTCCAAATGGCATTAAAATTTGCACACGTTAGATACATGTTATTAGTAATAAGTGTACCAAATTTCAAGTTAATATGGCCACAAGAAAAGAAGTTATTACTTTTGTCCGGGTTTTAAGCGGTTCGGACCACTGTGAGACGTTCCCTCAACACGACACAGTTAACCAGCATTGAGTGAAATCAACAGTAAGGCTAGGGCTCCACGAGTGGGGCTACTTCCGTCATTGACTTCTAGCTGAATGTGGTAGGCCCTACCCACAAGTGGCGTGGTAACACGTTAAAGTACGGAGTGTCCAACATGCCCGACTGTCCAACAGACCCTAGTTTACCCTATCTGTTTTTATCAACTTGCTCATTGTGTTTTGCAATCGCGAGTCTGTAGTGTGAATTTAACTGATTTTCATTGTTCACTTTACCCAGCATAGACAAACTGAAGACGCTATTCATATTAACCTTTGACTTATGATGTGTTTTTATTTTACCCCATAAATGTACTAAATCTGTCACACCCACTTTTGACCAGCTAAGTTCACCTCGGAACAGAACACACGGGAAACAGAAGAACGCATTTTTCACATCACATCCACACAACCAGTTGTTTTTTAAATAAATATCTGGGTTGAATTTGCGAGATCTATTAACTTTAGCACTTTGCTGCTTTTGATGGATATTTAAGTGCGGTGTTGGTCTGCCTAATTCTTTAACACGAAGTTTGTTTTCATATGTTAATGTTGAAAACGGAGATTTCAATAAAGCGCCAACCGAATTCATTTTTTCACAGTACACAACACGATAACACAACCACTATTACGATGACAACCTCACGACTTAACACGATCACACTACAATTGGTACTGTTGTAGAAATAATAAAGTGAAAACTTTCTCAAGCAAGTTTTCAAGAAACCGGGAGAGATTTTATTATCTTATTGTTGCAGTCTTCGCTCTACGAAACTTGTTCCGACGAAGTGGAAGGGCAGACAGAGCGAGAGGTAGTAAGGGATCGGCGTAGAAAATGGGGATGTATACAGTTTTACAAGCATTGCAAAAGCCAGCGGCAATTTGTGCCTGGCACATTTTAGATCATGCTTTGGATGCTGAAAAGGACGAGCGAACATGAAGACTGCGCGCGCATCCCATTATATTTCTTATGGGATGTAGTGCCTGGCACAGATCCATCCTCCAAACATTGGTTACAACGTGTTTCTCTGAAAAGATCATATTGACGGTAGAGATTGTATAAGCGTAACTTGTTTCTCTCAGGTTTTGAGCGGAAAATATGAATTCTCCTTTTCCTTCTGTATTCTGGTAGTGCCATGGCACAACGGCACTACCTCTAAAGCCGCCCCTGATTGTGACACAACTGCAAACACTGCGAAACGTAGACTGTTTTACTACAGCTGGTAGCTGACTACTACGGTCAGTGGAGTCAGGCTTCGGCGACAGATAACGGCACGAAAATGGAACATGTTCTATTCCTCCGGCAGTAGACCTTGGCACTGCCGCCGTAATTCTGTTAGGCGCAGTGAAATACTGCCCATATAGCCACCTAGATTATTTTGCGTGTATTCCATTTTCAGGCAGTAGTCTGCAGCTCACAACAGCTGTCAAACACAGCTAGTGGAGCCCTAGCCTAAACGGAGAGCAGTGAACCGTCAGTGCAGTGCAGCTACTTCAATTTTACGAACGATATCCGTATAGGTTAATGTTAATGTTTTATTACTTCAGAATATCACATTGACAATTCAAAAGTACGAATGAAGACTAGAATTAGATATAAGGTGAGCACTAAAATGACATTATCTAGCTTAGACGATATTCATTGCATTTACGATACAGCCGGGGGCTTATAGCGGGAGGCAAGCCCCTGCTGGCCCCAAGATGCCTTCGCCATAACACTTCTATATTATTCCTGAACCATCAAAAACCAACATAATGCATAACAAACATAGATAAAAGTATCAGAGTTAACAATAATGTCTACGAGATTTGAGAGTAGTTCAAAAGTGGCATATGTGAACAGCTGGCGTCTTCTACGAAATTACCACACTCCCGCTCCGGTATTGTGCACTTAAACCACTTTGATCTAAATGTACCAGTATCTTATTCTTCGGACTTTGTACAAAATTACTGGTAAATATCATACTTCAAGTAAAATGACATAATTAGAATAAACTGCATTATATTTCTGTTTAATAGTAAAACCTAAAATTTACTACAGGATATAAACTCCTAGTCTTAAGAAATCTCACGACAATATTATGAGGAAGTATTTTAAAAAGATAATCATGAAAGCAAGTTTTGCTGCTGTTCGATGCTAACCTTTCGCTGTCAAAATGTAGGCTACATCGAGCAATGTTATACAAAAACAACAATTATGATTTAAAAACTTTCCGCGTATCTGCATTACGTTTAGCCAGGTTTTTTAGAAAAGTTCTACTCCTTGCTTTGCGATTTTGTTAGTGTATGTCAATCATGCCTGTGTGTAATGTCATGTTTATATACACCGCACGCGATCATTAATATGGTCGTTTCATAATATCGCGCCAGCCAATATCATGTCATAGGCTATTTGCACGTAAACAGTGAAGAGAATAGTGCAACCTACAACGTAAGACTGTTCCGATTTGCTAACAAACTATGAAAACATTTGTAGAATATATTACATAATAAGACAGAGGCATTGAACTTCTACACATCTATCGTTAATAGTGGAACATTGAAATAGATTGGAATAATCTTATTTTCATATAAATGCTGAGATAAAAATTTAAACAAAAGTTAATAAATCATGCTAAGAATAATAGGCCTATTATTAAAAAAATATTCGCCGCTTTTCTAAAACCACTAGCAACGTGTTACATGTGGAAGGATTAGAATGCTTGGTTCTAAAAATCGGACGCAATATCTATATACTGTAGTGTGTAAGGGGTATAAGTTCTGTCCTTTTCTCAGTCGTCGGGCACAGTTTACAGGATCAAAAAATGTCCATACAACATAGGGTCAAAACTTGATAATATTCCCAGAAAAAAAAAAAAATTTCTTTTTTTATTTTATTTGCGTTATACTTACTTATGTCGTTAGTAAAATTACGAAAACAAATACATCAGTAGGTACATCTAGCAAAGAGTTAATATTAGTTTAAATAAATATTTGTGTATTCTGTTAAGTTTTCATGAAATGAAATAAAAAAGCATGCTTAAATTTTTTAATGTTCTGGCTTGAGAGACGTGGCAACGTGTTCAGCAGGCAGTACTCTGCACAGACGTAAGTACGAGTCAGCTGAGTTCAAGCTCCTTGTCCATAAGTCTACTGCCGAGCGGATGGCAGTTCAGTACAGGGTATTCGATAAACAATTTACAATGTCATTCCCTAGTTTAAGAAATTAATGTGTTATTAATTTATGGAGAAAGTCGTCGTAATTCAAGTGAGGCAAGAAGATGTACCGTCAACGTTTTCGGCGAACTTTTGTAGCAGTTTCGCAACGATTTTTATAAACTAGGAGTTTCTTACTCCGTTTTGAAAACCACACAACCAGGAATTTGTTTAAAAATGATACTGATTTACGGAAGCGGGAGAGATTAAAATGTTGCATTAGAAAAAATGTTTGTGTGATTTTGTGCAGAAAACCATTTTTGTTTATTTTTTAAACGTACAATAAAAAAACGGAGCAATATTGTTACATAAAATGTAAATTTACCATAATGTTCTATTAATGACATTGAAAGTTTATATTTACTGCTCGTTTTATGTAAACAACAGTATTGTCATGGTCGCTCCTGCATAAGAACAGAGCATCTGTTGGACCCCCTCCTCCCCGCTTGAGCTGCACTGTGTACTTCTAAACCACCTTCCCCCCCGCTAGAGCTGTACTGTGTACTTCTAAACTCCCTCCTCCCCATCCAACAACGTTGTAAAACGTCTATTATTGTAAACTTTAATAATTGGTTAAATATTGAAATTAGAAAAAAATTGTAAGGACATTTTTTCTTTCTTACGACATGAATAATCATCAGTTAAAATAATGACACACTCTGTGTTTACCGCATCAACGCGAACATTATTATGGTTAGGTTTCATCACATCGCGCAACCCAATATTATCTCATATTTCCACGTAAACAGTGAAGAGAATAGTGCAACCTACAACATAAGACTGTTAGGAATTGCTAACAAACTATGAAAACATTTGTATAATACGTCACATAATAAGACAGAGGCATTAAACTTCTACACATCTGTCGTTAAGTCGACCTGGTTGGCGAGTTGGTATAGCGCTGGCCTTCTACGCCCAAGGTTGCGTGTTCGATCCCGGGTCAGGTCGATGGCATTTAAGTGTGCTTAAATATGACAAGCTCATGTCAGTAGATTTACTGGCATGTAAAAGAACTCCTGCGGGACAAAATTCCGGCACATCCGGCGACGCTGATATAACCTCTGCAGTTGCGAGCGTCGTGAAATAAAACATAACATTTTAACATTCTGTCGTTAATAGTGGAACATTGACATACATTGGAATACTCATCTTATTTTCGTATAAATACAGAGATAAAAATTTAAACAAAAGGTAATAAACAATACTAAGAATTATATTATTAAAAAAATATTCGTCGCTTTTCGAAAGCCACTATCAATGTATTACATGTGGAAGAATTAGAATGCTTGGTTCTAAAATTCGGACACAATAGCTATCTATAACGCTGTACTAAAATTGCAACTTACCTGTTTCTTCAATGAAATTATTTACGATATTCATGAACAGTACTACACATCACTATGTCCTAATGACACTTAACATTTTTACGCTGTATTTTAACACTTAACATCCTCAATATAATTTTTATCTTTAAGCATAATGATCAAGACAGTGCATTATTACCTTTCAAGATCCGAAATCTTCGTTCCTTCCATTTTCAAATATTAATACACATAGGACAGTCTGTGTTATCTAACACATAATAAATCAATATCCCTTATGGCGACACACGCATCACAGATTGCTACTGGATAATTTTACTTAGAAAATTAACAGAATTTAAATATTTACAAACACATTTATTCCAAGAATAATTAAACACTCCGCGCACCACACCGAACACGATACAGATGCGAGGAGAATGCCAATATAATTCCTGACATACGAAACTCCCTTCCTGCCTTTTAGTTTTTATGGGAAAAGTTGACCTTGCAGCGTGCACAACTTGGATTCGTTTTATTTCGCTCTCTGTGGTGCAACTTCTAAACTACTGGGATAGCCTAGGGATAACTGCCAGGCATTTAGTCTTCATCGTAAGACCACAGTCTATTATATACAGTCGCGAAGCTCAATATGTAGTAAAAATGCAAACATGGGTAGTTGCCCACCACCAGGATCGCTACTATCGCCTCATAATCGCAGATCTCTCTCCTAGCGGACGACAAAATATGTTCCACTTTCGTTGTCGTGTTCTTTTGGAAAAATTAACACCTTGTTTCCATTATTGAAATATTAAATGCATAAAGTTAATTTATTATTTTAATGAAGTATATTAAATTTCACCATAAACTCGAAGATACCTGCAAGAAATAGGTTAATATTATTTTTGTTTGTGCAAAACGAACTGAAATTTACTATAATCGCTTCACTCATTCAAGATTATAGCGATAATTAACTATTAAGCCAATAAATATTAATTTGCATTTCCCTTTACAACAATAATAATGTAAATATGAATTAATCGAGTAACTTACGTGTACCGGTACTTGTAGTGTAGGCTTACGAAACTAACAAAGTGGGATGAGGTTAAGCAATAATAATCACACCAGAATTGGAAATAAAACGTGATCAATAAATTTTATTGTAACAGACTTTTTCTACGTCTCTAGTAAAGTAACAAATACAAATAACAACAAAATTAACAGCTATAATTAAAAACATATCCTTTGAAAAAAAAGTAGGCCTAAGCAATAATAATCCCACCAGAATTGAAAATAAAACGTGATCAATAAATTTCATTAAAACAAACTTAATTTTTCTACGTCTCCAGTAAAATATTATTATTCCAATTATTGTATTTTAGCCATTAACATTTTCATTACAACCAATAACGAACATTTCACAAGCATCAATATGAAATACGCAACGAGCTAGCACTCGATGGAAATAAGATACAGTCCAAAGTCGACCGTGGACAGTCTATTGTTTCTAGTTGCTAACCGCTTGGAGCGCTTTACCACGAGATTTGCAAAAAATCACCTCAAGTTTCGCGACTGTATATAGTAGACTGTGGCAAGACGATAACTTGATCAAGTTGCATTATATTTCTACTTTCATAAATAAAGTTCTCACTGTCATCGTACACAGAAGTAATTTGTTCGTTAATGCAGATTTAGTCAAATTAACAAATATGATTACAAAGAAGTAAGTTATATCACAATAACGTAATGTATTTATTTGCATAGGTTACGGAAATTGTATTGAAGTAAAAGTCACGTATCGGCTGATTCATCCCTGGTACTTGCTATACTTACTGTTATTTTACTTCGGTTTCCTTCAAAATTTATTAACATCAATAGTGATACTGTACTTGCTATTTGGGAAAAGGAAATTGTACCAGAACAATGGAAGGAGTCCATAATTGTACCTGTCTTTAAGAAGGGGGACAATATCACTTTTGTTCTCGTCGTACACCAATGGTCCTCAGCTCAGAGCACTGTGTCGTCATCAAGCCTTGCCCGCTCGCCCGCTGGGCAAGGGAAAGTCGTAACAGGGCAGGTAAGACGTTCAGCGGCGGGACCACAATATGAATTTACTGCATAGGTTTGTGATTGTTTTCTGATGATAAAAGATACGGGCTAAATAGAAATAGCTACATTAAATAAACTGTCTTAAGCAATTTGAAAAAAAAGCATTGTAGCATATTTTCAACAAAGTTAGAAGTTAATAAATTTATAATTACTTTCAGAAATGTAATATACATTTCATGTTAATTATTCGGGCAATGCATGGCAATTACTGTAAATGTATAAACTGCTTCTGTTAAAGAAAATGTTGAACAAAACATATATAAACCCTAGGAATAGTAATGTCACAGTGTACTATATACAGTCATGAAGCTTGAGTTTTGAGGGTGCTAGAAACAATAGACTGTGACGGTACTATTTTCCATTGCCTGTAATGATCCGATATTAGAGATCCTAGTGGCGAGCAACTATCTAATGTTTGCATATTTACTACGTATTGAGCTTCGCGACTGTATATAATAGACTGTGGTAATGTAGAAATTAACTCCATTCAGTTCACTCAACACTGGCATTAGCATTGATTTTTCAGGATTTGTGTAATTCTCTTTTCCCTCAGCAGTTTCTCAACGTTTGGAACTATTGTTTGTATAGTGCATAATGTGATAGCACATTTTAAGTTGTGATCCGATACTTGGCTTCCATGACATGGCTTGTTTATCTTCATCATACGAAAAAATTACTGTTCGCACAGTTATGTGAATCCGAAAATGCATGTCTGTACAATCGGGGAAATCTAACACATGGAAAGTTCATATAAAAGTCATATAACTTTTTTATTTTGATATTTGTCCTTCAATTCACTATCGTAAAGTAAATCAATAAGTTTCAATTACAAATAATAATCGAAAATCAAATTGAAAATTTTCCTAGTCCTTAAATCTAGAATCAAATTCCTGGCGCAGATCGCATGATGTGTGATTATATTCTTCGAAATCCAAAGTCTTAAGAAACTAGTATTCCTATATCGTTGTTAATTTTGAAAAGTGTGCTGTAACTTATCCTTTTAGTTAAGCTAACATTCCACAATTAGAGGTGGTTTCATATTAAACGCCTTCACTCTGTCATATAACTGTATAATAATCTTGTTCTTACCTTATCGAAAACAATTTAAAGCATTCAGATAATTCCATTAAGAAGGCAAATTCACAAATCCATTTTTTCATTTTTCACTTACGAACAATACCAAGTTGCCAAGGATATAAGTTTATTCCAAGGAAGTCCAAAATAATTTCTACAGCCTCTACATGAAAAATCAGAACCAGTAGTAGTATCCTTTATGAGAACAATGTGTAAGAGCTCTCCTTAATCTGAAGGTTTTTAATAAAGCCTCTTACAAAAATCACCAGTTGGGGATTATCACTTACATAAGTATTTTCATATACTGTCAAAGAATAACAAATGAAAGACTGACAAATAATTACTAGTTGCACCTGAACGTCCTCGGCTAGACTTCGGATGGGACGCATCATGGTGGAAGGAGACAAGCTGATAGATTCAAACTCCTACACTTGTGAGAAGTTCTTCAGTTGTAATTAAACATTCTTCAAATTTTCAATCTTTAAAATGTTTCTAATATCTTACTATTACAAGTGAAATTTTATAACTGAGTCGCACAGCCGATTCACTAGTATTATTTATTAGGCTATCTTAAACAACTTCTAGCTCATTTTCTTTCAATTGTTGAAGTAATGCTGCACGCTCTTCATCTTCGTATCTGCCATATTCGTTACTGTGAGTTCTATAATGTATCTGTAAGTTGTATCTCTTCAGTGTGGCCTACGTTTTGAAGTGTTTTCTGCTCCTCACATCTTTTGTTTGAATGGCTGGCAAGAACCGCCTCTGTTCACTACAACGCAACATCACAAACCGGTCCTCTGCCCGCTACAGTAAGCACGCGTCAGCCAAGCATTGCGAGTTGATGATCACTGTCGCACACAATTTTGTCGAATATTCTTTTGTGGAAGTTAACTCCATATGTAGATGAAATTTATCGGGGATCATCAGTGTGGTTTTAGGCGTAATAGATCAACTATTGACCAAATATTTGTATTCGACAGATATTGCAGAAAAAATGGGAGTAACCTATAAAAGTACAGTACATCAGTAAGGCCTATTCATAACTTCAAAATGGCAAAAGAATCGATTAAGAGAGAAGTTTTATATAATATTCTTATTGAATTTGGCATTCCCAAGAAACTAGTTCGATTAATTAAAATGTGTCTCAGTGAAACGTACAGCAGAGTCCTTATAGGTTAATTTCTATCAGATGTGTTTCCAATTAACTGTGGACTAAAGCAAGGCGATACACTGTCACCTGTACTTTTCAACTTTGCTCTAGAGCAGCGGTCATCAGCACAGAGCACCCTGGGGCTAGCGTCTGTTACCCGCGGAGAACGCACTGCACTAGGGTGCGTTCGTAGTCGCTAGCGGGTATGCTCTCTACCTCTTCCTGCTGCACGACGGGGCACACGGGACGGCTCCGCTTAATAAATAAATAGGCCTAAATAAATAAATAACCTAAATAAGTTAAACGCTACTGAGAAAATCATCTCCGTACAGAATATTGACGTCGGCACATTCGGCGGAATAGAAAATTTCGTGTCTCTCCTAGCAGGTTGAAGTGTAAGTTCAAATCACAATCATTTATGCTTGATATTAGATCTAATTACATAGACTGTATACAATAATTGAGGACTCAATATTGTAAACGATTAAAGTACTGTAGACAAAAAGTGTGGGAATCTTGCCAAACAGTATTTTTCCATAATTCTGGCACTTTCACCATTTCCACATATTTTATTAAGATACTTTCACCGTTCACCATTTCCACATATTTAATAAGAAACATTTTATTGCACTGAAATAATAGCCTATACTTATAGGCCTACTGTGTATTCGTAGGATTACGCCAATGAATAGGCTAATTGTTATGAAAAAAATAATGAGCATTAGGGATAAATGAATTAGGGCCTACATACTCAGATTTCTTCTATAAAATTTTGTTATTTTACTTTTCGAAACCTTTATTTTACCTTATTAAGCCTATAAGTTTGTATTTTGTATTAGACTTAAAAATTCTGTAGGCCTATTAGGCTACTTAAAAAAATAACAGAAACCCCTTAAAACCAAACACGACAAAATTTGTATAAAGGATGTAAGAAAGCTGGATTTTTTTAATTTCAACTCTGACCATTTAAATAAACAATAGGCCTATAAGAAAAATTGGATTCTTTAAAATCATTCGCACAATAAAATAAGAAGAAGCCGGCCGCCCCTTTCAACTACAGATGGCATCACGCCTAGCAGAGGCACTTCCAGCGTTCCCCAGTGTCACTCGACTGAGATAGGCCTATTCATCATCAGGGAAATCTTAAGACAAAAATTATGACAACCGGATGGATCTGGCACATTCCACGTCTATCAGGTTACAAAGCACGGGACATAGGTAGGACTACTATCGTTTGATGCAAAGAAACGAAATTGACATTGTGACACTTTCATAATTTACCATATTCAGTCCTCAATTACTCGATGATCAAACCTATCTCGATGTTACATAGGCCAGTGATGTCAAAGCAAGCGCATTTTTCTGACGCCGTGCTCGGGCAGCAAGCGCTAAGTATGGAAAGAGGAAGGGTTGTGTATATGAATAGGCAACCTGTTGGATTAAGAAAACAGTGGTGAACAAACTTCAAACGGAACGTGAAATTTTATGTCGTTATTTTTATATGGCTTCTTTCTGTTTAATATTATCTATATTGTGTGTAAAACAAAAGTACTAACACTGATTTACTAATATTGCACTTGTGTCTTAAATCTTAATAACGTAATAGAGAGTTAAGAAGGAATATTCACTTAAATTCCAAAGTAGTATAATATTATACTGTATTAAGTGGATGAAACACATCATTCATAAAGAAAGTGATATTCCAAAGAAAGAGATTGAGTTTGACATAAGTTGGAATTTATATTGAAGGTATCTTTAGCCTTACAAAAGTAATCAATAAACTAATCAAAACAATGTAACAGTACAAAACAAAGTTACCTAGGTACTGTATCTGTTTTAAGTGTAACTAATATTACATAACAAAACTCATATCGCATTATGCTTTTAAGGTGATATTTGTGAGCAACTTCCTATCATCAGAATATTAAATTATTTTCTCGAAATCTGCTGAAGCTATAGAGCTGACATGTTTACAACACATGGGGATGTATCTTTTGCTTATGATGTAACAGTAGTTGCTTTGTTAATTAATTTCCATGCGAATATTTTCAAAACTTTCAATACACTATCTTCAGTAATACGTATATACGGTATATTAGATTTACGAAAACATTCTGTAAGGCTATTAAATAAATAGGCCTATACCTGAAAATTTCACTTTTCTGTACGAAAAGTTGAGAAAATATTTCTTTTGAATAATAAAATCAAAGTTGTAAAAATGAGCATTAAAATTAAAACTTACATTCTTATAATGCACTTATACTTCTCAGGCAAATCTAAAAATTAACATGGATACAGTTTTAATAAGTTCTCTTCTCTTTATCTATTGAATCAGTGCTGGCCATCCTTGAATATAGCTCGACCAAGCGGCATATACCACCTTTTTCTTCTGTCTCTTTCCTTTCCGCTGTAAAGTGCTCAGGCTCTCCTGGGCTCTAAAGCGCGCGCTTGCTCCTGTGGGCATCAATTGACATGCCTGACATAGGCTATTAGTATTAGTGCCTTTAATCCCTGATCACAGACGTGTATGTGTGTTTTTTTAGAGACGTAATAATTAAACAACATGTTCCATTACAGTTTGTAATACTATATGTTCTGGTTTACGTCTGTATTGCCTGGGATGCATATTAAGTTGAATTCCAGTTGTGTTAAGTTGATGATTGATAAGCTACCATAGGCTATACCTGATTGTAGACTAATTACAATATAAGCTTGTATTATGCCGCTATTTGTATGGAATGCCTGAGTTTAGTAATGTTGTTCTTTGTACAATTTGGCTTTTTCTTCTTAATAAATCCTATTCTGTCTTACCTAAATCTACGTTTAGGCTATGTTAAATGTTATGTTTTATTTAACGACGCTCGCAACTGCAGAGGTTATATCAGCGTCGCCGGATGTGCCGGAATTTTGTCCCGCAGGAGTTCTTTTACATGCCAGTAAATCTACTGACATGAGCCTGTCGCATTTAAGCACACTTAACCAGGTCGACTCTACGTTTATATATTTACACTATATACAGATATATGCGTATTACTACGCTGTGTTCAATGCTACTTTAATTGTTTGTAAAGTCAATTGAATTCACAAATTTGCAAAAGTCTTTTAAGAATCTTTTTGTTAGGTCTCTTCTATCTGGTGGCCAAATTCCTCCCTTAGTTATTATTAGGCTTCGAGACTTCGGACCCGATAGAGCAGTTCAGTGGGAAATCTGCATAACGGCGTATTGAGTATAGTGGTAAAGCTACAGTGGGTGGGGGTACTGTAGAATGAATGACAACAAATACGCAAAGCAAAACGCTCTGGATTTGAAGGTTCTGACGAATAATTTGGTTTTCATACAAACCTATTTTCAAACTGTATATGAAACTATTACACGGCTAGAAAAGTCAGCGCAAGAGATGCCGGAAGCCATCAAATTAGTTGAGGAAATGGCACAGAGAATTTATGAGGCACAAAGTAAGCCGGTTACTGAACGTGTAAAACAAAAGTAGAAATCAATTTTATGTAAAAATAACGGATATGGAACATTGTGTAATATAAACAGCAAATTAGCGGACATAGAGTCATCCGAGAATGAAAGCCTGTTTCTTAGAGACTGCAATGATGTTAAGTTTGTTCGTTTGCTCCTGTAAAGTCATGCGACATAGAGCGCATCTTTTCACAGTACAAACTGTGTTTGGTAGACAACTGAAAAAGATTTACGTTTGAGACACTGAAAATGTATCTTGTAGTACATTGCAATTCGGTACTGTAATTGGATTTCCTAAAGACGACCAATAGGTTAAATAAATAAATTAAAATTGCTACATGTTTATTTCCACCATTAACACTGTGTATAATTAAACACAAATGCCTATAAAAGACAGGAGAATAAACGCTTTTCACATTCTTTTGACATTGTCATCTCTACCTTTCACTACGTGCAGCGAGTCAAGAACCTATAGTACAAGCATAGAAAACTTATTGCATCGAGTCCAAAGTCTTGAAGCCTGGTTATTATGTTTCTCCGCAGTGTTTGCCTTTCCATGTTGTATTTGGAGCATTCGAACAGAAGATGGTCGACGGTTTGATCTCCACCTTCACAGGGGCAAGTTGCATCTGGTGTGATATGGAATCTATAGAAGTAGGTTCTTATTCTTTCGTGTCCTGTGAGCACGGTCGTGAGTCCCGATGTAATTGGGATTTTCGTAACTAGTCTCTCTGCGATGCTTGGAAATACTTCTTTGTTTCCGCTCCGTTGTTTGTAGCTCGTTCCCAACTCCTCATGCTCTCTTCTCGTACTGTCTTCAGTACTTCGGTCTTTGTGTGTGTGCGTGCGTCTGTGTGTGTGTGAAAAACGTGGAAAAATTGCCTTTCTTGATTTGTACCTTTCAAAGACTTTTAGGATTTTGTCTAAGTTTAACAAGCTCCAGGTAATTTTCATATCCAATGGACAGAATAAAATTATGAAACTGTTGAAACCTTCTTGCTACATTATTGATCTCAAATAATTTTATTCAAGTACTCGAAACATTTTATTTTCCTCATTACTTTTTTAATATGCCAGTAAAAATCTGCGATTTTATTAAGAACTTTTATTTACTGAAACGTTGACAGCGTTCAGTTCAGTATGTGCTGTAAGTTCATGGTTGAAGTAAGCATAAACCCCAATTCCGAAGAGATACGCTGACAAAGACTTATGTCCAGTTACTAGTCTGAAGATATCCGTTGCTCTTCTTGGAGAATTACGAAACACAGTTTGATTTTTTTTTTTTTTAATTTCGCACCAAGATATTTTTACCAAATTTAGGCCTATTCTTAAGCTTATTATTATTATTATTATTATTATTATTATTATTATTATTATTATTATTATTCAACAGTAACAAATATAAATGACACTCCGGAGGAAATTAAACGCAGAATAAATATGGGAAATGCCTGTTATTATTCGGTCGAGAAGCATTTGTCATCTAGTCTGCTGTCAAAAAATCTAAAAGTTAGAATTTATAAAACAGTTATATTACCGGTTGTTCTGTATGACTGTGAAACTTGTACTCTCACTTTGAGAGAGGAGCAGAGATTCAAGGTGTATGAGAATAAGGCTCTTAGAAAAATATTTGGGGCTAAGAGGGATGAAGTTACAGGAGAATGGAGAAAGTTACACAACGCAGAGCTGCACGCATTGTATTCTTCACCTGAAATAATTAGGAACATTAAATCCAGACGTTTGAGATGGGCAGGGCATGTAGCACGTATGGGCGAATCCAGAAATGCATATAGAGTGTTAGTTGGGAGGCCAGAGGGAAAAAGACCTTTGGAGAGCCCGAGACGTAGATGGGAAGATAATATAAAAATGGATTTGAGGGAGGTGGGATATGATGGTACCGTCTGGATTAATCTTGCACAGGATAGGGACCAATGGCGGGCTTATGTGAGGGCGGCAATGAACCTCCGATTTGCTTAAAAGCGAGTAAGTAAGTAAGTATTATTATTATTATTATTATTATTATTATTATTATATTATTATTATATTATTATATTATATTATTATTATTATTATTATTATTATTATTATTACATAATATTGTCTGTCTGTAATTTTCTTTATGTATAATTTTGCTCAATAATACGATATATCAAAATGATATCTTTGTTGGATTGTGGTTCCTTTCTTTGATGTCAAATAAGTTTTGATCCATTTAAACATGGAAAAGCTTTTCTTCTGACGCAACAGTCACTAGAATTGTCAGGAAGATCCTAAGAACAATGAAGAAAGAAAATTGGAAATGTAGTACCAAACCTGTTGCAAGCGAGAAACTCAAATATTTTCATGTGGACTTTAATTTCTTCTGGAAGTATTGTCTTCAGTACCTTACTCCACAAGCTGTAATCATTTAAATTAACTTTATGATATTCACTTATTCTTTTAAATAGATTATAGTTTATTTAACGACGCTCGCAACTGCAGAGGTTATATCAGCGTCGCTGGTGTGCTGGAATTTTGAACCGCAGGAGTTCTTTTACATGCCAGTAAATCTACTGACGTGAGCCTGTCGCATTTAAACACTTAGGGTGCTATTCATAGACATTTCGCTAGCCCGCGCTACGAGCGTGCTGAACTAGCCCCGGCTATCGACTGGTTACTTGTACGGGATTCTATTATATCATATCGCTATTTTTTTTTATAACACTGGTTTATGAATACGAAGAACTTTAGTTCGCTGATCATCCACCGGAAGCCCGCGCTAAGAATGTCTATGAATACGGGCCTTAAATGCCATCGACTTCGGCCGGGATCGAACCCGCAACCTCGAGCATAGAAGGCCAGCGCTATACCAACTATGCTACCGAGGGCGACTTCACTTATTCTTGTTTCTGTTCTATCCTCACATCTGTCATTGCCATTTCCAGATCTGCTACGCATTTTCCTATAGTATCCATAGATAGGGTTGGCCTGGGTAGCGTAGCCGGTATAGCCCTGGCCTTCTGTGCTCGAAGTTGCGAGTTCGATTCCGGCCCAGTTCGATGGCATTTAAATGTTTTTAAGTGCGACAGGCTCATGTCAGTAGATTTACTGGCATGTAAAAACTCCTGCGGGACAAAATTCCGGCACATCGGCGACGCCGATATAACCTCTGCACTTATTTATTTATTTTATTATTTATTTATTTATTTAACCTATATTTATTCTATAGTTACTTACATTATATTAGTTACTTTATACACTGTACGTGAACAATACTGATATATCATAATATTTAAACTACAAGAATTTTCTTTACGTAGGCTACCATGCATAATATTGTCCCATAATTGCATTCTGCACTGAAACAAGACTGACAGACAGGTGGGTTTTCACCTTTCAGTCTACCTGCAGTGCCTGCTGTCGTGATTTGGTGTAAAGAAGTCGCCTGTCGCAATTCGCGGAATGCCTTCACTTAGATAAACTTATTTTTTATTCTGCTAAACCTCCCTTTTATCCGACTTACACACCACTGCGGGTAGGTTCACAAATTCGGGCCGTCCTGAAAACAGTATCGGCGTGACGCAGGGCCACCGCAGAGATATCGCAGAACAATCACAAGACAACGGATAAACACCCAGTCCTGTGTTGGGAAGCATATGCGCTATCGATATAGGCACAACGGCAGGCAGTTACTGATAATAAGCGATAAAAAAGGTTTGTATTATTTAAGCATCGATTTGAACGAATAAATAGAATGAAACGTTCATAGTTATAGCCTTGAAAGGTAAATTAAATAGCTAATAAAGATACTATTTATTATATGATTGGTCTATCATTTGATATTTAGAAGCTGCAAACAGGTTAAATGCTGCACGCTACAGTTGATTCTCCTCTCTCCCATGCTACGATTTGATGCTCGTAACAATCGTAGCTGTGGTAGCCACATATGTTTCATTAATTGCTTCCGCAATGTATCTACGAAACAATTTTCTTTTTAAACTTATAAAACTAACGTAACAAATGAATGCCCAGCTATTACATTTTAATTTAAAGTTTGTATTTACTGGGTTAATCTATTAATGATTTGCTTACGTTTCAATTCTTAAAATATTGACTGTAGGCTATTGCGTATGTTATTACTTGCAAAAAAGCAGAACGCAGAACGAGTATAAAGTTGCACCTCATTGTATGATAAAATGCAGTAGAGGGAGTGCAACGATATGGCCAACTTAATATATTTGAAAACAACTCAGACAGTAAATTATCAAGTTACATAAATGGAATTAACTGTGCTAATTATACTAATTTGCTTCATAAGAATTTTCTTAGTGCAGCGCAGTGCCATTTTATTATTTTATTAGAAGCATGACGTTATTGGTACTTCTGAATGATGTCATACCGAGGGAGAATCGCGGATGTGCAGTTCGTGATTGTTTGTGACTGTGAAATGTTGTGTGCGTAGTTTAATTTTTGTGTTGGATAATGGAGGATATGAATAAATGTACGGCCTGAGAATGTCTTCGTGAGTTGAAAGGTTAGTTACACATTTTATTGTATACTATATTTGATGTTTTCTGAAGATGAGTGTTCCTTAAAATCACCCGAAAACTATGATACGGTAGAATGGTAAATTTAGTTCAGTATCATATATTGCATTACTTTGCTACACAATGTAGCGTTTAAAAATTTCGTTAGCCAGTTTTGCGTTTGTGTAAGAGATGATAATAGTATTATGAAATAAGTACCAGTTAATTGGTCAGTTTATTTTTCCAATTTGGCTTCCTCAGATAGGTTATGATAGAACATCCTTTGATCACGAAAGTAGGGGAGCCATATTAAATTTAGGCCTATATTTTCTACCAGTTTTCATCTTTATATATTTTTAAAAGATACACATTAATTCAAACGAGTTTATTATAATTTTTGTGGTTTTGGCCTACCACTCGTGCATATATTATGTAGTTAACATTCTATTTGTAAAATATAATGCAATAGTTATTCGATATTCCTGTTCATTATGTATTGTGTAAAAGTATTGAATGCGGATTCTTACCAAAAAAACCGGTTCATCCGAGTTTAACCATATCTTAGTGAGCCACCGGTGTAACTCAGTCGGTTAAGGCGCTTGCTTGCCGGTCTGAAGTTGCGTTCGGGTGCGGGTTAGTTCCCCGCTTGGGCTGATTACCTGGTTTGGTTTTTTCCGAGGTTTTCCCCAACCGTAATGTCAATGCAAGATAATCTATGGCGAATCTTCGGCCTCATCTCGCTATTACCAATCTCAACGACGCTAAAGAACCTAGTAGTTGATACAGCGTCGTTAAATAACCAACTAAACTAAAAAAAAATCTCAGTGAAATAAAGTGACGTCAAAAACATTTTCCTTTCATTTTCAACTACATAATATGTCCTAATTGTACCTAAATGGACTGTAAAATATTACCATGGCAACTAAAACTGATGTTTAAGCAAAGCCTGCATGGTATATTCACAGTCCAGTATATACAGTCACGAAACTTGAGTTGTTAGGGTACTAGGAACAATAGACTGTGCCGGTACTATTTCGCATTTTCTATAATGGGGCGATATTAGCGACCCTAGTGGTTAGCAACTATCTATGGATGCATATTTACTACGTATTGAGCTTTGTGACTGTATTCCAACAAACAAGGTAGGCCTACAATAAAAATGTAAGGAAAATGCTTTTGATACCGCTGTATTTCGTTCATCCGTGCTAAGCGTCATTCCTCGAAATGCAAGGTTTATTTCATATTGAACTGTTTCATTCATTTAGTGTTCTGCCCAAAGGCAGGTCTTTTACTGCAAACCCAGCTTTCTCCAGTCTTTCCTATTTTCTGTCTTCCTCTTTCTCTCTCATGTGATCCATAAATCATAATGTCGTATATTAGGCCTATTTGATATCTCCTTCTGCCTCGAACTCTTCTCCTGTTTACCATTTCTTTCAATGCATCCTTCAGTAGGCAGTTTCTTCACAGCCAGTGACCCAACCAATTCCTTTTCCTGTTTCTGATCAGGTTCAGCATCATTCTTTCTTCACCCACTCTTTCCAACACAGTTTAAAGTCGTAGTACACCCGAAGTATTTGAAGCTGTCAATTTGCTCTACTGCCTGTCTCATTTAGAATGTGCAAGTTTAACTTCTTTACTTTTCTTCCTATGACCATGATCTTCCTCTTATTTGCATTTATCTTCATCCCATACTACTCACAGCTGTCATTTAGCTATTGAACTTTTTATTTTTTGTTTTATTGGGTTATTTTACGACGCTGTATCAACATTAAGGTTATTTAGCGTCTGAACGAAATGAAGGTGAAATGAGTCCGGGGTCCAGCACCGAAAGTTACCAAGGATTTGCTCGTACTGGGTTGAAGGAAAACCCCGAAAAAAACCTCAATCAGGTAACTTGCCCCAACCAGGATTCGAACCCTGGCCACCTGGTTTCGCGGCCAGACGCGCTGACCGTTACTCCACAGGTGTGGACTGAACTGTTCATTCATTAATTATGTACATATTTAAATTGTACCTTTTGGTTAGTATTTTATACTCATTATGAAAAATATTTACTTAGATTTGGTGCTCAGGTGTTTGTTACGAGATAGTTACCCTTAATAAAGCTTCATTAAGGCCACCATATGTCCGTAGAAAAGTAGGATTGCTTTCGAGCCTCAGTGTCCGGCGTTCATAAAACCTTTGACGGTACAGCCAAGTTTTTCGACGCCCATTGTAAACCTGAAGTTCTTATGAATAGAAACCAGGTTTTCGTACATACAGTCTATTCTATACAGAACTAGAAAGTATTGATAATTAAACGGCTTCAAGGTGTCACCCTGGCAACCGCTGAAACCAGCCACCCAGAGTCCATGCTGACAAGTCGCGACTTTTTCACGTTAGCACGTGGTAGCCAGCTGTTTTGTTCGGAAGTATCGAATCATCGTTACTATGTAACAGCAAGCATTGGTGTTCTGTCATGGCTATTCTTTTCGTAGTTATTTTGTGTTGATGGAGGTGAATTACTTTGAGTTACCGTAAGTTTTAAATTTAATTTAGCTGTGTGAGTATTTCTAACGCGATTTATATTGTTGGTGCATTTATAAAATGTCGCAAGGCAGTGAGTTTTTACTCCCTCAGTTAACAGAAGTTTCATAGAACAAACTTTTACTTAATTATAATAATGATCCGAGGCACGACAGCTCATTGAGAACCACGACCGACCAGCCGGCCGCTGGCCTCACGTTCACATGCTGAAGCAGAGGTGGACGCTCATCTAACCAGAATGGAAGTATCTTGTGGTTAGTACGATGATCCCCTATCCGTTATAGCTGGCTTTCCTAATTACTTAATTAGCCTATATTTGGGAAAATAAATATTACCTGCGTGAAATTTTAAAATCACTCTCCTTATTTTGAATAACGTAATTTTATTTGGCGATGTGATCGCGAAGGTATTAATTTTATTATCTACCTTGTAGAATCGTCAGGAATAACATCACTATCAACTTTCGCCATATTTACGTCATTAGGATAAACTGAAGTAGGCCTGATTCCGCGTCATTATTAGGCCTACTGATACTAGACTAATATTTGAAAGCCATCGGCGTAGCTCGGTCGCTTGAGGCAATTGCCTACCGATCCGGAGTTGCACTCGGGCGCGGGTTCGATTCCCGCTTGGTCTGATTACCTGGTTGCGTTTTTTCCGAGGTTTTCCCCAACCCTAAGGCAAATGTCGTATAACCTATGGCGAATCCTCGGCCTCATCTCGCCAAATATTATCTCGCTATCACCAATCCCATCGACGCTTAATAATCTCGTAGTTGATAGAGCGTCGTTAAATAAGGAAGTAAAAAAAGTACCTGAAACTCTTAGTTCGGGTAAACCACATACCCCACTATTTTTCTGTACAGTTTACTACACTGTGACATTCTGATTTATGTAGGTCTAACACTTCTGTAAATTACGAGACATTATTAGCTGATGTGAGGTTGTCCGTGCATCTCTCCTTTGTAACTGTAAATTTATTAGCATGAATTCCTGATTACGGTTTATACCATAGGCAAAGGCTATATTGTTTACACACTATGTACCATATTAGCATTCACTGATACTATATTATTATTATTATTATTATTATTATTATTATTATTATTATAGTCAGATTCCGTATGACACAGATTATTACGAGATTGTCAGTTGATCAGTTCCGCCCAGTGAACTCTGTGTGTATATTAAACAGGAGGCACTACTCAAGGCTTTAAAAGCGTGACGCGAATTCTTCTAACAGAGATTTTTCCTTGTCCCTTTTGCTATAAATGCTACGTTATACAATATCAGCTTGTTGTAATCTTCAAAATTATTTGTGGAACTCCAAACTGTTAATGTTTTCTATATAATGTCAATGGAAGTTACTTAGTTATCAGCCTTGGAGTAAATGAAATCACAAAAATATTAAATAGGCCTACCGGTAGACCTACGCAGAAAAATAACGTGGTTTCTGATGAAATAGTGTGTACGAAACCTAGCGACGTCGAATTTGACTCCCAGCAAACTTTAAATGAACTGGATGTCATTTTCGTATTCGTTTTAGTACCGTACTATGTTGTCCTCAGGGAAAGACCTGGCATAGTGTTTATACGAGATTCTTTATGTAAAAATACTGTATATAGAAAAGACAATAGCGTACGCAGGGCAAGGGTTTATATATTGTTCTTCCTGTAACACATATCGTCAAGTGAAATGTACTGCCTGATAATAGATAGGCTGTAGGTCTACTGTACATTTAAGACAGAACTCAATCAGAGGTAAGCTATATAAACTATAGGAGGGTTAATCATGTAATATTTTTGTTCACAGTTATTTACATTGCCAGTTTAATGCCATTGATACTAATTTGAGGACAAGTAAGATTTCAGGGTCAATTAATTTTGGCCAAAATAGCGCAGAGGTAGTTCCATTCGTACTCCGCTAATACAACTCTATTGTTTTACAGCTGCTTCTTCAGTCTTACCAACATAACTAAGCGTGACATTACGAAAGTTCCACGCTAGTGTACGCTGGATTTTTTAAAGTTATGTTTTGTTAGATTACTACCTTTGAATAGATTACATTAGGTTTGGTTAGTTTAGATATTTCTGTATTATTGCGTTATCATGTTAAGGTACAAGGTAATTTACATTCTTGGTTTCTAGTCGAGTCATACATATTATAAAAAAAAGAGAGAAAATCTTCCGACTCCAATTTCACACCGAAAATGAGGGTCTAAATTTGCTGTGAAAGTGGTGGCTGGCGGAGAGGTGCGGGAATTTGAGACAGGTTAGGTTAGGTTAGCTTTTCATATGGTTTGAATTTACGAATCTGTGACAGGCCAGGTTAGTTTAGACCACCGGTCGTCAGCACAGAGCACCCTGGGGCTAGCGTCCCTTATCCGCGGAGAACACACTGCACCATGGTGCACTCGTAGCTGCTAACGGGTATGCTCTCTACCTCTTCCTGCTGCACGACGGTGCACACGGGACGACTCCGCTTACCCTTTACACATTTCAGCGAGTGCTGACGACCACAGGTTTAGACTTTTACTATGACTTACATGTTGAATGACTCGTAACTCCGAAAATCAAAATTTTAAAAGAGAAGCAAAAAACTATCTATATACCCAGGCTTTTAGGTATTCTTAACGAAACACTGCTATGTTGCAATAAAATCAGTCTTCTTAATGATGATGTGATTTTATATTGCTGTTTCATTTTGAGCCTGATTGCCGTACCTCTACCAGGTTAAATAAATAAATATTAAATACACATACTCACCTTCATTATGACGCACTTCTCATTTGAAACGTAATTTACTACACTCTCGAACAATTCTGTTTTTCTCCTAATAAGTATCGCTATGAAATGCATATATATCCAACTATATTTCCACAAAAAAAACCCTTACAAATTCCTCGTCTTTCACTTAAAAAATCACCAGAAGTACCTGTGCTGATTTCTCTTTAATTTTTATTGGCAATAATCTATCTGAAAATTGGCATTAGCCGTTACGTCATGTCCCCCGCCAGGAAATTAAAAAAAAATAGGCGTTTTTGTCACGTATACAATCCAAATTAGGATTGAGACATGAAGTGTATTATTTAAAGGTATACAGTTACAGACACAGCCGTCTCTCTCCTTTTATAATACACGTCAAATATTGTGGACACATTAGTAAAAAAAATATGTACCTACAGGTCTCAAGTGAGTTTTAAATGATTTAATATGTTTTCAAATAATATTTTTGTTTATTTTATTGAAATATTTTATAAAATTTATGAGACAAAGTAAATATGGAATAATGTTTTATATTTATTAGGATAAATTACGTAGCCCTACAGCCACTGCTTATTGTTATTGAACACAGTTGATCCACAGTCTAGTATATACAGTCGCGAAGCTCAATACGTAGTAAATATGCAAACATTCGGTAGTTGCTCACCACTAGGATCGCTAATATCGCCTCATTACAGGCAATGCAAAATAGTTCCGTCACAGTCTATTGTTTCTAGCATCCTCAAAACTCAAGCTTCGTGACTGTATATAGTAGACTGTGGTTGATCCTTAAAATCTTTGATACAGATAGGTAGACATCTTTGTCTGGTCATTACACTGTTATTGTAGAATAGCTTCTCTGTGAAACAGGCAAGGTACGACAGCCACTCTTACAGAACGTTTTTACCCACTGTTACCAGATGTATAATAATAAGTTACAACTAAATTCTCTTAGGAATGAATTTGTCAGTGTTTCTATCTATCTTCGACATTATTATTACTCACTTACAAATGGCTTTCAAGGAACCCGGAGATTCATTGCCGCCCTCACATAAGTCCGCTATCACTCCCTATATTGTGCAAGATTAATTCAATCTCTATCATTATATCCCACCTCCCTCAAATTCATTTTAATATTTTCCTCTCATCTACGTCTCGGTCTCCCCAAAGGTCTTTTTCCCTCCGGCTTCCCACTAATACTCTATTTGCATTTCTGGATTCGCCCATACGTGCTACATGCCCTGCCCATACGTGCTACATGCCCTACCCATCTCAAACGTCTGGATTTAATGTTCCTAATTACGTCAGTTGACGAATAAAATGGGTGCAGCTCTACGTTGTATAACTTTCTCCATTCTCCTGTAACTTCATCCCTCTTAGCCCTAAATATCTTCCTAAGAACCTTATTCTCAAATAACCTTAATCTCTATTTCTCTCTCAAAGTGAGAGTCCAAGTTTCACAACCATACAGGAGAACGAGTAATATAACTTTTATAAATTCTAAGATTTTTTGAAAGCAGATTAGATGACAAAAGCTTCTCAGCCGAATAATAACAGGGATTTCCCATATTTATTCTGTGTTTTTAATTTCCTCTTGAGTGTAATTTATATTTCTTACTTATTTATTATTTATTATTGTTAATATGATTTATTATTATTATTATTATTATTATTATTATTATGCAAAACACACTAGTTCTGTGTAATTCGCTTGCCTATTCCAGTAGTGGGATATCTACTCTTCATAGGTTGGCAGCGTTACAAAGGCGGCCTAATGTGTCCGAAATTTGTTATCACGTAGCAATGTGCATGCTGTACGAATTTTTCCTATTTAAGAAACGAAATAATTTGGGAGGAAGGATCGCCACACAGCGCCTTTCATTGGTTATTATTTTCATATTTAATGATTAAATTATATTTTTCATATGCCGCGATGGCGCTTACATATATTCAAGTTTCTTTTTATTTACTATTGATAACGTCTGTTCAATAAAATGTTTTAATAGTACAAAAATAAAAACTAACCAAATTAAATTATAACATACTTGAATTGATAGTCATGATAAAACCAATACGTAAGAAAATTAACTAAAAATAGCGTCAATATCGATAGTAGAGATCTGAGGTGTATTTCAGTTCTGGCGGGCTCTGACGGCGCCAAGGTACTGCCACAGTCTACTATATACAGTCACTGTCACTACTTTTCAAGGTCTGGCAGCGCCAGGGCACTTTTCGGATTTTCATATTACCGTAAGATTTTGCCGTTATATTAAAAAGTCATGTTTTATTTATATTTAAACAATTTCAAAGTTGGGTAAACTACAACTTTATCTAAATTTGAACCCGTGCATTTCCATCTGACATTCCACAAGTATTCCTGGGGAAATGATTGTGGTGGTGGTGGTGGCGGTGGTGGTGGTGGTGGTAACAACTACCGAAATTCCAAATTCCAGAGTCAGGAAACTTCTTTTGTTTAGAAACGCCTTTGGTGGAGCCTACATTTTGAGTTTAATTTAAAATTAAAATTCATTGTGAGTTTTTGTTACACTGTTTTTCGAATGTACAATATTAATTTTTTATTTGGTTGTTTAACTATTGTATATCAATTACTGGGTTATTTGGCGTCGATGGAATTGGTGATAGGGAGATGGTATCTGGTGAGATGAGGTCGACGATTCACCATGTATTACCTGACATTCGCCTTACGGTTGGGAATAACCTTGGAAAAACCCGAACGAGGTAATCAGCCCAATGCTGGAATCGAACCCACGTCAGAACGCAAACTCGGATGACTAGACAAACGCGCTACTGCCTGAGCTACGCAGCTGTCTGGCATTAAATTTAATGGTCACAATTTAACAATGAAGTCACTACCCTCCTTGTCTTCTAATATTTAGACTCCTAGGCCTACTGTAACACTTCAATATTTTCAGTAGGGCTACATTTTTTTTTCGTTGCTGACATAAATGCAAGGCAGAGTAGAAAGACTGAGGAAGCAGACAGACACTGTAGTTTTTTATAGGCTGAGTAGCATAATGTTTTCAAGCCGCTTGTAGACTACACGGCTCTCTGCTTGGTTGAAATGTCTGTGCTTCGTAACTCGAGAACGGCTGTGTGGGACAGTACAAGGCGGTGTTGAAACATTCATGTGAATTCGGAAAGCTAAAAATAGAGAAGTGCCAAAATGTAATGCAAGCTTTTTAATGATGATGATGATGATAATAATAATAATAATAATGATTATAATAATAATAATAATAATAATAATAATAATAATTCTGATTTTGTTTATTGCTCAAAATATTAACACAGCGTATTAAAGAACAGATAAGCACAGGATGGTAAAAAATCTGAGGGATGACAAATTTAAAAAATGGTATTGAAAGTCATTAAATATGTTGTTACTGTTGTCACGTATATTGTATTCTATCTTCATAATATTAATAATAATAATAATAATAACAATAATAATAATATTAATAATAATAATAATAATAATAATCGACAGATAATGGAGAAAAATGAGAGTATAAGGGTACAGTGCATCAGTTATTCATAGATTTCAAAAAGGCATATGACTCGGTTAAGAGATAAGTTCTATATGATATTCTTCTTGAATTTGGTATTCCCAAGAAACTAGTTCGATTAATTAAAATGTGTCTCAGTGATACGTACAGCAGAGTTCGTATAGGTCAGTTTCTGTCAGATGCGTTTCCAATTCACTGCGGGGTAAAGCAAGGAGATGCACTATCACCTTTACTTTTTCACTTTGCTCTAGAGTATGCCATTAGGAAAGTCCAGGATAACAGAGGGTTTGGAATTGAACGGGTTACATCAGCTGCTTGTCTATGCGGATGACGTGAATATGTTAGGAGAAACTCCACAAACGATTAGGAAAAACACGGGAATTTTACTGGAAGCAAGTAAAGAGATAGGTTTGGAAGTAAATCCCGAAATGATAAAGTATATGATTATGTCTCGTGACGAGAATATTGTACGAAATGGAAATATAAAGATTGGAAATTTATCTTTTGAAGAGGTGGAGAAGTTCAAATATCTTGGAGCAACAGTAACAAATATAAATGATACTCTGGAGGAAATTAAACAGAGAATAAATATGGGAAATGCCTGTTATTATTCGGTTGAGAAGCTTTTGTCATCCAGTCTGCTGTCAAAAAATCTGAAAGTTAGAATTTATATAACAATTATATTACCAGTTGTTCTCTATGGTTGTGAAACTTGGACTGTCACTTTGAGAGAGGAACATAGGTTAAGGGTGTTTGAGAATAAGGTGCTTAGGAAAATATTTGGGGCTAAGAGGGATGAAGTTACAGGAGAATGGAGAAAGCTACGCAACACAGAACTGCACGCATTGTATTCTTCACTTGACATAATTAGGAACATTAAATCCAGACGGTTGAGATGGGCAGGGCATGTAGCACGTATGGGCGAATCCAGAAATGTATATAGAGTGTTAGTTGGGAGGCCGGAGGGAAAAAGACCTTTAGGGAGGCCGAGACGTAGATGGGAAGATAATATTAAAATGTATTTGAGGGAGGTGGGATATGATGATAGAGAAGAGAATGGATTGATCTTGCTCAGGATAGAGATCTACGGTGTGCTTATATGAGGGCGGCAGTGAATCTCCGGGTTCCTTAAAAGCCAGTAAGTATTATTATTATTATTATTATTATTATTAATTTTATTATTATTATTATTATTATTATTATTATTATTATTATTATTTCACTGTTGAAGATTAATGCTAGATACTGCTGGTAATCTATGAGATTAGGAGGCGACCCGGGTTCGATTCCTGTTCAGGTCTGATGGAATTTGTGGTAGACTAAAGAGATATTGCACAGGGTTTTCTCTGGGTACTCCCATTTACTTCTTTTATCCCACCAACACTTTCCATTTCCTATAAACTCGTTTATCATCCTATATTATAATTGGAAAAATCTTTTCACAACAAATAGAAACCTCCAATATATACATCGAACAGGTATTGAAACAATGGAAAGAAGGTTGTCAAGGAATGGGAATAAAAATAGAAGATAAATTCCTATTTAATTTACAATTTGCAGACGATCAAGTATTGATTACCCAAGATCTTTTTGTTTTGGAATTTATGTAAAATGATTAAACAAATTTTATGAATGCTGGGGTCCCTCTATAAATTATAAGAATAGAGAATATTTGGCCATTAATACTAAAAGTAGTGATAATATTGTTATAGATGATGAAATTGAAATTAAACACGTTAACCAGGCAAAATACCTAGGTACGTAAAGCAGAAGGTATTTCCGAAGAGGAATTAAAAAACCGAATTGAACAAAGTAAAAAATTATAACATGTTTAAATTCTGTATGGTGGGATAAACATCTTTGGAAGGATACCAAAAAATATATTGGCAAAATGTTAGTTGAATCTGTATTAAACTACGTAAGTGAAACATGCGTAACGAGTGCATATTATAGAAAAAGAATTTTGGCCGAAGGAATGGATTATTTGAGACGAAGTGCTAGAGTCTCCCGCTTGGACCACATTAAAAATGAAGAAATTAGGCATAAAATGGATGCTGAAGAGACTGTGTTAAATAGAATAGAAAATAAGAGTTTGGTCATCTGATGAAAATGGGCGAAGATAGATGGCCTAAACAGATTTACCAGTGGAAACCTCCAGGAAGAAGAGGAAGAGGTAGACGAGTAAGAACTTGGGACAACGAAGTAATGGAGGTCATGCACAAGAGGGGTTTGAGGACTGAACACGCACAAGACAGAAGGCTTTGGAGGATTGGCACAGGAAGACGGCAGTAGCTGTAGAATCCTGAATATATATATTCGTCGTTTGGGTGGCGCAGTCGGTATATTGCTGGTCTTTTGTGCACAACTTTGCGAGTTCGATCCCGGCCCAGGTCGATGGCATTTAAGTGTGCTCAAATGCGACAGGTTCATGTCAGCAAATTTACTGGCATGTAAAAGAAAAAATTCCGGCACACCGGCGATGTTGATATAACCTCGGTAATTGCAAACGTCGTTAAATTAAACAATTTAAAATTGAAGTAAAACTAGGCTGGGGTGATGTCTTCGGGTAGTACGAGTTTCCGATTTTGACGATAATTATAAGTAGAAACTCTCTGGCTCACCCCGAACAAAGACGATGTTCCGAGAAGAATTAATTATTGTGTGTAGAATTTCTGTGTGCAGTAGCGAATTTAGTGCCTGTTTTTATTCCAGTTCGTCCAACCAAATGACTGCATGGATAGTGTGAGGGATGAGATTCTTAAAGAAGTTTCGGACACTATTTATAAACACTCGCGTCCACCGCTGTGGAGTAATGGTTAGCATGCCTGACCGTAAAGAGCGGTCCGGGTTCAAATCCTGGTTGCGACAATTTACTTGGTTGAGTTTTTTTAAGCATTTTTACTCAACTCATTAAAATATAATGCTGGGTAACTTTAGCCGCTGTACCGTGGACTCGCTTCGCTAGTTTCATCGCCATCTCATTCAGACACTAGATCATACCTGCACAAACAGCGCTCAACGAGCGCGTGCGCTCTTTCGGAGCGGGAGAGCTGTGTTTACCGCTCGCCGAAACGGAGAGGAAAATACATCAGAATGACATAGACTTGCTGTAGGTAGAGGAGAGGGAAAAGACCACTCAGCTATCTAATGAAGTGCAGTGTGTAGGCCTATTCTCAGTAACTGTTTCACGTTGCTTACCTACTGCTACAGTACAGTATGGAGGAATCTAAAAGACGGAACATAACATTTAACATTTAACGATTTACAGCCCGAACTTATTGATCTTCAATGTGACCTAAGGGCTAAAGATCGTTAGAAAAATACTACTAGCCTTGTTGAGCTTTACAAGATAAACATTAGCAATAATATCCACGACTACACAGGCTGGCTGTGAAAATGATTGCTATGTTTGGCTCAACATTTATATTTGGGAGCAACTGTTGTCTATGATCAACTTTAATAAAGGCAGACATCGAACATCTGTAACTGATGTTTCATTATGATCAGTAGGCTACTGTTTATTTCAGCTGCCAACAGCATAAAACCTCGTTTTCATGTACTGATAAATAAAAATGTAACAAAATGATATTGCACATATAAGTATCTATAAAATTTCTATTATTCCTGTAAAATAAATATTTCTTTATTAATTAATATTAGCCCAAGATAGTTTTGCAAACACTGAATAGGAATTTACTTCATAAACACTGGTAATAGTTCTTCCTTTTGTGTACATTTTGCACGAGATCGTCCCTTCTTCCAGTCCACCCTTATACAGAGCGCAGCTAATATCTGCATTCCGCTCATGAGCTGTGAGCCGGCTCGGAGAGCAAATGTTAAAGCGTCGTAAAATAACCAATTAAAGAATTTAACTCTCGTTTCTTAAAGAAGTGTCTGCTACCAGTTACAAACCTCTTTTGTTACGTGTAGCTTACATACAAGGAAGCAACGTCCAAGTGAAAAGGAATTTGCTCTTAGTGTTTGTTCAAACATTGTAATTCACTAATATGTTTCTTTAGATGTGTATGACTTCTGAATGCTAACTGGAATGTTAATTGCGTGTATGTAGTTAATCCGTACAGTTTATAAAACGTCAAAACATATGTTTTACTGTTGAGTTAATAAAAATCAAATTTTGTGTGCAATCCAGAGTATAGGCCTACCTAATTTTTCCGTCATTTTGCTGCGTAGTCCTAGCAAATTATATGATTTTGACCAATAGGTCAAGAAAAACTATAAGTAGTGATGCGATTTTCAAATGAATCAGACCTGCTTCGAAACTCTTGAAATGTGAAAGTACAGAGTGATTCAAAATGATGGAAATTTGTTGCGTACACTTACTATTAAGAACAATATAGTTGTTGGCAAAACCTTCAATGTATTAACTGGCACCTTACATACACTGGATGTAAGTACTCTGTGCCACTTGGCACATCACGTAGTTTTCAGTCCGATCGTCAAATTCTTGTCGCACTCTCCGTAACATATACTCTTTATAGATACAATCACAGCGATATTCCTTTGCCTTACTTTAATGTTTGTTTTGTTGTGTACAATCAAAGACGGCATCCTTCATCCCCAAAGACAGAAATCGCATGGAGTCAGGTCTGGTGACCTGAGAGGTCAACCATGCTCTGTAGGCCAGACAGTGACAGTAGCATTTCCATTCCAACGATATAGCAGATGTCCAATGAGAGAAATGCGGACTTCATTTTAGAAATGAGGTCTAGAGCTGTATTGTTGGAAAGCGGAGAAAGTACAGACGATCTTTTGCATTGTTATTATAGAGTTTGTCTTTGCTAGTTGAAAAACGTAAAGGACTTGTATTGTGAAAACAGCATTTTTGCACACTTTATCCCCTAGTGGTGCAAGTATGAAACAAATTTCCCGAATATGTAAAATAGAATCTTTGATAGTTTAGCTAAGAATTGATGCACGTCATGTTTTCATCATTTTGAATCGTGATATCCGTGTCACCTTCGTAATGCTCTTCATTTACGAGTATAACTAAATGAATGCGTATGTCACAGTTAAGTGCAGTTTATACAGCTTTACAATATCACATCAATTGAGGGACTGATAGTAAGGCACAGTAAATTGTAGAGCTCTGCTGTTATGTACTCATAAATCCCAAATGTTAATGATGTGACATATGCTGTTGGATAGCATCCTCTGATTGAGGTTCTGGCTGATATGTTCATATATTATTAGGCAGTACATCTTACTCGACGGTTCACTCCTGTGAAGTAACGGTTAGCGCGTCTGGTAGCGAAAGCAGGTGGCCCGGGTTCGATTCTCGGTAGGGGCAAGTTACCTGGTTAAGGTTTTTTTTTTTCGGGGTTTTTCCTCAACCCAATATGAGCAAATTCTGACTAACTTCCGGTGCTGGACTCCGGACTCATTTCACTGGCATTATCACCTTCATCTCATTCAACATAGACGCTAAATAACCTAAGATGTTGATAAAGCCTCTAAAATAACCTACTAAATTAAAATCATTTGATGATATGTGTCAGAGGAAGAACAATTGTTTGTATGCATCTGCAGACTGACTAGTGTAATATGTACCTAGTCGGCGCTGTATGCAATGGAGGAGGGAAGGAACTGGCCACCCTACCCCATTATCTCCTGGCCTAATTGCCTCAAAGGTGTGTCTTCTTGGTGTCACTTGTGGATTTAGACCTGTCTTCGAACAGTTGACTAAACAACAACAATACATATCAGGATTTGTGGTATGTCCCCTTCCCTCAATTATTTCTTGTAAAGAAAGTGCCCGTCTAACTGAATATCCAGCCTAGGGACATCAACTTCTAGGTAAAAGGTAAAAATGTAAAGGTATCTTCGTCACACGCCATGAAGGTAGCCTACTTGGGGGGCATGGAGGTAGAGCCCCATGCTTTCCATGACCTCGGCACTAGAATGAGGTGGTGTGGTCGACACCACGCTCTGACCGACTTTCACCCCCGGGACAGACCCGGTACTCAATTTTATAGGAGGCTGAGTGAACCTCGGTCAACTCCTAGGTATGAATTAGCCTATTATGGTCGAATCTCTGTAATTTGTTTCCATTATGAACATCTTATGTAACTGTAAAGGTACCACATTACTGGTACTAAATTTCATTTATATTCAATATATTTCTATAGTTTATTAACATATAATATCAATATGAAATTGAAGACTTGAAGCAAGTAACGATTTAAGAGTTACTCTCACAATTTGGAGGAACTTGAGTCTTAACATACGTTGAAGCTATTGGAAAATACACGTCCCGCTGTATACGAACGCCAAATAAAACGATAAAGCAACGAATCTGGATTTCGATTTTTATTTTTGTTAAAGGGTTAGATAATACGGTAAGTTGTTATTCCAGTAAAACTGCAATTTTCACGAAAATGCCACTTCAAACCTATGTTTACTTCGTGTCTTCAAATATCTAATGTTAGGAAACGAATTCATAAATAGAAAAATTGAAAGTACTGATTTCAAACCTAGAAGTTTTAAGCATATACGCTTTCATATTCAGCTTATGTAGTCTTTAACATGGCTGTATTGTCTATTTATGATTAGCTAGATGCCGAAGGCGGAATTGTTAAAATATTGAAATAATATTAGAAAAGTATTCCTTGTACAACTTTTACATTGAAGCCAGTAAGTTTCACTTAAATTCACAGTTAAAACTTACAATTATTACAGACGTGCGTGCATCGAACACTTCTGCCACTGATATGATAAGCTCACGTGTCTCTTTATGATTGTAGTTCGAAAATCACTCACGAGTCTTGACATTTCTCATCATTAGGAGCCAATCATTATTCACATTGAATGATATTTCTACTTCTGCCGTTGATGTTCCAGTTTTGTATGTGTTATGCGACCACTAATATTTTCGTACTTCATTTCAGTGCCCCACATGGCTCATGGAAAGCACGTAGAAGGGGTTCAGTGGAGGAAAGACGGAGGACCTGACAACGAAAGGTAAGGAATATTATTTTACATACAAATTTATATTCGTTTTATTAAGGATATTGTGTGCGTAGAACACTTGGAGTTTAAATTTACTGCAAGAAGCTCAATTATATTTTTAGTAACTTCTTCTAATGTCGTAGCTTATCTATAGATCTCGGTTGAAGACGGTAAAAATTAAAAATGTTCACAGAGCGTACACAAAATTTTAAAATAAGGATTCTCTGGTAAAACTCTACACAGTTTTTCACTCAATATTTATATTTAGAGCAGCAAACTTAAGTTCACTTTTCTAGTTCCTGTATTGCTTGGAGTGGATTTTATATTTGTGCCTGTATTAAACTGAATTTTCTCTGCAATGTTTACTTTTAGAAATATTCTGTGTATGTTGAATCAAGGAAGTATCACTTGGGTTTAGTCGTAAACAGCTTTGTTAATCGCACTAAAATTACCAGAATAAAAGAGAACAGCTTTAATCCACGCACGCCCAGCGGGTAAAACTTGGTTCCTGGGATAAAGAGAGTTCTGGGAAGTTTTCCCTGCAAGAATTAAGTCGGACAGGAATTTTTACGAACACCTTAATATAAGAATTCTGCAGTGCTTGGGGAAAGTGGCATAAGTAATTTTCCACAAACATTTTCCATTAATGTATTGACAACTTTCGGAACATCTGCTTGCTTGGGATAAGAGACATAAGTATTTCTCCCAATACAATAATTCATACAGAAAAAAAAATCAAATCGACTTAAACCAGCGTGAAGACAGTTTTTTTTCTTCTTTTGTAAAGTTAACATTTTGACTTCTGCCACTTTTCCCGATATATATTATTTCTATCATCAGGTGAACAAAAACCTTGTGAATCTAATAATGTATCTCGTATGTGCCACATAATATTAAACCCATAATTGTTTTCATGAACATTTTTCATTTCTCTCGGCCTGGGTAGAGCAGTCGGTCTAGCGCTAGTCTTCTGTGTTCGAGGTTGCGTGTCGATTGCATTTAAGTGCGGCATGCTCATGTCAGTATATTTACTGACATTTAAAAGAACTCCTGCTTGACAAAATTCCGGCGAATATATAATAAGTCTTACGGAACAGCAGAATTAAACAACAGAGAAATTCTCTAATATTTATCACTGTATGAAGTCAAAAGAGTAGTAACCCACCCTGAATACTACCTATGTATAAGTAGGCAGATTGCATTCTAATAAAATATTATAATTTCTACATGTTTGTGTGTCAGAATTTAGTACTCGTCTAGCTATAAAATAGCAACCAATTTTTAAGTATGAACCACGGCCGACTTGATGCTCGCTTTGCTCCTTCCTTACCGGCCTTGACAATTCATGTTGATCCCTGTGTTAAAGCTGTAATCGAGAAAATATGAAATTTCCCGCCAGATGGCATTAGCTGCCAAGGTTCGCTGAGGAATGTGTGTATGGTTTCTTGTGCGGGTATACCCTTGTGCGATTGTACTAAAATATTGTGCTTCTTTCTGCTGGTAAGTGAATTTATTGTGATGTGATTCAAAATGATGAATTGTTGTGTACCATTGTGTACTTCGAATAGAAAAAAGAGTGGAGGAACAATATCATCCCACGAATTTCCGAGTGATAGAGAAAGATGCGAAAAATGGCTTAAAGTGATTTCACGCCAAGACTTCGTTCCAAACAGCAACTCCCCACCTTCAGTCGTTTGTAGTTTACATTTCAAGGAATAAGATTATTCTAATATTGGAAAATTTAGTCGATTAAAACCAAATGCTGTGCCAACAATATTCCATCATTATCCTAGGTATAAAATGACAAATATCAAAAGACCACGACGAACGATTACTAAAACTGATCTTCCTCCACCAAAGAAACGCAAAGCTTTTAGTAAGATTGGTTTTTCACTATTTGAACAAGACGTCCGAGTGGCTTAACATCAGTTAGTGACATTTCCTTCTTGCCAGTTCAAAATGACCATAAAACCACGCAAACAGACGCTGTCAACATTGAAGAGCTAAAAAGAAATATTAACAGATTGCGTGTGAAAATTACACGACTTAATCGGGTGTTACAAGAGAAGCAAGATGAGATAACGAAAACAACCGAAAAACTCTAACTAATTGAAAGACTTTTTTATTGGGTTATTTTACGACGCTGTATCAACATCTAGGTTATTTAGCGTCTGAATGATATGAAGGTGATAATGCCGGTGAAATGAGTCCGGGGTCCAACACCGAAAGTTACCCAGCATTTGCTCGTATTGGGTTGAGGGAAAACCCCGGAAAAAACCTCAACCAGATAACTTGCCCCGACCGGGATTCGAACCCGGGCCACCTGGTTTCGCGGCCAGACGCGCTGACCGTTACTCCACAGGTGTGGACCTAATTAAAAGGGATCCGTTATATAAGGAACTGGAAAATGTAAAGAAAGAGGCAGATGAAGGCAGTATTCATGCAAAATTTATCCTAGATCAGCTGCTTAATCATCGAAAGAGAATACCAAGGTGGAATAGTGAGACAATCAGAGAATAATACTGCAATACATATCTCCTAAAGGTTATTCCCATATACGATCAAGAGGTTTTTGTAAACTGCCTTCTAACAGAATACTCACTAACTAGATATTCTGGCCCTACGGATTGCTCGTCTGATGTCACTCCTTTGATTAAAGAAAGGTTGGTCTTAGAGGCAAAAAACTTCACTGTAGTTGAGCGTTTTTCATCACTTATTGTAGACGAGGCTGTAATCAACCCCAAGATAATATACGATCGCAAGCTTTTTTGGCTATAAGGAAACAACAGAAGCACAAAGAAATGAGGATGAAATATTTGATATTCCCAAGGAAGAAGTAGTGGCTAATCGAGTCTTGTGTTTTGTTTTAAGGGGGCTCTCAGCCAGCTACAGTATACCATGTGCATTTTTCTTCACAAAACAATTATCAGGGCAAGAGTTACATATACTAACATTGCAAGTGATTAGTGAAGTCGAGAAATGTGGTTTTATAATTATTAGAATTGTTTCTGACAACCATAAAAGCAATACTACAATGATGAAGCATCTTTCAGGCGGTTCATTGAAACCCGTCACCACACACCCTTGTGATGGAAACAGAAAGTTATTTCTAAGTTTTGACCAGTGTCACATATTGAAAGACATCAGAACCCAATTCCTGGAACGTGAAATATCTGATGGTACTGGAACAATCTCAGGGAAATATGTGAAATTGTTACACAAACTCCAAAAAGATGAAACAGTGAAACCTGTCAGATATCTCACGAAAAAAACACGTTGAGCCTACTGCATTTGAAAAAAATGAACGTTCGAAGGGCAAAAGAAATATTTTCTCCATGTGTAATTGCTGATATCAGAACATTGAGAGAAAATGCAAACTCACACCCTGAAGCCCACAAATTCAAAGATTCTGATGCGACATTGACTTTTATGGAAAATATCAACAAGTGGTTCGCAATGCATGATATTAGCAATACACATTATCATGTGGAAACTAGAAATCATGATAAGCAACAGTTCTTCTCTTTGGATGTTTATCGTCTAGATTGGCTAGAAAATTATTTCCTTTCTTACATCCATACAACGAAGTGTGCAAGTAGCACACGTCAAAAAGATTTTCTAACTAACGAGACATATGAAGCTATCACGTTGACAACAAAATCAACTGTTCTCAGCATTAAATATCTCTTAGAAAATGGGTACCATTATGTTCTTACTAGAGCATTTTCAAGTGATCCTGTTGAGTCGCTCTTTAGTACATTGCGCCGTATGTCCGGATCAAATGACATGTTGGATGCAAGGGCAGTGAACTTCAGTTTACAAAATATATTGAAAACGGGTATTTTATGCATGTCAAACTTTAGCAGTGTAGAGAACCATGCATCTGACATCACAGATGGACGACCTATTCAAGAAGTAGATTTGCCAGACACCCCTGCTGCACCATATAGTATTCCTGAGTCAGTTTTAAACATCCTGCAACAGCTACTAAACCATTCAGGTAAGCTATAGGTGTATTCAATGACAATTAGTCATTTGATTTACTAGAAATTGTTACAGTGTTTCACTAAAATTTTCTGTAGTTCTTATTATTTATGATTGCAATTTTTTTGTAAACCAAGAATGGCTTTTTTTACAGACATTCCATTACCAACAATGAAAACAACAAGTTTGACATATATTGATGGCTATATAGTACGAATAGTGGAAGAAAGGATCTCCTGCATGGAATGCTTAGATTGTATAGCTGAGAACACTAATAGCTCTCCATTGATGAGTCTTATTGCAAATCAAGATTTAGGAACTATGCGATATCCGAAACCTACCTTTATTTCAGTGTTATCAGTCATTCATCGTTTTGTTGAACGGGCAGTACCATTCATACCAAACAAGAATATATTAGAAAATTTGTGTTCGGAAATTGAGCCGTTACTGTGTAGATGCCCTCTCTTGTAATGCCCAATTTGTGACGAAGACGGCCAAAAACGACTTGCTAATATCATACTGTGAAATTTATTAGCCGCTTCTAGATAACATTGCAGCAGCTTTAACTGAAAACCTTGTTCCTTCGAAGAATGTGGCTTATAATCCACTGAGTCGCAAAATCTTGAAACTATGATTCGTGAATCTGCAATATCAAGTGGAATGTACCAGTGCAGTGAGTGAAATTATAAAACTTAGTACAAGTTATGGTAAATATTTACCCTAAGTGATTATTTAGAAACATCGCACTTTAGGCTAGGGGTGCTACTCAGCGAATGAACTACAAAATTACGCCTCTGTCATCATGTTACTTAAAATGAAAAGGTTACTATGTGTTATATTCCCTGCTTTTAAACTCACGCTTTTACCATAATTAACAGAACTAAACATAATAACACTTACTATTTTCTTATTTTTTATTTATAAGTGTTATTATTACACTTTAATCATTTATTTCAATTCATATTGAGTATTTCTTCTGTGGACACCAGAGCTTGGCAGACAGAGCCTCGTGGTGGAATTGAAAAATTATCCAATTTCAAGAAAATATTACTATTGTCAAGGCTGTATACAAAAAAGCGAAGGTAACATCAAGTCGGCCGTGTATGAACGAAGTGAATAATTATATCTTAAAGATAGAAGACGTGAAAACGTTCACATCTTTTATTGTATCGGTATTTCAACGTACCCGCGCGTTCGGGTATTGTCGTCCGACGTCATCAACAATGGCCGACAGACACGACAAGACGGATCGTTTCCATGGAAATACTGTGGTTTGCCATTTTCTGCGAAAAAGAATGACTTGAACTCTCAATGGAAAACGGCTGAACAGATTTTAACAAATGACCCCTCGTTTTGAAGCTTGGAACCCAAAGTTTTTCGGAAAATGGTAGTTTTAAGTGAAATGTCAATTTTCCTACATCATTTTCCTACTTTCCAAAATCCATCTGTCGTCAGTTTTGAGAAATAATGGGTTTTCAGAATAAAACAGAACACAAACACACTAAAATAAACAATATCACACGAAGACTAAGATCTGCAGAATTGCTGATATATTTAGAGTTCAGATGACTTAGATTCTCTTACACCATAATTCCAATATGTCGATCTTTTAAATTATGGTTTATTTAACGACGCGCGCAACTGCAGAGGTTATATCAGCGTCGCAGGTGTGCCGGAATTTTGTCCCACAGGAGTTCTTTTAAATGCCACTAAATCTAGTGACATGAGGCTGTCGCATTTAAGCACACTTTAATGCCATCGACCTCGGCCGGATCGAATCCCCAACCTCGGACATAGAAGGCCAGCGCTATACTAACTTTGCCACCCAGGGCGACTGTCGATCTGCATTTGTGTAAATTTTTCAGAACGTTTCTGTAATTATGATAATCAAGAACTTCAAGACTTACGAAAAAGAATTTACAGGTCAGATTCTCTGGTGTGTAATTTTCTGAGTACAACTGTCTGTGTATTGTATATTAAAAACTACAAAACTTAAGAATGTTTTATATATTATTTTAATGTACAGAAGTATATATGATATTTCCATGCAGATATTCTGCGTCATCATTAGACATCGGATTTTTAGGCACTAAAAATTGCAGTTTTAGGCGCCTAAAATAAGCTCAAAATTTGTAAAATTAGGCTCTATTTTAATGACAATAGGCATTTTAGGCACATCAAGGTATCATACTTATTTCTTTCACTGAAATTTTTAGTTATACATTAAAATACGCACAAAAAAGTATGTTTAAACATTAAAAAAGAATACTATATTATATTTATAAACAGAGCTGCACAAATTTAATATATTGAAACTAATGAAATAATGATTATTGATATCAAGATTACTCATTTTAAGTTATTGAAATTCAGTTCCATGCTCAGACTTTATTATAATTATCTGCACAGTACACCACCAGAATTTTTTCTAAATTCTCCACAGTTAACCTTTGCCTTTTGTCACTGAGAATCATTTTGAAAGCAGAAAAACTTCTTTCAACCGAAACTGATGTGAGAGGCGCAAATTTTAAATTAGGTACAATAGAAACATCAATACTTACTGGAACATTTACACTTTCCCCCGATATCACTCTTGATACTTTTTCCAACAATGAAAATCCTACATTCTTATTTAATACGTTGTCCCACTTATTTTTAACTTTTTTCCCAGTTTCGCCCAAAGCAGAATGTATGTTCACTTGAGCTTCCTTTACTATTGCTATTTGGCTACAAAGAGATTGTTTTTCACGTTCTAATTGTCCAATGCTTGCAGGTATGAAAGAAAAGTTTGATGTTATGTAGGCAATATCGTTTTTCACTCGTGAGTCATTCAGACAATCTTTCACTGCTTTCACACACGCTGCACTATCAGTTTCAGGTAATTTATCAATAACTGTGACCACTTCTTTAACATACTTAGAATAATACACCACTGACTGAATCCAGGTTTCCCATCGTGTAACAACCGGCTGAGGTGGGATATCTGGAAAGTTCTCTCTGAATATTGAAATCCTGGATGGGGCTTTACAAAAACATTTTTATGTGTTAGAAATAAACGAATTGACAAGAGGAAATTCATTCCGGATTGTTTCAGAAACCCTGTGAAGGCCATGTGCTAGACAGGTTACATGAGTGAGGTTAGGATAAAATGTTTAAGAAGTGGAGCTGCAGCAACCATGTATGAGGCAGCATCAGTACAAAACAACAGAACTTTAGAATCGTCTACATTACCTGAGTATAAAGACTGTAGGCCTTTATTTACAAAATAAGCAATGGCTTGGCTATTCACTTTCGAAAGTTCCTTAACACATACGAGGTGTGGAATCGAAGGTCCATCAGGACTAAGTTTTCCTACTACCATATTTGCTATATACCTATTCATAGGATCTGAGGTTTCATCCACAGAGACCCATATGTAAGAATCACCTATATCCTCCCGAATGGAAGCTAAAGTTTCATTGTATATTCTGTCTAAGTAATTTTTTCTTAGGGTCGACTCAGATGGGATATTTTGTTTGCAGTATTTTTGTAAAAACTGTCTTAAAACCGGATTTTCAATTGCATTCCAGGGAATGTTAGCAGCAACAAACGCTCTGGTTAAATCAGCATAGAAATTGCTGCTGAGATTGGATGAAGTAGGCTGTGTTAGTAAAGTTTGTTGCAGTTGATTTTTCTGCTGAGCTTTAGCCTTATGAGCCGCTCCTTGCACATGCTGCTTTAGGTGGCACTTCTTTTCTTGCGAAATCTAAAAATGTAAAGTAAACTGAATTAAAATAAAATCCTAATTGTTGTATTGCCGTATTTCTATCACAAAGTTAGTGGGTTCGAACAATCAAAATTTTAATGACCTGCAAATACTTTAACTATCGGAATTTAAACGGTTAAAGTGTAGTGGTCTTAAAAAGAATTATACCTCAGGATAGCTCAGTCAATGTATAAATATTATAGGCCTACTCATTAAAATTAATAGAATTTATATATTTCAACTATTGTTACATACCTGTTTGCTACAAATCTTGCAGAATATTATTTTTCCATCATAAGTGAATTCTGAATATTCTGTTAGCCATTGCCGGATCAATGTAGATTTTGCACTTATATTTTTCGGCATTATCGCGTTAAACTTCACAGGAAAACGTCCTACCGCTCAAAACTTCTCAACACAAATAAGGTGAGGGAAAGAGCAACTGTTAACGAGCATTCAAATGAACCGTTGTTATTGAGATTCAATTGGACAAAAATACAAAGTTCCACTTATTGTTGCATTTCCTGGTAGTGTTAACACTAGGAGGGCCATTCTTTTAAATATTTTGTAACGGCTTACCCTACTAATTCGCAGTTTTACGACTTTTCATAAACATTTCAAAAACACTCTTTCTCCAAAAATTGTGATTTTATGACACTCTGAAGGGCAGTACAGCTAATCGGTTTCAGACCGAAAACAGTCATTTTTATAGTATAGTATATCTCTGAATCGGTAGCAGCACATTGTGATTGTTGCCTGCTTCAAAACTAAGGTTGGTTCTTTGTCGGCATTTATGCCTCCAAACATGTTAAATTCGGTGAAATCTATTGCGAGTGTCGTGAGATTCAAAACATTTTGTTTCCTTTATCAGTGGTTTCATGGCCGGTGTGAAGAAAACTTTCCACTTTTTAAATGCCTTAAATTTCGCAGTGAATGCATGTATAAATTATAAAAAGTAAGAGTAAAATGCGAAACTTTACAGTGAGTTAGGCATTTTTAGGCGAATATTAACAAATTAGGCTCTAATAACCGTTTTAGGGCATTTTAGGGCACTATAAAACTCTTTGAATACCTTTCAATTCCCATGAAACACAAATATTAATAATTATTTTTACTTTTCTCCTAAAGAAACAAAATAGGCATTTGCCCTAGAATCCGATGTCTGGTCATCATACGATGAAAGAGTAATGGAACGAAGACAAATTCTCTCCGGCGCTGGGATTTTTTTTTAATTTGGTTATTTTACGACGCTGTATCAACATCTAGGCTATTCAGCGTCTGAATGATATGAAGGTTATAATGCCGGTGAAATGAGTCCGGGGTCCAGCACCGAAAGTTACCCAGCATTTGCTCGTATTGGTTTGAGGGAAAACCCCGGAAAAAACCTGAACCAGGTAACTTGTCCCGACCGGGATTCGAACCCGGGCCACCTGGTTTCGCAGCCAGACGCGCTGACCGTTACTCCACAGGTGTGGACGCGCCGGGATTTGAACCCGGGTTTTCAGCTCTACGTGCTGATTCTTTATCCACAAAGCCACACCGGATACCCACCCCGGCGTCGGACAGAATTGTCTCAGATTAAGTTCCAACTCTTGGGTTCCTCTAGTGGCCGCCCTCTGCACTACGTCATAGATGTCTGTGAACGTAGGACTGAAGTCCACACATGTGCTGAGGTACACTCGTTATGAGTGCGCCGGAGAGAATTTTTCTCCGTTCCATCACTCTTTCATCGTATGGTGACGCAGAATATCTGCATGGAAATATCATATGTACTTCTGTACACTAAAATAATATATATGATATGCGTAAATCACTTCGTGATTTAAGACGGCGTTTATTCCGTCGGATCCCGGCCAACTAGTCACTCATAACGAGAGCACCTCAGTACATGTGTGAACTTCAGTCCTACGTTCATAGATATCTATGACGTAGTGCAGAGGGCGGCCACTAGAGGGAACCCAAGAGTTGGAATTGAGACAATTCTGTCCGACGCCGGGGTGGGTATCCGGTGTTGCTTAGTGGATAAAGCATCAGCAAGTAGAGCTGAAAGCCCGGGTTCAAATCCCGGCGCCGGAGAGAATTTTTCGCCGTTCCATTACTCTTTCATCTTAAGAATGTTTGATGACATTACGATTAAAAATGAAATATTATTATAGTGAATGCCATGATGTATTTGTGACTAATTATACAGATTAATGCTTTATTGATGATAAGAAAGTGAAATCTTTTGGGTTTATATAAATAGGCGGACAGAATATTTGAAGTTAGATCTTCATGTCTATACTATTTACTGAGTGACGGCTATATAGTAGTCTATACAAAACTTACGTAATATAACAATATTTTTATTGAAATGAAATATTTGTATAGTTATTAATCAAGTGGTATGGGTCTTTTCGATAGAATATTTAATGGTGGTGTGGTGTAGATATTTAAAGATGAAATAATTTGTAAAACAGTTATGCTACCGGTTGTTCTTTATGGTTGTGAAACTTCACTTGGATAAATTTATTTCTTATTCTGATAAACCTCCCCCTTTATCCGACTTACACACCACTGCGGGTAGTGCTGACACATTCGAACCTTCCTATCACGGTATCGGCATGACGCAGGGCCACCGCAGGGATAACACAGAGCAATCACAAGACAAGGATAACACCCAATCCTGTGTTGGGAAGCACGTGCATACGCTATCGACACAGCTAGAGATGGGAACGATATATCGGTTTTTACGAAATACCGATATTTTCGTTTCGATATATCGATATATAGATATCGAATATTGATATCGAAATTTTGATTCAATATATCGTATAATATATCGGTTTTTCTCATAAATTTGTCGGTTTTTTATATTTGTTTTTGTGTTAAATCTACACTAGTTAACACTAGTTAACTCCGATAATTGCCTGAGAGATGGCGTTAATGAAAGTGGGCAGTTGCATAATTGTGCAACCTTGAAATATTCAATCCAATCAATGCCTTTCTCTGATTGGCTGGTGTGGAATGCGAATTCAAACTTTTTAATATGCAGTACCAAATTCAAAAGTTCCGCGCCGTGGCGTCGTAGTCTAAGGCATCATGCCTAGGACTCGCATTACGGAATGCGCGTTGGTTCGAATCCTCATGTGGCAAGAAATTTTCTCATGAAATTTCCGCCAGTGTATGGGACGGGTGCCCACCCAGCATCGTGATGTACTTGGGGAGCTAGATAGATAGCAAAAATCCGGTTTCACAAAACAGCTATAACTGCTGGGGGGATCATCGTGCTAAGCACACGATACTTCCAGTCTGTTTGGATGATCGTCCACCTCTGCTTCGGCATGTGGACGTGAGGCCAGCAGCCGGCTGGTCGGTCTTGGCCCTTCATGGGCTGTAGCGCCATGGATTTACTTTACTTTACTTTACCAAATTCAAAATGCGAACGTGAGACTGAAACGGGAGGTTTATCTACTGTACTACTGTTTTAGTATTAATGTTCTCAAAGGCAGCAGCAACTGCCACTTTGAAAAGGTACCGTCTGACTTCAAAACTTTTATTTCTATGTTTTAAAATGGAAAGAGAAACAAGGATATAATATTGGTTTGAGATTCCTTTAGGGCTAGGATTTCTATGCACAACCTAGTACTGACACTGTTTTCTTATTATATATTTTAGTACATAAAAATTCTATCCCTATGATCATCATCATCATCATCATCTTCTTCTTCTTCTTCTTCTTCTTCTTCTGCGGATCTCTGAAGAAGGAACTAAGGAAGAGACTAGTGAAATGCTTTGTGTGGAGTGTAGCATTTTATGGGGCAGAATCATGGACATTACTACGAAGTGAAGAGAAGCGAATAGAAGCATTTGGAATGTGGATATGGAGAAGGATGGAGCGTGTGAAATGGACAGACAGAGTAAGAAACGAAGCTGTGTTGGAAAGAGTGGATGAAGAAAGAATAATGCTGAAACTGATCAGAAAGCGGAAAAGGAATTGGCTGGGTCACTGGCTGAGAAGAAGATATCAGATGATAGACGACATTTAGATATATGGATCATATGCGGAAACAAATATGAAGGCAGAAAGTGGAAAAGACTGGAGAATGCTGGGTTTGCAGTGAAAGATCTGCCCTTGAGCAGAATACTATATATATATATAATAAAGAGGAAGGCAGAAAATATGAAAGCCTGGAGAATGCTAGGTTTGGAGTGAAAGACCTGCCCTTGGGCAGAACACTATGAATGAATGATTCAATGAATGAATGTCTCAATATGAAATACTGACCCGTAGAGTTCACTTAACACTTTCCCATTGTATCATTTAAGCTCATCTTACCTCCTACATCATTTGATTTAGGTTAGGAACTACATAATAATTATGGTATTGAAAATGTATTGTTTATCGTTGCAATTTTACATTTAATCTTTTGACTGTTATGTTAATTTGAATGCTAATAAGGAATAGGCTATTAAAATGTAAGCAATTTTATTGTAATAAATGTACACCTACAAATGTAATTGCATTAGTATCTATTTATTTGCTAACAGAATAGCGATATATCGAATGGTTTCGATTTACCGATATATTTTCTGCAATCTATATCGTTTATCGAAATTACGTTTGCAATATATTGCAATGTCAATATATCGGCATTTAAATTATTTTCACCATCTCTACACACAGCTACAACGGGAGACATCTATTGATAATATGCGATAAGAAAGGTTTTTATTACATAAGCATCGATTTGAACGAATAAATAGAATTAAACGTTCATAGTTATAGCCTATTTATTGTTGAAATGTGAATTAAATAAGAAATATATAATATTATATTATTGGTTTCCTCATTATATACAGTATTTAGAAGCTGATAACAGGTTAAATGCTACACGCTACTGTTGATTCCCCTCTCTCCCTCGCCATGATTTGACGCTCGTGGTAGCCACAGATGTTCCGTTAACTGCTTCCGTAATATATCTACGAAACAATTTTATTTTTAAACTTCTAAATGTAATGAATAAATGCCCAGCAAATACATTTTCATTTAAATGTTGTGTATTTATAGGGTTAATCTTTTAACGATTTGCTAAAGTTTCACTTCATAAAATATTGACTGCATTGTGTATGTTTTAGCGTAAGCAACTGTTTTTACTCGTCAGCAAACGCTTTTTACTTGCAAGAAACAGAACGCAGAGAGAGTATAAATGGTTGCTCCTCATTGGTTAATGGAATGGAGTACAGGGAGTGGAAAGATGACCAACTAAATATATTTGAAAACAATTCAGACGCATAAATATTTGATAAGTAAACGAATAGGAACATACATAAATGGAATTAACTGTTCTAATTATACCAATCTGCTTCATATGGACATACTAAGCGCATCGCAGTGCAATTTTATTTTATTAGAAGCATGACACTATTGGTACTGCTGAATGATATTATACCGAACGCTCCTCATTTTAATTTCGAGCGGGAATCGCAGATGTGCAGTTCATGATTGTTTGTAATCGGTGAAGTGTTGTGTGCGTGATATAATGTTTGTGTTGAATAATGGGGGTATGGATAAATGTACGGCCTGAGGATAATCTTCAGGAGTTGAAAGGTTAGTGACATATTTGTATTGTACACTATATTTGACATTTTCTGAAGATGTTTGTTTGTTAAAATCTTCCGTTGGTAATTTGAAAGGTGAAGCTAGCTTTGAGGTTATTTCGTGATTTCGGAAGTGTAAATCGTTTAAATGAGAAGGTATTTTTTGTGGATATTTGGTTGATGGTATATAGGACATAACAAGAACATAAACTAACCAAACGTAACTTGTCACAGATTCATAATTATATGCAAGATGTATTATCGCGAGTACGAAGGGAACTACTTCAGCGCTAGTTCAGTTATTCAAAGCTATGATAAATGGTAGAATGGGAAGGTTAGTTCAGTATCATGTATTGCATTACTTTCAATGTAATATAGCCGTTTAAAAGTAGAGCTCTTTGAAGTAAAATAAAGAGGTATAATACTGTCTTTTAATTAATTTATCGACGAATTTATACTAATTCTAGTTTTTATGCATGGACACATGTCTGTGTATATATGTGTGTGAATGGTAAAATGCAACGCGGCATGACTCGGTCATAGAGTGCGTACAGTTATCTGGAACCTTTATTCTGCTACGTATAAATTTGGGTTGTAATATCATAGCAGAATATATTCTTTATAGTGTAGCTTTCACATCGCTTAAGTTACTTCTTTATAGTGTAGCTTTCACCCGCTTAAGTTACTAATATCACACAATGTAGCATTCATTCATTCTTTGTATTCCATGGATCTTACATTAGCAATGAAGCTTTAAGATATGGAACAAGTCAAAATTTTACAAAATTAAAATTTTTAAGCGAAATGTAGTGAGACGAGGCCGAAGATTCGCCAACAGATTATCTGGCATTTGCCTTATGGTGGGGCAAAACCTCGGAAAAACCCAACCAGGTAGGCCTAACCAGACCAAACAGGAATGAAGTGAGGTGAGGCCGAGGACTCGCCATAAATCACTCGGCATCCGTCTTGGGCCGAGGAAGACTTCGGAAGAAACCAATCAGTGAGACCAAACGTTCAAGAATTTTCGTTAATCAGTTCTGCGTTTGTGTAAGATAGATTATAATATTATGAATTACTAGTTAATTGACCAGTTTGTTCCAATTTGGCTTTCTCAGATAGGTTATGATGGAATCTTCTTGGATCACGAAAATAGAAGACCCATAATAAAATTAGACCAATATTTTGTACCATTTTTCATCTTGTTCTATTTTTAAAAGATACATATTAATTCAAACTAGTTTATTATACTTTTTGTGGTTTTGGTGTACTAAGCTTACTGGTGTTTAAAGTTAACTTTCAAGTTCTAAAATATAATGCAATAGTTATTCGAGATCCGAGGGTACCTCCGATTTTAACGTTGTCTTAGTGAAGTAGGCTACTTCGTTTAACCGTACTAAGCGTCATTCCTCGCAATGCACGATCTATTTCAAATTGAACTCTTTCATTCATTCAGTGTTCTGCCCAAGGGCAGGTCTTTCACTGAAAACCCAGCTTTCTCCAATCCTTTCTGTTTTCTGCCTTCCTTTTTATATTCTCATAGCCTATGATCTATAACTTAACGTCGTCTATCATCTGATACCTTCTTCTGCTCCGGACTGTTCTCTTCATCATTTCTTCCAGTGCATCCTTAAGTAGGTAGTACCTTCTCAACCAGTGACCCAACCAATTCATTTTCCTCTTCCTGATCAGTTTCAGCACATTATTTCTTCACCCACTCTTTACAACACAGTTTATCTCTCGCAGTACACTCCAAGTATTTGAAGCTGTTCACTTGCTCTACTGCCTCATTTAGAATTCGCAGGTTTACCTTCTTTATTTTTATTCCTACGACCATGGTCTTCGTCTTGTTTGCATTTATATTCATCTCATACTGCCCATAGCTATCATTTATCTATTGAACTGTTTATTCATTAATTATTTACAAAAGCGTGATGGCCTATTTAAATATTTAAATTTTATTTTTTGTTAGTATTTTATACTCATTATGAAGTATAGATATTTAGATTCCATGCTTCAGTGTTTGTTACGAGATAGTTACCCTTAATAAAGCTTCATTAACGCTAACATACGACGCGTAGAAAAGTAGGACTGTGTTCATAAAACTTTTGTTGGCACAGAGAAGTGTTTCCACCTTCGTTGTGAACCTCAAGTTTTTGTGAATATAAACAGGTTCTTGTACAGCTGTCAAAAAAAAGTGGCCGCACTCGTGAACAGCGAATATTTTCAAAGTCCACTTCGGGTCGCGGCGATGTTACACGATGCATGTGCTTGTACAAGCAGTTCCGGAACTATGAAACTGTTCCATATCTGCGCCTCGTAGACCAGAGGTAGAGTGCTTGTTTAATGATTCAAAGGTCGTGGGTTCGGGCCTTCTTCAAGTTTTCATTTTATTTTTTAATATTTCTTTAGCGATGTAAATGATATTCAAATTATAATTTATATCCAGTTATCGTTCTTTATGGATATCACGTTATTTATATTTTGTTATCGTTCTTTAGAGATATGAATAAAATTCAGGTCATCATTTGTATTCTGTTATCGTATTATAACGATATGAATAATAATTATTATTGTATTTCCAATGGGGGTTAGCCTTATTTTACATATGTATGTTAGGGCTATAGTTTTATACACAAAAAAGATAAGCATAAAGAGAAATGGAAAAGAAAATTAAATTAGCTTACGCGATGTAAACAAAACATAAACAATCCGTAAATTAGGCATTGCGATTGCAAAACAAATATCAGGTATCAATTTGTAACACACAAAAACATTAACAACACACATACGTAACACTTCTATAACACAAATATGCAGCTTTCCGTACCATATATCATAAATTAATACACAATAGTCACACAAACACAATCAAACTCTAATTACGACATTGCGACGACATCAAGCATCCCATAACTGACTCACATACATAACAAATCAAGCATCCGTTACAACACATACAGTTCAACATAGTAACCACACTTTTAAAAGTTACAAATTTGGCTCCAAGAAGAATAAATAGGACACTGTTACTAATTACTATTCTTCTACAATTTCTTAAATACATCTGTAATAAATCTGTGAAATTCCAATATGAATAATATTCACGTTTTTTATATTGTTATCGTTCTTTAGCGATTTAAATAATATTCAAGTTATCATTTATATTCTGTTTTCCTTCATTAGCATTATATAACAATATTCAAGTTATTTATATTGTTATTGTTCTTTCGCAATATATTAATTAAACAAACCGATATTTATCATTTATATTCTGTTATCGTTCTTTAGTGATACTGTATAAATAATATTCAAGTTATTTATATTGTAATCGTTCTTTAGCGATATAAATAACATAAATTTAATATTAGGTTTGGAAAAATCCAGTTGCATAATACTGGTATTAGTTTTTCTTTTTGTATTATTACATTATACTATCTTGAACCACAATAAAATGAAAAGGAGTAACGAGGAATTGAACCTGAGACGTTGACATTTAAATTCCAACGTTCGTCCGCTGAGCTATGAGAGCAAAAGTGTGGAAACATTTTCGGAAAAATTGGCCCAATCACACTCTAAGATCTTCTGATGATTCGTAGAAGCTACTCCAGGATGCGGGGGGCAAAGGCTAATTGAGATTTCCTGGTCTCTGACTGGGTCAACATCTTGATAGAATTAATATTTAACCCTTGCCGTGACTTTCGGTGAAGTCAGGAGGGCCCAATTAGTCAAATCCACTCTCCTCATCTCCACGCTTGGGCCCCCTGGAATTTAATAAGATGCGAAAGAGATAGTGGTGTGCGGAAAGCAACGGGATGTTACCGCATTTAGGCCTATCCTTCCCAAGAAAAACTGCAAACATGAACAAAGGAAGCTTTTAATAGAAGAAGAAGGATCTTCTGCGGACCTCTGGAAAAAGAACTAAGGAAGAGACTAGTGAAGTGCTTTGTGTGGAGTGTGGCATTGTATGGGGAAAGAACATGGACATTTCGACGAAATGAAGAGAAACGAATTGAAGCATTTGAAATGTGGATGTGGAGAAGAACGGTGCGTGTAAAGTGGACAGACAGAATACTTACTTACTTACTTACAAATGGCTTTTAAGGAACCCGAAGGTTCATTGCCGCCCTCACATAAGCCCGCCATCGGTCCCTATCCTGTGCAAGATTAAGCCAGTCTCTATTGGACAGACAGAATAAGAAATAAAATTGTGTTTGAAAAAGTGAGTGAAGAAAGAATGATGCTGAAACTGATTAGAAAGAGAAAAAGGAATTGGTTGGGTCTCTGGTTGAAAAGAATAATAGACGACATTAGGATATGTGGATCATATGGGAAGACTAAGAGGAAGGCAGAAAATAGGAAAGATTGGAGATTGCTGGGTTTGCAATGTAAGACCTGCCCATGGACAGAACATTTATGTGTGTATGTTCAGAATACCTGGAATATCGTGCCTAAGAACAGTCGCTATTTGCAAAGACTAGTCAATTCCATGCCCACTCGACTGCAAGATGATCGAGGTAAGAGGAAGATAGACTAAATATTGAATTGTGGCTTTTTGTTTTGTTTTTTGAACGCTTAATTGTTTGAATGTTTTAAGGCCGACGGCAGTAAATTTGTTATGTTTATGCCACGAAAGATATTTTATTGAGAATAAAAACTTTTTTCTTTCCATTTGCAGCCACAATATCATAATGATAATGATAAAGTCATGGCATAATATATTAATGAACCTGATGTTAATTACTAAAATAATCATAAAAGAGAAAGGAGCCATTATGTCTAGTTTGTCTCTCTCAAAAACAGAACAAAAAAGGACATAAAAAGCACGAGGTTGTAGTCGAACGCAGGACCTCATGAATAAGAGGCCTGAACGCTACTATTATGCTATCGAATAACACACAGTACACTTCAATTATAACTGTAGATATCAGGCAACGTGGTCCAACAACATGTAACATCGCCTGTCTCCGAATTGTAGCGAAGATACCCGAAGGGAACTTTGATTCAGGAGAGCGGCCACTTTTTCTTTTGACAGCTGTACATACAGTATACTGTATTGGTATTGGCAGTTAAGTGGTTTCAAGACGTGACCATGGCAACCGCTGAACCTGCCACCCAGAGTCCATGCTGACATTCGCGACTTTTTCACGTTAGCACGTGGTAGCCAGCTGTTTTGCTTGGAAGAATCTAATCTTCGTTACTATGTAACAGCAAGTATTGGTGTTCTGTCATGGCTATTCTTTTCTCAGTCATTTTGTGTAGATGGAAGCAGAATTGTTTTGAATTTAGTTTTAAATTTAACTAGGTGTGTGTGTGTGTGTGTTTCTAACGCGATTTATAGTGTTCGTGCATTTATAAAATGTCGCAAGACAGTAAGTTCTTACTCCCTCAGTTAACGGCAGTTTTACAGAACAAACTTTAACTTAATTATACCTCGGAAAATCAATATATTACCTGCGTGTATTTTTTAAATCACTCTCTTATTTTGAATAACATAATTTTCATTGGCGATGTGATCGCGAAGGGATTAATTTTATTATCCAACTTGTAGAATCGTCAGAAATAACAGCACTATCATCTTTCGCTGTATTTACGTCATCAGGATAAACTGAAATTGGCCTGATTCCTCGTCATTATCAGGCCACTGATACTAATATCTGAAACGCCTAGTCCAGGTAAACCACACGCTCCACTATATTTCTGTATTGTTCGCCACACTGTGACATTCTGATTTATGTAAGCCTGTCACTTCCATATGAGACATTATTAGCTGATGTAAGGTTGCCCGTGCATCTTTCCTTTGTAACTGTAAATTTACTAGCATGAAATCTTGATTACGATTTGTACCTACTAGCCTATATATTGTTTGCACACTATGTAGGTCTACCATATTGGCATTCACTCATAGTTTGTTATTATTATTATTATTATTATTATTATTATTATTATTATAGTCAGAGTCCGCATGATATTAATAGGCTATTACGAGTTCGTGTCAGCTGTTCAGGTTCGACCAGTGAGCTCTACACTAAATTGAAGACACTACCCATTTCACCCCAAAAAAACATATACAAATTTTACTGTGACATTGTTTTCCTATTACGTTTAACACTTTTTTATTAATAGGGTTTTAAAAGAACATTACTAATATTTAACATTACGAATATCAGATTAAAGTTACATGTGATAAAGATCACTCAATTTAATATCATAAAATCTCTCCAAGGTACGCCAATGGCAAGAAGTCTTAACCTCTGTACAGACGTAAAATCTAGGAGGGAAAATGATCAAAAAAGAAACGATAAACCTTTTGGGAGTTAAAATAGGTTCTACAATTAATTATTGCCAGATCAGTATACCTGTTTAATATTCCACTTAGCAAAACTAATAACGAAGGAAATATGATTGCATGCTATAAAAGTTCAATACAAAGATGAATAGCAGTTCTGTGGATAAACAAAATTCCTTGGTACCAACGAAACGAAATTGGACCACAATATTGAGTACAACTCTCTTCAGATTATACAATAATAGTAATAGCTCAAAGAAGTACCAAAATCAAAATTTTACCTGTCTAATGACGAAGAAATGCAATATATGAATATAGCATATCAAAATTTAAATGAATACAATAAATACTGTAACATCTTAAAAAGATTGGTTGGTAAAAATAATTGGTAGATACAATGCACGTACTGAATACTTACAAAACATATAATAAATCAAACTTACATAGTTTAGTTTATTTACTTACACTATTGATAATATACATGCAGTAGAATTTATCAGTACATAAGAGAAATACTAGTAATAATCACTAAAATACCAAAAATAATTAATAGAAAAAATTCAATGAAACCTGCTAGAGCAGTGGAAAACAACGTACAAGTTTCACCCTTACTGAAATTTTCTTCTGCAAGTGAGCATGGAACAGGAAACTGTAATTTTACTTGAATTCCAGGGCGGACGTGACAACATTTATTTGTGCAATGTCTGCTAGTATAACTGTGTTGGAACACAAACTAATTCTCTCTTCGTATTGCTTGGATCCATTGTTTTAGGATTTCAGGACAAGAATGCAAAATTCCCTCTATATAGCCTATCGATGGCCCAGAACCATACTGTTCCAAGTCCATTTTATTATTTTTTTTTTTTTCAGGAGAGCACTTTTAAGCTGCAGGCATTCAAAGCTTCATGAAACAATTCGGAATAGCTTCTTAGCAATCTTATGGAGAGGAATATTTACAATTTTGTTCGATTCATATAATTAGGCCTATGCAGACGACAACTGGAACACAGTGAAACAGATTTCTTTCTTATAAAAAGTTGGACTTAGAACAGTATGGTTCTCAACCATATATATATATATATATATATATATATATATATATATATATATATATATAGAGTCAAGATTCTAGCCTAGGCTTACAGTATCACTTCGTTTTACCTTCGGTTTTCTCGTAACAAAAGCAGAATAAACTTAGGCCTAACTATGGAAATGGATACCACTTCTCATTCTTTAGTCTTCTGAACAACCAAATGTCACACAACGTCTCTCAATTTTTTTTTGTCTTTATTGCGCTTATAGAACATGAAATAATAATAATAATAATAATAATAATAATAATAATAATAATGATAATAATAATAATGATAATGATAATGATAATGGTTTATTTTAACTGGCAGAGTTAATAGATCGACTATTGATCAGATTTTTTGTATTCGACAGGTATTGGAGAAAAAATGGGAGTATAAGGATACAGTACATCAGTTATTCATAGCTTTCAAAAAGGCATATGACTCGGTTAAGGGAAGTTTTATGCAATATTCTTATTGAATTTGGTATTCCCAAGTATATAGTTCGATAAATAACGCAATTTAACGTTAACACAACCTGTAGGTGTAGGTTATCTGTTACTTCATTAGGTAGGGTTCTTGGTCCTGTGGTTACACTATTATTGTAGACCTGCATCATTGTGATCTGCGAGAGTATTACTTCCATTCTTAAAGACTATTATAACACTGCTTCAATCACTATGGAGCTGCGCTTGAGCGTGAATTCGATTCCCGCTTCGGCTGATTAACTGGCTTTGTTTTCTCAAGTTTTCCCGAACTGTAAGCAGAATGTCAGATAATCACATGGCGAATCTTCGACCTCATACTCTTCAAAAAACATCTCATTAGCTTGTAGCTAATACAACGTCGTTAAATAACCGGCTACAAACGCCTTATATCAGCCAGGGAATATAATATCACAGTCTAATATATACAGTCACGAAGCTTGGGATGATTTTTTGCATTTCTCGCTATAGTTTCTAGCCGCTTGGAGCTCTGTGAGTACTAGGAACAATAGAATGTGCCATTGCCATCGTGATCTAATACAGGCCGTAAGGCAGACCATGTGACTGCCTTAACCCGATCACGAAGGGCGGCTTTTCAACCATATAAATTAGTTGGAATGCATAAAGCGTAACACATATTTCTTTAAAATGTAGTGTAATTGCATTAATAAAATTTAAAACTATGATTATGAGACATTTCAAACATAATGCACTTGAGAGTTAAGGTGTAACATTATTTTGGTGTGAAAATTACGTTGTTCGTATGTGTAATACCTGCCTTTATTTCGATTAAATATTGCGAAATTCTTGTAAATTCATTTATGCACGATTCAATAATTTTCAGTTGCACCGCACGGATATTTAGATATGCTGAAGTTATAGGTTATGTTTACTGTACCAGTTGCCCCTTTCTGTCTAATTTTAGTGATCTCCAATGCCCTGCCATTATATATGTATCGGTATATTATGTCGTATGAAAATTATAGTTATGTTTACTATATTTAACTTATATTCCTATATTCGCAATTATACATTATAATTAAACATAATGTCATGTATGATACCCTTCACATTCAATTTGTCTGTATTTTAATATTACAATTGAGACTGAATTACTGTATTTATCTACAACCTAAGAGACATAGTAACACAATCGTACGTACCCTAATTTCATAGGAGTGGTATAGTAAATTTTCTGTCTACAATTAAGCAAGGTAAATGTTCTAAATTAAAATCACAATTTAAATTCTTATTTATTAAACCTCAAAATAGCTTCAATTCTCAACTTAGAATGTTGATGCGAACAGATAATATTAACATGTAAAATTGTCTTCACATTAAAATAACATAGTTTTATAATTATTCCTGCAACATATTATGCAGCAAGAAGTACACGAAACTTATGGACACATTACACTAAATAAAACTTAGCAATGATACGCAATAAAGTTATAATATAATATTTCATTGAGCTCCATATACTGAAATAGAAAACTCGAACATGCATTAAGGCGGTCCAGATCGAAAAGTCATTGACTGACTGTGCCGTATTTCGCATTGTTGTGAAAAGTTGTGTAAACTGTGAAATGTTTGTTAACAGTTGTAATAACTGTAAATGGCTAAATACAATAATTTGAATAATAATATGGGACAAGGAGACGTTTGTTGCACTATAAATTCTAAGAGGTCAGAGTTATCCCTCTTCCGAAAGATCCAGGAAGGTGAGTTTATAAAATATAATATACGCTTTATGAAGATCTTATGTATTTCACATTTCAATAGTGGAAGGAAGGTGTTAATTTTTTTAAAAGAACACGATATCGAAAGTACAATACATTTTATCTTTTGCTAGGGAAAGAGTCTGTGATGAGGCGATAGAAGCGATCCTGGTGGCTAGCAATTATCTATGGATGCATATTTCAACTGTCTATGTATGCGTATTTAGTAAGTATTGAGCTTCGTGACTGTATATACTAGACTGTGATAATATGTTACAAATACATTTCCTTAGACACGAATTCTGTTGCTCCAAACCAAATATGATGTAATTTTCTCATTCTTTCAGGAGCGAGAATTTAAAGTTTTAACGACTGTATAAAATCATAGTGTCATGTTTCATACCAATCAGGGGCGGCTTTAGAGGTAGTGCCGTTGTGCCATGGCACTACCAGAATGCAAAAGGAAAAGGAGAATTCATAATTTCCGCTCAAAACCTGAGAGAAACAAGTTACGCTTATACAATCTCTACCGTCAATATGATCATTGCAGCGAAACACATTGTAACCAGTGTTTGGAGGATGGATCTGTGCCAGGCACTACATCCCATAAGAAATAGTCTATAATGGGATGCGCGCGCAGTCTTCATGTTCGCTCGTCCTTTTCAGCATCTAAAGCATGATCTAAAATGTGCCAGGCACAAATTGCCGCTGGCTTTTGCAATGCTTGTAAAACTGTATACATCCCCATTTTCTACGCCGATCCCTTACTACCTCTCGCTCTGTCTGCCCTTCCACTTCGTCGGAACAAGTTTCGTAGAGCGAAGACTGCAACAATAAGATAATAAAATCTCTCCCGGTTTCTTGAAAACTTGCTTGAGAAAGTTTTCACTTTATTATTTCTACAACAGTACCAATTGTAGTGTGATCGTGTTAAGTCGTGAGGTTGTCATCGTAATAGTGGTCGTGTTATCGTGTTCTGTACTGTGAAAAAATGAACTCGGTTAGCGCTTTATTGAAATCTCCGTTTTCAACATTAACATATGAAAACAAACTTCGTGTTAAAGAATTAGGCAGACCAACACCGCACTTAAATATCCATCAAAAGCAGCAAAGTGCTAAAATTAATAGATCTCGCAAATTCAACCCAGATATTTATTTAAAAACAACTGGTTGTGTGGATGTGATGTGAAAAATGCGTTCTTCTGTTTCCCGTGTGTTCTGTTCCGAGGTGAACTTAGCTGGTCAAGAGTGGGTGTGACAGATTTAGTACATTTATGGGGTAAAATAAAAACACATCATAAGTCAAAGGTTAATATGAATAACATCTTCAGTTTGTCTATGCTGGGTAAAGTGAAGATTGAAAATCAGTTAAATTCACACTACAGACTCGCGATTGCAAAACACAATGAGCAAGTTGATAAAAACAGATATGTGTTAAATTTAATAATAAATTGCATACGATTTTGTGGGGCACTAGATTTAGCACTAACAGGGCACGATGAATCTGAGGAGTTTTGTTTGCAAAATAGACAACTTCAACAAAAAATGATGGATTTATTTTCAAGTCAGAAGAATCGGCGAATGGGTTTTATCTATCGCGCATATTAACCTGGTCAACAAAAGTGCTCAAGTGCTCCAGTTGTATAAATTTTGGTGAGTGATTATTATTATTATTATTATTATTATTATTATTATTATTATTATTATTATTATTATTATTAGAGACGAGAATTTCATGCACTATAAAATCCCAAAATATGCATGCATTCATGCACTATGAAACAATGAAATATGCATGATCAAGCGAAAAATACATTAAAATATGCACTTTTATTTTTGTTTCAAATGTCTTATTTCACTTCACTTTTTTTGCACAGTTAAAAACCTAACAACATTTTTAAATTGGTTTCTGTGAGGTTCCTGCACTTGTCAGTCAATATGTTTTTGTAGGCAGAGAATGACCTCTCTATATTGCAAGAAGTTACGGGTTTAAACTTGAATGAACATATTTGTGACAGTGTCAGGTCAAATTCTTCATTCAAGTTTTCGCCACAAATAACCTTCTTCACTGAACAAAAGAATCGGCAGTCCGGGTTAGCATTTATGACCCTGTCCAATTTGTTTTTCGCCGCTACATCCACTTTCCCACGGGCATAAGTGAGGGATCTATGAAATTCTTTGCATGTTCTTTCTTTTGTTCCATTCTTACAATATGTGAAACAGATGCGACATGCTGGCCGACTTGAAATTTTTAGTACATTTCATCTGAAATTATAATAGACCTTACGGTTACCTAGATACGATTTAAAAACAGACATCGTAATTTAATAATTATTTTAAACAAGTTTTGTGATTTTTTTTACAAAGAACAATTGTCATATAAAATGTTCGGAAACAGAACAGCATTGCTTAACTCTTTACTCCAACAGTCGCAAAATACGACATCCTCATCTGGTCTAATAAAATCTTTTCCTTTACAGTAATCCACTGTGCAAAGAGTACACTTTTGGAATCTTTAAATTGGAAACATATTAGAACAACATCAACACGCGCAAACAGAATAAACAAGCACATTAACAACTTACGATATTCACACACAGCAAACACAGTTTAACGATGATTCCAATTTTAGAAGAATCTAAATTGCTACTAGTACTAGAAAAGGAAGAGAATTTACAACCTCCCTGAAAGAGGATGCTTTTGACCTAAATTATTTGTCGGCAATTTCCTTGAACCCTCTATATTTCCTCTCTACTTACTATTCTCAAAATATCCAAAGTAATAAATTCATTTATGACACGCAGTGTATAGAGGGTCGTCGGTAAAGTGTTGTAAAAGTGGACTTCCGTCCAGGGAAAGGTCCTCTAACACCTTATTGTGAAAATTTTAACATTTTATTTAATTTTTCTGTTATTTAGTTTTTTTTTCTTTTCATTTTTCAATCCTGATTCCTGAAGCTAAAATATGGGATATAAAATCGAGAAACTGAGGTGTCCACACAAAACCATTAAAACATGCATTTAAACTGAATGTAATGTATATTATATGCATTGTTAAGCTAAAAATTACATAAATATGCATTATGCATGTTTTTATCCCTAAAAAGTCGAAAACATGCAAATATGCACGGGAAAAGTACACATATTTGGAACCGGAAAGTAATGAAATGGGTGAGTACTAAGTTTGAGCTATGTCTTATGTTCCCATAAAACATGCATTTGCATGGAATTCTCGTCTCTAATTATTATTATTATTATTATTATTATTATTATTATTATTATTATTATTATTATTATTATTTCTTGTCTTTGGTTTAGACCATAGGCGGATCCAGGGAGGAAATAGTAGGAAAAAGAATTACCCTCCTCCTTAGGGTATCCTGGATCTACCACTGATTTTGGCACTAGGCATTGAATATGTATGAGCCGCCACTTATACCAATTGGTTAGAGAGAAAATCATAGAAATAAAATATGCATGTCATATTTTGCCACAATAAAGATAACATTAGGATGCAAAATATACAGCAAAATCTCTTTTTTGCCAAAAATTGATCCATCATATTTCCCTTGGAATCACAAAATTTCTGTATGGCCTATATGTAGAGGCATTTCGTCTTCATATTTTTCAAGGAGTTTTCTATAGCTTTCGACACTGAAGATTTCATTATGCAAAATTGTGAAACAAAATAGTCTGATTTTTAGTAGGAAGATAGTTCGGAATGTGAAGAATTCGTATAGGACGTCAGTTGACTTGAAAACACTAGAAAGTAGGTAAAATATAGAAATAATTGATCGGTACAGATAACCTAAAACACGTGCAATGAAGAGGAAGAACATTATATTTCACTTAGTGTAAGCAAGGCATACAAAAGGTATAAACTAACCCAACCTAACCTACACAAGGCATACGAAAAGCCTAAAGTAAGCTAATGTAACCTAACCTGTCACAGATAGCTGCACCGGAGAACCTACAAATATTCAAGATGGAAGATTCAGTGTTGCGTGTTATAGAAAAGTCTTTTGTGCGAGATCGTGCGTATTTGCTTGCTTTCCGCACAAAACCAATACATGGTAAGTGTGAAATACCACATTCAGTATTCCCAACCTAACACACATAACAATTTCCCTCTTCTTACCGCTTAAGCGCCACATTCATTTTACTGCTTTAGGCTTTTAACATATTATTTTTAGAGACGTTTAACATAGTAATAATTATAAATTGGAAACTTACGACTGCAATTTCACCTAAATTGCACTGTTAATTATTGTTTTTAAATATTTGCAAAAATTAAGTAAACTCTACTACTCCACAAAAGTTATTGCATTCCTGATGCAAGTAACATTAAGGAAGACGTAAAAAAATCAACAAGATTCCAGATGCCGATGTTATTACTGCAATATGTTATATAAACAATATTGTTAAAATATTAAAATGAAAAATAAATGATTACATAATCTTACCGTTTGTTTTAAGTTTGCATTTATAGACTGGGGGAAAAAAAGACAGACGTATATCACGGCTTGCTGGAGTATAGTAATCACAGAAAACATTTGAAAGCAACAATGTTGAAGATAGATATTTTGGGTTTCCAAAGTTGCCGTCATTAAACAGAAACCAAGATGGAGATTTCATTGCAACTAATTAGAAATTCCTCTTTCATTTATGTAATAAACGATCTTCGCACAAAATAATGTACGATACACGAGCGGTATGTTTATTTTCATGTTCTCGGAAATTAAAAAAGCTCAACTACGTTTCGCTTTTTCAATCTTTTCCTCGAACGTGGAAACGTCAACATACCGCTCTTGTAACGCACATTGCTATTGTGCGAGATCGTGCATATTTGCTTGGTTTCCGCACAAAACCAATCCGCGGAAAGTCTAAAATCCCACATTCAGTATTCCCAACCTAACACACATGACAATTTCCCTCTTCTTACCGCTTAAGTGACATATTGATTTTACTGCTTTAGGCTTTTAACATATTATTTTTAGAGACGTTCAATATAGTAATAATTATAAATTGGAACCTTACCACTGCAATTTCACCTAAATTGCACTGTTAATTATTGGTTTTAAACATTTGCAAAAATTAAGTAAACTCTGAAACTCTACTAAAGTTAGTGATGGTTGTGCTCCAGTGACTCTGAATAACTGCACAAATGTAACAATTAATTTCTATGTGCAGAATTAGATGTCAAAGATATTTTCCATTTCTAAACATTTCCTTGACCGGCAAAATTAAACTTGCCGATGTTATTACTGCAATATGTTATATAAATAAGATTGTTAAAATATTAAAATGAAAAGTAAATCATTCCATAACCTTACCGTTTGTTTTAAGTTCGCATTTATAGACTGGGGAAAAAAAAGACAGACGTATATCACGGCCTGCTGGAGTATAGTAAACACAGAAAACATTTTATAGCAACAATGTTGAAGATAGATATTTTTGTTTTGCAAATTTGCCGTCATTGAACAGACACCAAGATGGATATTTCATTGCAACTAATTAGAAATTCCTCTTTCAGATATGTAATAAACGATCTTCGCAGAAAATAATGTACGATACACGAGCGGTATGTTTTCTTTCAATTCTCGGAAATTAAAAAAAAGTTCAACTACGTTTCACTTTTTCAAACTTTTCCTCGAACATGAAAACTTCAACATACCGCTCTTGTAATGCATATTACTATTTCGTGGTCACAGTGACATGTTTGCTAGCTTTGTCTAATTTGTGGCCATGAATTATTACGCAAAACGCACTAGCTTTGCGCAATATGTAATCGCATTATGGAATACGTTTTTTATAATTTTACAGCTGTGGAAAGACAGCCCAGTATGTGCGAATATTTTTATTACAGCGTAACAATCTCCCTGCTGGTCTGTTCTTCATTTAATTATAAGAAAGGACATAATTTGGTCGGAAAGGTGGACTCAGGTCCCACAGTGCCTTTCATAGTTTGTTGGAATGATTACGTGACATTTCCCGTGTGCCGCGTTTGTGATTACACGTAGGCCTACGTATTGAACTTCCATGTTATTATTATTGGATGAATTATCTTCTGTGATAATTAAATTACCGAGTCTTTCCATATGTTTACATTATTTCATTTTTACGTTTTCAGTAAACTGTTTAAATAATATAAAAATAAAAATTAACAAGAATAAAAGATAATTTTAAAGATATGATTGAAACACCTTGCATATACGAATCTGTAAGAGCTCAGGTTTGGTTAGTTTAGGTTAATGCTATGCCGTGCACATATGATCAATTGCAACTCAAAAAAAAAAAAAAAACAAACAAACATCAAATTCACAATGATTTTCACTTCCTAAATCACCGGAAGTACTTCAACCCTAGTTTCACCAATCATAACTTTCCATTATATCTTTAAAGTTACAGATTAAAATTTTAACCAACTTAAATCGGTAAATAAATAAAAATAGAAAGAGTCAACATTGATAATGAAGGATTTGGGAGTGCCATTTAATATTCAAATTTATTTTAAATTTTTTAAATTATGTTTTGTATGTTATGTGCAATGTTTTGACAAAAAAAAAAAAAAGATCTCGTAGGCTATAGCGTGAATTTGTCCAAGTGCACTTTGGGCAGCGCCGAGTTCACACGACTTCGGAAAGAAGTTATTTTGCACCTAAATTATTCCAAGTATATATAATATATATATATATATATATATATATATATATATATATAAAATAAATTATTTATAACACTTGAGTAAGCTGCCTCTTGCGTGATAATTTTATCATCTTCTCAAATAGTAAGCCTAGGACCTGTTAGTCTCGAATCGTCTTTCGTGAGGTCTTCCAATAAGTCTTTTCCCTCATGATGTGTAGTGAAGCATCTGTCTAGGTAGTCTGGGCGCTCCATTTTTTGCACATGCTGAAGTCAGTTGTGTTCGCATTCTTATAGATATTGTACGTTGGTGTTATTTGTAATTCGTCTGCAATGTCAGTGTTCTTCTGTAATCTAGAAGACTATAGCCAGCAGTTCTTCTTAGGAATCTCATTTCTGCAACTGTGAATCGTTGATCATCTTGGAGTCGAATAGCTGAGAACTGATTATGCCAAAATTTTATATGATTTAAGTCTTCTTTGTCTTTGTACTTTTGTGACTGAAAATACTTGGTTAATGATTCTCAAAGATTTATTATAATTTTGGATTTTATTAGACATATTACATTCTTCAAGGTATCTTTAGGATGTAACCTAAATATTTGAAGGAGTTGGTTGACCTGCTCCAGTATGAAATTATCGATGTGCACCTTACATCTCACGGGGTGTTGATTCTTAAAAGACATTTTTTTCTTGTTGAAATTTCTAAATTTTAAGTTTTTGTCATAACATTTAGGTGGTGAATAGAGTATTGCAATTGATCTTCGGTATTGTCAAAAAGGACTTGTTGATTTGTATATTACAGAGTATCTAGAGCAGGCCTGGGTACTAATAACTCATTTGATACACTGCATATTTCCCCTTAAGTCTCCACTCCATCTTCTCCGGCTGAGACGAGTACACAGGAAAGTAAGCATTGTTCAATGACGGATAGTCAAAGGCTTTTATGAACTTCGGCTTTCACTGGTCGCCTGAAATCCATCACTGATGCACAGTGCCCACTGTGCGTTTGTTTATAAGGCAGTGTAAGCGGAAAGCACATGGGCGGAGGTTTCTGAGTTCCTTTTCACTTCTCCTTTGTGCCCAGGGCTGATACAGAGTGTTATTTTCTTGCAGTATGATAGATTCATGTACCGTCAAACGCCAATGTCGAATGATTGAACTGATATATAATAGGGGTGACAGAGAGCAACTCTGTGGGATACCACAATAATTATAACGTTTTTTCATACGTAAATATGTAAAGCTACTCTATATGAAAAGAACGCGGATTGATTATAACCAGTTCGTATAGTCTGGGTCATATTTACTCTGCCCGTGTTATGCTTATGAGTGCACAAGACAGAGGAAACAAACCATCTGTAGCTGCATAACAATGCAGAGACATTAAACTAAGAGGAATACGTATGAATTTATCTAAATTAATACATGAATATAACATATTCATAACGTAAATAGAATAGCAAGATTATTATACTTAATTTCAGAATGACTGAATGAATTTGAATTTTTGTATGACGTAACTATGATTGTTGGCCTCTCGCACCTTCCACTTAACTCGCCATCTGCTGGGGGCGCTCGAGTTGGCTAGGGACTCTGCGGACAGCAATGTAGTTGTTGTGTACCTGTGTAGTAGTGCGTTGCATGTTGACTGTCGTTTGTCGATAGATACTTTAAGTGATGCATAATAATTTTCTAGAACTCCATAAACGTTTTGCAGCCATGAAGTTCTGCTGGGAATTCAACAGGTATGTCCAGTGTTTCAATGACCATATGTAGTCTACTGTGTAACTCTTTTTCTCCACTCTGCGCCGTCATAGAACTTTATTCTTTGAGTATACTCCGTTCCATAATGTCTGACAGTAGAGTTATTTTTACGATGCTATATCAACATCTAGGTTATTTAGCGTCTGAATGAAATGAAGGTGATAATGCCGGTGAAATGAGTCCGAGGTCCAGCACCGAAAGTTACCCAGCATTTGCTCTTATTGGGTTGAGGGAAAACCCCGGAAAAAACCTCAACCAGGTAACTTGCCCCGACCGGGATTCGAACCCGGGCCACCTGGTTTCGCGGCCAGACGCGCTGACCGTTACTCCACAGGTGTGGACGTGACAGTAGATGTAAAAGTTACCGGCAGAGGTGGAGAGAAGTATAACTGCTATTCAACCAATGGCATAGATCTCATTCCATTGGTTGTGTAACAATATACGTCTCTCCTGCTCTGTTGGAAATGTTTACTTTTCCTGTCAGACATTATGGAACGAAGTATAGGCGCAATACATCATTCTGTCGTGTGATACAAAAGGCATAGACTCCATTCCCAACTTTAATTCGTTAGCAGCATCGCAAAATGAATGGCTGTGGTGAATGTGTGTGTTTATATGCCAATTTATAGCTTTAGAATGGAAATCCTTTATTACATCCTAGTGAGCACTCTTATTTAAGTTTGTCCATATGCTTTCAGTATGTTTTGTCACTATGCTAAGTTTTACTTATTGTTGTTAGATTAACATAGTACAAAAAAATCAAAGCAACTTTTTCAGTCTAAGAATATTGCAACAAATTATTATTAACTAGCCGTACCCGTGCGCTCCGCGGCACCTGTTAGAAATAAATATAAAGTAATTACGTAATTAAAATAGGACGTTTCATCCAGGGAACATTCGTGTTTGTTAGACGGATAAATCGTTTAATATGTTACTTAATTGAAATTGTATTTAAATAATTAAATTGCGATCATTTTGGTCCAGAGACCACTCATTTGGTGTAATGACAATTCCTGTAACATGTTTCTTATTTGTTATTACACGCAACTATAGTTTAATGAAGATTGACATATCATTTAGTTTTATTGTGTATACTTTATATTACTTGCTATATGGTTCCATTGAATTATGATAATAACTTAATTTTAACCCTTGTTTTCTACGTCTTCAGTAAATGGCGCTTGGCCCACTATGGTTCTGAAACCTTCAAATAACTTAAATAGTGACACAGCATAAACAGTGATATGTAATTATATTTATTTCTTTCGAAAATGTAAGAATTCACGATCTCCTATGTACCATTGCCATGGAATGAATAAATGTGTTTTTCTTCCTACTCAAAAATTTTATATTTTGCACATGGGAATTGCTGCAGGAACAACAACGCTACAATCTGAGGCGGCGGTGAAAACGTATTGTATTATTATTTTAAAAGTCTATCAGACCTACCAAATTTTGCATAGAATAAAACTTATCGGAAATCATTTTTAAAGAAACTTTTGTTATGTAATATTTTTCACAAAAAAAAAACAATAATAAGCGAGATATTTTGATTTAATTCAGGCCCCGTTAAATGAAGTATTTTGAATGCTATATAGCCTAAAATCTAAATTACAACGAACTTAACTTATATTTCAATTTTCATCGAAATCCGTTCAGCCATTATCGCGTGAAAAGGTAACAAACAGACAGAAAGACATACAAACAAAAATTTCAAAAAAGCGATTTTCGGTCTCAGGATGAATAATTATACAAGTTAACACCAATTATTTTTGGAAAAGGGAAAATTACCAGAACATTTTCGGCTACATATTTATTATTGTATTATATTATACAACAGCGCAACATAATCTGCTTGGCTCATTACCCATTTTTTTTTTGCATTGCATTTATTCCATATGTAGTCTATTTTATGTATTTTAACACAATTCAATTGAGCATAGTTAAAATTTGAATTATAAAATAATGGATTGCTAGCCTAACGTACTATTACTGCATACTAAATCAATACACTCTCGTTGTTCATTAATTCTCTGAGATTAAAATGAGTGTGTAAATAAATATTATTTTAAAAAATACAGAAAACGAATGTACAAAAAAACCTATCAAATTTTCTCTGCATAGGAATACTTTAATAGCTTTCGATTGTTGCTGTCCAAGGCCCCTTTTTCGATTGTTGTTTCCCAAGGCCCATTATAGACGAAGTCATTTGTTATTTCATTGCACCGTCTTAGATGGCGTTATTTTAATTTTAAAACTCATTTATCTCATTAAATATCATTCCTATCAAAATTTTGTAAAGAATAAAACTTAACTGAAATCATTTTTAAAGAAACATTTGTTATGTAATATTTTTCACAAAAATCAATAATAAGCGAGATATTTCGATTTATTTCATTCAGGCCACCTTATAACTCCCCATTTAAATAAAGTATTTTGAATGCCATACAGCTTAAAATGTAAGTTACAACGAACTTAATTTATATTCCAATTTTCATATAAATCGGTTCAGCCATTATCGCTTGAAAAGGTAACAAACATACAGACAGACATACAAACAAATATTTCAAAAATGCGATTTTCGGTTTCAGGGTGGTTAATTATATATGTTAGGACCAATTATTTTTGGAAAATCGAAAATTACCAGAAACATTTCGGCTACAGATTTATTACTAGTGTAGATGATCCATTCAATGTGATGTTATGGCACGTAGGTTCCATAGCTTAGGCTAATTTTGATTAATATTCGCAGCGTCTGTCGACAGAAAACTTGCTGTAATTTATCGAAGGATATAAACACACCATAAGCTTGGGTTTCCATTATCAGCTATAGTAGTTGTAGTTGTTGTTACTTAGGAACTGTCCGAAGACAGGTCTGAACCTCATGAGTGACATCAACCAGGAATCATTCAAGAGGAAACCAAGCCAGGAGATAATGGTGTAGGTATATAAACTAAAGGAGGGTCAATAATGTAATTTTTTACATTTTCCTTTTAATACCAGCAATACTAATTTTGCCTGTGATTGAGGTTCTGGCTGATCGGCTATGTAATCTATTAACAGGCAGTGGCCTACATCTCACTTGACGGTTTCTGTCAGAGAAATAAAAATTGTTTGTATGCATCTGAAGTGTGATTAGTATACTTGTAGCTAATCGATGATGTATGTAATGGAGGGGAAGGGAACTGACCATCCTACCCCTTTATCTCCTGGTCTAGTTGCCTCATATAAGTGGTGTCTTTCTGATATCACTTGTGAGGTTCAGACCTGTCTTCGGACAATTGACTAAACAACAATAATAATTTGAGGGCGAGTAAGTTTCCAGGTCAATTAATTTTAGCTGAACTAGCGCAGAGATAGTTCCAATCGTACGCAGTTAATAAACCTCTATTGTTTTACAGCTGCTTCTTCAGTCTTACTAACATAAGTTAGGATGACATTAGGAAAGTTTCACGCCAGTGTACACTGGATTTTTTAAAGTTATGTTTTGTTAGGTTACAGCTTTGATTAGATTAGATTAGATTAAGTTTGGTTAGTTTAGGTTTTTCTGAATTATTGCGTATCACGTTAAGGTGCAATTGTATATACATTCTTGTCTTCCAGTCGAGTCACACCTATTATAAAAAAAGTTCCGATGCCAATTTCACACTGAAAATGAGGGTCGGAAGTTGCTTTGAAAGTAGAGGCTGACGGAGAAGTGAAGGAATTTCAGACAGGTTAAGTTAGGTTAGCTTAAGCTTTTCGCATGGTTTGAATTTACGAATCTGTGACAGGCCAGGTTAGTTTAGACTGAATGTCTTGCATGTCGACTGATGAACAGAACTTCAAAACTCCTAGAAACAAAATTTTACAGGGAAGCAAAAAACTATCTAGATAACGAGGTTTTTACGCATTCTTAACGAAACACTGCTATGTTGCAATAAAATTAGCAGGCTTCGAGACTTTGGACACGATACAATAAGTTTTCTGTGCATGTACTATAGGTTGTTGATTCGATGCAGATAGCGAAAGGTAGAGATGTGTTGAGGTAACAACGTTGCTGTCTAGAGTAGAGTACGGTAGTATGGGGGAACATACACATATGTACATTCTGAAAGTAAATATACATTACACAATGACAATGTCAAAAGAATGTGAAAAGCATTTATTCTCCTTTCTTTTATAAGCATTTATGTGTAATTATACACAGTGTTAATGGTGGAAATAAACATGTGGCAGTTTTAATGTCATCATTTATCCTATAGGTCGTCTTTAGGAAGTGCAGTTACTGTACCGAAATGCAATGTACTACAAGATATACTTTCAGTGCCTCAAATATAAATTTTTTTCAGTTATCTGCCAAACAGAGTTTTTATTGTGAAAAGCTGCCCTCTACATGGCATGACGTGATAGGCGCAAAACGAAAAACCTAACATCATTGAGTCTCTAAGAGACAGTCTATTCTCGGGTGACTCTATGTCCACTAATTTGCAGTTTATGTATATAAAGTTCCATATCCGTTATTTTTTTCATAAAATTGATTACCACTTCTGTTTTACACGTTCAGTAACCGGTGTACTTGGTGTCTCATTAATTCTCTGTGTCATTTCCTCAACTAATTAGAGGGCTTCCGGCATCTCTTGCTCTCACTTTTCTAACCTTGTAATAGTTTCAGACACGGTTTGTATGAAAACCAAATAATTATTCGTCAGAACCTTCAAATCCAGAGCGTTTTCCTTTGCGAATTTGTTGGCATTTATTCTACAGTACCCCACCCACTGTACGCTATATCACTATACTCAGTACGCCGTTATGCGGATTTCCCACTGAACTACTCTATCGGGTTCGAAGTCTCGAAGTCTGAAAATCAGTCTTCTTGATGATGAGGTATCTGATTTTCTATTGCTCTTTCATTTTGAGCCATAAATGGAATTAGGCTACGTGATCTTGTTTCTTAACTTCCCAACCAAAAATGGACTTACGAGGTTTTGAAAGGAAAATTGATGGGATCATTATTATACTGCTAATAATTCTAAACACAATTCTCTTGTTGATTAACATTATATTTATTGAAAATCATATAATAATGTAATAAGTAAAAACAAATTCTAACATCTATATAAACAAAAAAAATACATGAAATATGAAATAAAAAAAAAGCTGGAGTTTAAAGCGATAATAATTAATTGCACTCTGCCTAGTTATGAGAATCAGATTGTGGACTTTTCCCTATCCTATTTTCGCCCAGCTCTTTACACGCCATTCTCCAATGCAGAGTGTGTTAAGAAATATGGTCTTACAAACATGAACCATTTTATCATTAATTAAAAAATGATAATGCAACGTGTATGATCTATGGCGTATTTCTGTTGTAGCATTTCTGGACATCCTCCGATTTTATTCGTCGTAGAGTGGAACTATTTAAAATTTTGGCTTCACTTGTCGTTTTCCACTGTCTTTGTTACATTTCCACTTAGCAGGTTTATTTTAACTGTGCCCCTACTCGCTCCTTGTTAATGATCCTCTTCCACGTTGCTTTATCTATTTTCCACCAGCCAGTTTTCTCTGGGATGTCACCACTTTATATTTTTGCGTCTTATGGTGTTTGAAACTACGGTATAAGAGTATAACCAATTAGAGGTGTAAAACAGTAATAATTACTTGACCGTGAAAACTACTTATTTTAATACATGATATGTATAATTTTGAAGTACAAACCTCATCAGAATCATTTTCTGAGGAAATGCCATTGTCGTTTTCACCAGGTACGTATGTTTTATCTTTCACGCTATCGTCACTGTCAAACTCATGATTTCCAAGTCATGTTCAGTCAATTCTGCAATTCAATACAATTAAATATTAAAATATATACAATGAGCGATTCGTGAAATTGAGCACGCTGTCTACATGTGTGAAAGTTGGCGTAATTTCGGCGACATGGTGTAGCTGATAATAATAATAATTGCGTCATTACACCAAAAAATGCGTTATAGCTCGAATAACAAAGCATTAGAAACGTAATAATAATAATAATAATAATAATAATAATAATAATAATAATAATAATAATAATAATAATAATGGTTGTGGCAGTGGTAGTATATTGTCGTATGAGACTAATGTGAGATGTTTTGTTTTGTTTTTTGCAGGTAAACGTCCCCTTCATGAGCCAGCTCTTTCGACGTCGACTGTAAGGTAAGTTTTTTTAAGTATTGACTGGGTACATTCCTGTGGGAAATCTATTTAGAGATGAATGTCTTTCAATGAGTACAATAAACATAGTAATTAAAAAAAGTATTTCGAGATACTCTATTATCACGGGATGTATAATTCTTCCTTTTCGATCTAAGAAACTACGAACCGTATGAGAAAAGTGTTGACGTATCATTGATTACCGTAATACGTAACATTCAGAAAAACACCGTCTTGAAACTTACCATACTATTATTATATAGAACGACGTATCTCTTAAATCGAGCCGCAATCTGTCTGTTGCAGTAGCCTACTTCAAAATATCCTTTTCTGCATTTTTGTAATCAACAGTGTTTATATTCTGGTATTAATATTCGTATGAAATTTCCGCATTCAGTTGTGACTGAAACTACCATCTGAGAGATATTAAAATACAGCCGTAAAATCGTCTGGATAAGCTTTTTATCTAATTAGTTGGTCTGTAATCATTAAAGTGATTGCAATGATCACAATATATAGTGATAGTGAAATGTTTTGATCAGTGAAAAGTTTATAGTGTCAGTGAAATGTGTTCTACTCGTATAGCGTCAGTGAAGTGTGCCATAGTGCCAGTGCAGGGAGTGAGATGAGAGTGAAGTGAAAGAGTATCAGTGCCAAAGAGAAGAATGGAGCGTGCGAAATGGACAGACAGAAGAAGAAGTGAAGCTGTGTTGGAAAGAGTTGGGGAAGAGAGAATAATGCTGAAACTTGTCAGGAAGAGAAATAAAAGGAATTCGTTGGGTCACTGGCTGAGAAGTAACTGCCTACTGAAGGATGCAATGGAAGGAATGGTGAACGGGAGAAGAATTCGGAGAAGAAGAAACTATCAGGTGACAGACGACATCAAGATAATATGCATCATGTGCGGGGACTAAGAGGAAGGCAGGGTGTAGGAAAGATTAGAGACAGTTGGGTTTGCAGAAAATTGTGAATTAATAAATAATTGAATGAATGTAAATTGTAATATGTATGTATGTATGTATGTATGTATGTATGTATGTATGTATGTATGTATGTATGTATGTATGTATGTATGTATGTATGTATGTATGTATGTATGTAAGTATGTATGTATAGTAGAATCTCTATTACCAGTGGTAATGAAGGAGATGGACTGAACGGTTGATCGAAAAAATCGGATAATCCGTACAATGAAAGATTTCGTTATTTCCTCCATGGTCTTGTATTTAACTCGCTAGGTAGTGGATCAGAAGTTCACTGATTTAAGTCTGGTTGTTAACGACGGGTTTTTAAGGAGCAAGGAAACCCTTTGTAATAACTGTCTCAGGAAAGATAGGAATACAGGAGGTCTCATGTTGAAGATTTACATAATTTTTTACACTTTATCCTCGTTTTTTTATTAAATCGCGCAGTTGTAACTCCAATCTCGTATTCTGATGCGAGATGAGCCACAGTTTCTCTTTCTCAAACCATTCAATTATTTCCATTTTTTTCGATACTTAGCACAACACGTTTTTTGTTATCATTCGTCGAAGACATTTGATATACAAGTTATATTTATAGAACGGCAATTTGAGCAGTAGACAATGTTGTGTAACGATAAAGGCTTGTAATAACACTCTCTAGCAAAACATGTAGAACCTACTTGCACAAAACAGTACTTCATATAAGTTATTTATTTCAGAAAAAAAGAAGAGCGAGAAATAGACAGTCGGATAATCCACCAATCGGTTAATAGGGTGACGGATAATTGGGGTTCTACTGAATGTATGCACGTATGTATGTATGTATGTGTGTATGTATGTATGTATGTATGTATGTATGTATGTATGTATGTATGTATGTATGTATGTCTATGTAAGTTGTAATGGCAAATTACTTTTACTTTCTTTAAGTAATTAGTTACTTTAAATTATTATTATTAAATGTAATTATTCTGTGTAATTATGTCTTCAGTGCCATCAGGTGTTTGCCCATTTGCAGTTCTAATAAACACATACAAATAAACAGTGCACTGACTACGAAGATACAGCCGTTCAGCCATCATTCTAAATGACGCCTACATTTAATATTAAATGACAGTGACTTGACCACACCATCAATTTGTGATGATGATGATGATGATGATGATGATGATGATGATGATATGGGAACACATACAGACTATATAGATGAGTAGGAATACTAATATTAACTTACATCTATTTTGTGATTAATTTACTCAACAGGCCCACGTGTGTTGCGAATATCCTTTTTATATTAACCCTTTCCAGCCCAATGATTCCATATGGCATCATACACTTTACCTGCTCTGAGAATGCATGTAAAATGCCAAATGACTCCCTATGTTATCATAGCCATATTCTTAGTTATTTTTAAGATACCTGGCACCCCTGAAATCCCGAAACAAAACACTATCGGGCAGCGTTTCTCCTTCATGTCAAAATATTTTTTTAAATTTTTAATTTAATTTGGGCTGGAAAGGGTTAATAATAACATATTTATTGCAGCCAAATGGCCATTTAGATTGCATTTAATTTACTTTTGTTTTTGCGTACTCGCTTATTGATTTTGTTCTTTTGGCGCATAGTTCAATATGATAGCGTTCACATTTCTTGCTGCACAATGTACACACGCATGAGTCACTCGGGTCGTGGTATGTTCTTGTCTTACAGATAAGGTGATGGAATCCGTGGACTGCCAGTCTTGTTATTACATGCCTGAGTTCAGAGTTTTCCTTCGTCCATTCTCGGTCTATCATGGCTCCTGTGGCGTAGAATTCTATTGGGGTGGCTTCTCTTTTCTCTCTTAGTGTTGACAATAGTCGTTCCGAAGCGTTCGTCTTGGGCAGCGTCATGTTTGTTCTTAGGTCTTCAGTAAGGAAGATCTCCCTTGCGAGTAAATATGCAAATCTCGAGCGTGTGTACTTCGAGACTCCCATCGCCTTCTTTAAGTAGGTTGCCTTTACTCCTTCTAGTGTCTCTAGGTTAGTCATTGTTAGATGCTTTTTATATTAGAGACGGCCTTTCGTTGTCTGCAGAAATTTTCCATATAGGGTAAATATAATAATTTATTTGGATAGAAATAACTTTCAGTATCTTTGTAAGAATGGAGAGAAATATTTCAAGTTGACAGTAAAGATTGAATTGATATTTGCAGATTAGCACATTTTGCAGTATAATAATTAATTATGCTTCTAGTACATCAACTAGCCTACCGTATTTATTGAAGTTTACCCATTAATATATACATGTATAGCTCAAAAGATGAATAGGCCTACTGTATATTTTTTGTAGAGCCAGCAGCTCAGTCGGCACACTCGGTAGCCTGGTAATCTGGAGCTGCGCTAGAGCTTGGGTTAGATTCCCGTTTGGGCTGATTACCTGATTTGGTTTTACCCGAGGTTTACCCAATCATAATGCAAATACCAGGTAATCTACGGCGAATCATCGGCTCACTTCATCTTGCCAAAAAAAAATTGCAATCTTGTGAAATCTTGACTTGTTTCACATCTTAAAGCTCAAATGCTAAAGTAAACTATATGGAATACAATAAGTGAAAAGAAATGAAATGAAAAATATGCAGATCCGACCAATGCTTGAAGCCTGTAGCATGGTTTCCTCCGAGAGGGAAGTAAGGCTGGGACGTCTGTGCAGAAGATTTCCGACATATAAAAGAAATCTGTACCTGTCAGAGTACTTTGGGCATATACATTGAAATTGGACACTGAATAGCCTCTGAAATAGATAAGGTCGCTGTAATGCAGTCATTACCAACTGATCGAGTTGTGACGTCGGAGTACGCTTTTCCTCTCGGAGAAGAGGCCCGGAGAAATAGACATGCCTGTGTGCACCATTCTCGATTAAAATTTGACTTAGGTTAAGTCGGCACTTGACCATCTTCAACGCCAATTTGCGGAGTATCAATCTCGATCAAAGTTAAACAAGCGAGTTGATGAAGACTAAATTTGATCAAGGGTGTGAGACTGATTATCTTGAATTGAATATGGTCAAGTTGAGAAAACCAAAATGGCGGCACGATTTGACGTGCTTGATGGAATTGAAGATGAAATGATGTATCTTGAACACGCAAATCACTGCGGAAATAACAGAATTGGTGTTATTGTAGAAAGAGTAGGCTAAGTTTGTAGATGAATAATAAAAATGTTTTTTTTCTCTCAAAATAGACTAATGTTTTATATATGTTTCTGCTTTGGAAGATCGGGACTTTACTTGACAAAATATTATTTAGGCCTAATAATTGTCCAATTTTGTTAACATAATAATAAAGTAGTTATTCTATGCCGGTAATAATGTATCAAAACTAAATGACCATTTTGTAGAATGCGAGATTATCACTTATTAGCTATAGATTTGCCGTTTGAAACTATTAGGACCTACATGACGTTTTGGACAATTAGGCTACTTACGCTTGAATTAAGAGAAATTACATGAATACCTTCCTTTCCCTCTTACTCCAAAATTCCAACCTTGTGAACACAAAATAAATGGATAAATTTCAGAATAAGGATACTTTCCTTTCCCTCTTACTCCAAAATTCCAACCTTGTGCACACAAAATAAATTGGCACTAAAAACTTCCTTTTCGTATGCGTGATGATGCGTATTCGACATACACAGAAGAATTGTTTTTTTTTTTTATTATTTTAGAATAATTGTTAGCGAAGTATCCGTATACTGAAATTTTCCCAAATAAATTATGGGCACCGAAATGTGTCTTTTCGTAAGCAAGATGATGAGCATTCGACAAAAAACATACAAATCTGCTCTTTTTAGTGGCCTATTTCAAGATAATTGTCAGTGAGATATCCGTATACTAAAATTTTCCCAAATAAATTATTGACACTGAAATGTGTCTTTTCGTACGCAAGATGATGAGCATTCGACAAACACATACAAATCTGCTCTTTTTAGTAACCTATTTCAAGATAATTGTCAGTGATGTATCCGTGTACTGAAATTTTCCCAGTTATTATCAATAATGTGAAACAACCACTGTATAAATTACGTTACAAATTATGTGGAATTATGTAAACACGTATAACTCATGTGAATTGTGAGGTTAAATCCAACCAGGTAGCCTGCTTTTCTCTTAGAGAACTTCCGTCAGTACTTTAATTCTGTAATATGGATGCATAATTGCTGACGAGTTCTAAAGGAATACCCACTTCGAACTGTGAGAAGTTCGGTGCTCTTTTCTTTTTTTCTTCCATGATTATTGAAACTTGTTATTTGAAAACTGCGAGGATATTTGAAAGCAGTCCGACAAACAAAAACGAAGCGATAATTGACAGAGTGCGTTCGTTCGCTGTTTTATACGCTGTAACCTAGCGCTCAGATGATTCTTCTCAAGCGAGCGCACCGTCACCTGACGGTACTGAGTTGATGGAGGGAAAATGTCGGTGCACCGCATCTGTAACTTGATAATTGTCAAGAATTAACCATGTTTCCGTGATTGCTGATAAACGGGCTAGATGATCGAGAATGGTGCACACGGCCATCAAAGTCGATCTCGGAGCTGTGGCGGATCGTAGATTGTCAGAGCTACTTGCTCTGGTTGAATGTATAGGTCTAATAGTGTAATGTAGAGAATAGGTAATATACTGAAAGGAAAGTAGATATCGGTTCCTTCGATTATTATGAAGTCGTGCTGGCATCCGTATTCAAAACAGATCTGGGTATACATATCAGTAATACAAAGAAATTCAAAAATGAAAAAGTATTAGGTACAAAATTATAGTTATTATACATAATAGAAAAATACAGTAGTAGTGGTAGTAGTAGTAATAATAATGGCGCAATAATGATACTATTTATGTTTACATATGTTCATATTATATACGGTATGCAAGGAATACCATACTTAAACGGGCAGTGTCTTTTGTCTCATTTTTTGAAATTCCCATTCATTTATGGAGCAACTACAAATATGTAGAATCTACATTGTAGACCTACCAGTTCATGCCAAACATAGATTAGGTACACATTTCATTATACGGTACCGGTACCTGTATTACCTAATCTTACTATTTAATCATTCGATATGAAGTAAAAAATGACATTTCATCTGAAATTAAGACAATATTTCTCTAGCTCACTTAAATTACTCACTTTCAACTTTACACCAGAAAATATAAATTCATTTGGGGCAGAAGAGTACTGCCATTTTTCTGTCATTTGTCTTAAGCACGTTGTAGACAACTGTAGTACTGCATAAATCTATAAACATTAGGACTCAAAAACTTCCTTAGGGCCACAGTTTTCAGTTCCTTGGGATATCACATTCCTTTCTTGCTACGATCCCGTAAATCCACATGAATTTCCACAATCTTTGCAGTAGATAAAAACATATCACTGAATTTTTAATTTGTCACTACTTCCACCCGCAAGCTGAGAATCATGACTGTTTTCTCCTACAGATGACAATGAGGATACTTCACTTTGTACATGCAGTTTTTAAAGTCATTTCAATCTTATCAACGTACCACCAGTAAAAATATGTGTTTAATTGTACTTTCAATGAGGAATCTAATCATATATTTTTAAAATATTTTTCCGTGGACAAAGGCGTCTTAATAAGGAAAAATCTAAATTTCTCCACTTCCATAAAAAGTAAGAAAATCTGTTTATATGTCAATATAAATTTTAACTTCTCAGCACTAAAATAAACGTAAAGGATTTCGGAGCTACAACAGTTTAAAGTTGCTAATTTAAAGGGTTGTTGTTATATATAATTATAACAAAACTATTTCCTGGATTCGTTCCGATCCGTTAATTTTAAAAGATTATATCAATATTCTTAATAAACATGAAATTATTATTTTTCTTCAATGATTGTCAGTCATCAGGATGCACAGATGAATTTCTGTTTTCCATTCAATATTATGGTAAAATATGCTATACCCCACTTAAGCTGAAACTGGCATTAGAAATGTAACACTCCTTCACATTGCCCAACACATCCCAAAATGAATAACTGTCTCGCACTACAAACAAGGCCAGCTGCCTGCAGGTCCTACTTTACGTTAACATGGTGCTGATATGTCGCTCTTTATCGTAGATTTGATTAAAGAATATGAAGATTCAGTATGTTATGTTTACAATGCTATGTCATCAATAAAATTCACTTCCACGAGGATGGCCAAAGTTAATCTTGTCCGCTTGATTCGCGTTTCGGCCCACTGCACTGTGGACCGGGCTCCTTAGGAACTCTCTGTACACATGCGAGTGAGGGAAAATATTTTATTCACTGACAGTTCTTTTTAGTGGGTTATTTTACGATCGCGCATCAAAATCTTACATTATTTAGCGTCTGAATGAAATGAAGGTGATAATGCCGGTGAAATGAGTCCGGCGTTCAGCACTGATAGTTACCCAGCATTTGCTCATTTTGGGTTGAGGGAAAACCCCGGAAGACACTTCAACCAGGTAATTTGTCCCGACCGGGAATCGAACCCTGGCTACCTGGTTTCGCGGTCGTCTTGCTAACCCTTGTTCTACAAGTGCACTGACAATATTATCATCATGATTTTATTCATATTACTGAGGTAAACATGTAGTACATTATTTATGAAATTTGTTGGAACATTGAACAGGGTTAGAATTGAAACCTGCCTTTGAAGGAAGAGTGCGCTTGGGGAATTATTTCAGCTACGTGATATTAAGTTTATAAAATGTTGTAATATATTGCATTGCTACTGCGTAGGATGTCGCCGACAGCATTTCGATTCAGAACCCTTAGTTATATAGTAATCTGTACGTTGTGGTTCGATGCAGGATGTTACGCTGGTGCACACGAGGGATTATATTGTTTCGCGGAACATAAAGATATATGAGCTGCTCGAACTGGAAAACAAGTATAAATTAACTACATAATATTTTAACATTTACATAAAAAATTGACGTTTCTGTGCTTTCCACAGAACCAGTGTTTCATTCTTTTTATTTTTGAACTGTGGGGACCCTAATTTATTATGAGTTGCGCATGAATATCCTTGATAAATATTGCTTAATATTTACGTTTACAAAAAAAAAAAAAAAAAAAAAAAAAAAAAAGGCAGTACCGATAAGTTATATTACCCATATAGACTGATTACTAACAAATTTGCACATCTTTTATATTTCACGTTGTAAAATAAAATAGAATAACTTAGAAAATGTAACTTATCGTATACTGCTACATACTATACACTGTACTTTATTGGTATGTCTGCAGTTTCATATTATTCTCAAGTCAAATAGGCACTATAAACCGTTACGGACGATTCTACATCACAGCTCTCCCATGCCGTGATAGCAAATACCTTGCTATTATAATACCGGACAGCTAGTAATTATCCGTGCGAACGACACTGGTGCTGCTACCTAGGTAGGCGGTGTGGTGATACTCGTGAATCAAGCTGTAATGAACTGCAATGTATATTTTTGCTTGGCTAGTTAATAGTTTTATTAATTAGTGCTGTGTTAAAATGTTAGAGTGTCTATGTGCTGTTTATAATTGCTACAATTACAGCATTACAAATTGCTCCAAATCGTACTTTCGATTTCCGAGGGATCATAAAACGTGAGTCAACAACATTCTTTAGTAGGCCTAATTCCTTCGTTTTTGTGTTGATAGAAAAATACAAATTAGATTTTTTATTTAGACCTAATAAATGAATAAAAGTTAAAATGTATTGGAAATATTAAAGTTTTGTCAAATTAAGTTTTATTGTTGTCCACATGCTTTTACTAATTATTACAAGCATCAGATTACTATCAATTTTATCTTTGCAGTTGTCACCAATGCGTATATAAAGCATTATTATAAATTCATTCTTAATTTCAGAATTGATTTTGTCTCATTAAAGCAAAGAGAAAATATGTAACAATTAATTGCTTACTTACTGGCTTTTAACGAACCCGAAGGTTCATTGCCGCCCTCACATAAGCCCGTCATATGTAACACTTAATTACGGAAAGTAATATGAATTATACAATATCTCTCATAATAGGGCCTATGCAGCTTTGATATGAGATAATAATTTTACATTAAATACTATTCAACGTTTCTCAAGTGTTTCATATATTTTTCCACATTAGTAACTCACGTTTTAAAAATAGTCCGAATCCCGCTATGTTAATATTTGGGAAAGTAATTCCATCCCGCTCCGTTAGATGTCAGGTCCGCGATATTTCGCACTCACGCCAATGCTGCTAGTATAGACCTGTCCGGTATTATTATAGTAAGGTATTTGGTAATAGCCGTTCGTAACAGTTCGGTTGCAACATTCGTGGAGGACATAATATTCTCTCTGTACAATTATGTAACATTCAGCCTTAAGATATAAATAATTTAATAAATAACTAATGTCCAACTAATACACCTAGATATTAATATAAAAGTTGCATTTTCATAGTTAATAAACATATTAAATTTTCACATAAAATATTGACTGCGATTAGTAAGTTTTGAATTAAAAAGATATCGCAACAATGACTATCTATTATTCCTTACTACATGATGCGTTGAGGGAGGTGGTAATGGGTAGCCAACTTCACAAGGCCGAAATAGTAAACTCGGATGATTCTGTCTTCCGTTGAAATATGTATGAAAGCAAATAAATAAGTAAATATAAATAACCTGTAGTAAATGAGAAGTACTGTGCAGTTTATATCAATTATTATTACTTCATTCACATACAGTATACATACTTTAAGGAAATGGAATGATTTTGCTGGACATTGACATTTTGGTACTACTGTTAAGTAATAATGTTGAGTTGATCGTCCTCGTCTCCTTGTATCATTGAAAGCGCGAACTCGCAGTGAGTGATATTTAAGTGAATGGTGAAGTGTTAACTTAATATACAAATATATCGTAACATGTGTGTGTTGTGAAAAATTGGAAATACAGGCTGCCAACGAATGTCTTCGCGAGTTGAGAGGTTAGTTTTATGGTTATTATTATAAAACATAGGCCTATATGGGTTCTGTCTTGAAATAATTGTGAAATCTTCCGTTGGCACATTACCACACAAATATTACACAGTACGACAGATGTTCGATATATAGAGGAGCTACTTCGAAATACGTTTTTTCTCTGTATGACATTGATTCTATGTAGAATTTACGGTGTAAACTTAGCCACCGGCGTGGCTCAGTCGGTTAAGGCGCTTGCCTGCCCGTCTGAAGTTGCGTTCGGGCGCGGGTTCGATCCCCGCTTGGGCTGATTACCTGGTTTGGTTTTTTCCGAGGTTTTCCCCCACCGTAATGTGAATACAAGGTAATCTCTGGCGAATCCTCGGCCTCCTCTCGCCAAATATCATCTCGCTATCACCAATCTCATCGACGCTAAATAACCTAGTAGTTGATACAGCGTCGTTAAATAACCAACTAAAATAAAACGGTGTAAACTTTGACAGTAAATGAATCGCTGTATGCAAGAAGGGCTTGAGTTCATATTTTATCGAATATGTGTTATTGTCGAAAATTGATATGTTACCCATGGTTACATCGATCTGTGATGCAAGGTCGTCAGTCGCTTATGCCTATACAAAAATGGCCTCAGTCCAGGACTGAAGCTCTTTTTGCATATACTTCGACATATATTACACAATTTAAAAATTACTTTGTAGTAGGCCTACGTAATCAATGGAAATGAGGAAATGTATCAGAAACAGTGACAACACAATAATAATCTGACGCTAGACGCGAAGTCGGAATCTCTACAGCTCACAAAATATGTATTTAGAGAACAAGAAAAGTAAAAGTTGTTATGAAATTTTACAAACTGTGTTACTTCTCTGTCAGAAGTCGGCCATGCCAAAACTTCCAGTTAAAGTTCCTCACTTTGACTGGATACGTAGTACTGCAATGCTCAGGATTTGTATTGAAACAAACCAAAATAACCTGTATCATTGATCTATTGAGATAGGGTAGGGGACCCAATTTCCGGACAGTCCCTGTTTCCGGACACTCGTAACTTTTTTACATTTTGTGTTTAAACTATGCTCGCTGAGTAGTTTCCGAATAATCCAACAGATAGCAGCAGCAGTAAGGAGTTTGTAGCTAAAATACAATATACTGATTAAGTGAAACTCAAGAACAGTTTTTATTTCTCGTCAGAAAGATACAAAACAATTCACAACAAAACCGTTGCCAAGGAGAGCAGAATTTCCATAGCCCGCTCCGTTTGTATCATGAACATAGATGTAGGCCAGTTGTGACTGCAGAACTCAGAGCCCTACATGTACTCCCCTCCCAGTGACGCTGAGTCACGAAACTTTTCTTGCACCAGGATAAGTTCTGAATGGTGGGGGATTTGAAGAACTTGGTCGTTGATGATCGAAGGTCTTGTTCCCATCATCTTCAGAGAAGACTTCATAGAAAGCTGGCTTAAGTCTTTCTGTGGAAATGGTTTTAGGGCTCCCGTGAATATCGACTTCGAACACGTAGTCAGATATCCTACGAAGAATTCTATACGGTCCTTCATACGGTGGTACAAGGGATCCTGTAGTTGCCACACGAACAAAGACATGCGTACACGTATATAGTGTCTTATGCTGAAAAGCTCTTCTGTTGCAGTGGTGAGCAGCGGGGGTCGATCTGACAGTGCGCATTAACTGTCTGTGTTTTTCAGCGAAGGCTCGCTGCGACAGTTCGGTTTTGTCGTCGACGAAAAACTCTCCCGGAAGTCTTAGCGTCGCTCCGTAAACCATTTCTGCGGGCGAAGCGTCACAATCTTCTTTGATGCTGGAGCGCAATCCAAGTAGGACAGCCGGTAAGATATCGATCCAACATTTAGATCCCGTGTGACACATGATAGCGGCTTTCAATGATCTATGCCAACGCTCTATCATGCCGTTTGAGGCGGGATGAAAGGCTGTCGTGCGTATTTTTGTAGAACCAATGAGATTACAAAACGCTCGAAAAATAGCAGATTCAAATTGCGAGCCTCTGTCTGTTGTAATAGTGGCAGGTGCGCCGAATCTCGCAATCCAAGTCCTGAAGAATGCATCTACAATAGTCTCTGCAGAAACTTCAGATATCGGGACCGCTTCAGGCCACCTTGTGAATCTATCAATCATTGTCAGGCAATACTGAAAACCTTTGACAACTGGAAGCGGACCAATGATATCTATATGTACGTGAGCGAACCGCGCGCTTGGCATAGGAATGTGTACGGACACATTTTTGTGGTGACGACTTATTTTACTTCTCTGGCACTGAAGACACATACGAGCCCACAGCATAATTTCTTTATTCATTCTAGGCCAAACAAACTTGCGCTGTATAAGTTTCTTAGTTGCTTTACCGCTAGGGTGAGACAGGTTGTGAATGTTATCGAAAACTTTCTTGCGAAGACAAGATGGGATGTAAGGTCGAATGACCTGCATCGAAACATCACAATAAATTTCTTCCTTTGATTCAGTCAGCGGAATTTTTGTTAATTTTAAGCTGGTCGAATTAGATTGAAGAAGATGTTGAAGTTCTTCATCAGCAGCCTGTGCAGCCATGAGTTGATCTGCGGATATTAGCGTCGGCATGTCTATGACACCTATACGTGACAAACAGTCTGCTACAGTGTTGTCTGCACCCTTAACGTGGACGATTTGCGTCGTAAATTGACTAATGAAATCCAAGTGACGGAGCTGCCTAGGCGAAGCTTTGTCTGCACTTTGATTAAAAGCGTGAATCAATGGTTTGTGATCAGTTACGATAATCAGTCTTCGTCCTTCAACCATACAACGAAAATACTTAAGACTTTTGTAAATTGCTAACATTTCACGATCATATGTGCTGTATTTAATTTCCGCATTGGTATGCTTCTTAGAGAAAAAACCCAAAGGTTCCCAGTGACCGAAATTGTACTGCTCGAGCACAGCACCAGAAGAAAGATCAGAAGCATCCGTGCGAAGAGCTAGAGTAGCATTGTCCCGTGGGTGAACTAAGAGAGTTGCTTTTGCTAATTGTTGTTTGCATAGTTCAAATGCTTCTTCAGCCTCTCTATTCCACGTAATAAGACGCTTGTCATTCTTTTTTGCACCGTGAAGATGAATATGTAGCGGGGCTTGTATCAGCGCCGCATTGCGGAGGAAACGCCTGTAAAAATTAATAATACCGAGAAACTTGCGCAAGTCGGCGATGGTCTTAGATTTGGGGTATTCTGCAATTGCCTTAATACGATCTTCAAGCGGCCTAACACCATGTTTATTGATTGTGTAGCCTAAGTAGTTAACTTCACTGACGCCGAAAGAACACTCGGATAAGTTAATAGAAAGTCCATGTTCACGCAACCTCTGGAAAACAAGACGAAGATGCTGTTCATGCTGTTCCTCGTCTTTCGATGCTATCAATAAGTCGTCGATGTAACACGTACAGAAGTCAAGTCCACGAAGTATGCTATCCATTAGACGTTGCATAGTCTGCGCAGCATTACGTAATCCAAAGGTCATGACGTTGAATTCGAAAAGACCGAAGGGCGTTATTACTGCTGTCTTGGCGCGATCGTCTGGAGCTATGGGTACTTGGTGATAGGCTCTGGTAAGGTCAAGAGTACTGAAAATGGTACAACCGTTTAGCCGTTGAGTTACGTCATGTATATGAGGAACTGGATACTTACCAGGGATAGTTGTAGCATTTAAACGACGGTAATCCCCACAGGGTCTCCATCCTCCGTTCTTTTTAGAAACGAGATGAAGAGGACTAGCCCAGGGACTGCTCGAGGGAGTACAGATACCTTGAGATAGCATATAATCAAACTCCGCTTTAGCGACCTTAAGCCTCTCAGATGTAAGACGTCGAGCACGTTCTTTGATAGGTGAGCCCTTCGTTTTGATGTGATGTTCCACACCATGTTTTGCTGGACCAATAAATGGCGGAACCTTAGTTATGTCAATAAATTCTCGCAATAATAGCTCGTATTTTCCGCTAGCTATCGTAGAAAAGGTTGACAAAGTAACTGTGGTTAACTTGCCAATTGTAGCCCTGGCCGTTGAAGGGTCTGTAAGCTTTCGCTGCTTGAGATTAACTAGAATGCCATAGTGTTTCAAAAAATCAGCTCCAAGTATAGGCTGAGAAATGTTAGCAATTGTGAACTTCCATGGATATTGGCGTCCTAGATTAAGGTCCAGTGTAATGAGCCTCTCGCCATAGGTATCTATGACTGACCCATTCGCTGCATATAGTTTGAAATCAGCTGGTTGCTTACCGATGAAGTTTGCCTTAGAACGGGGAAGAACAGATAAATCAGCTCCCGTGTCAACGAGAAAGTTCAAGTGATTAATCTTGTCTGTAACAATGAGACGATTTTTAAATCTCTCGTCATGGACCGCCTCGACTCCAGACGACGTCACTAGTTTTCCGAATTTTTCTCTAAGCTCCAGCAACAAGGCTGTACACATCGTCTCGCGTTAGCTCCGAACTTAAAATGATAGTAGCAAACTTTATCTTTCTTCTGTTTGTAAAGTTTACTTCGCTGGGTATCGGATGTCGACCCGCCGTTATTTTTAAGATGAGGAGATTGGTACTTTGACAATTTGCATAACTCGTCTACTTTGCTTTTCAGTTCTGTAACCTCGTCAACAATAGTCGATAATGTAAAGGGTTCTTGCCGAGCTAGTAACATTTGAGTTGTTACGTTCGTCTCCTGCATCTTGTAGCTAAAAATGCTAGCTTGTTCAAACTATCCTCTTCTCTGCAAAGCAAGGACATTCTAATAGTGGGTGCTAGTTGTGCTAAGAAGAGTGACTTGAGGACTTCTTCACCTAAATGGCCGGAAGCTAAACTTCTGAGCTCTTGTAGATAGTGGGACGGTCCTTTCTCTCCTATAGGTATGCCGCTCAATAATCTATTGAGTCTTTTGTTGATTGGTTCAGCAAAAGCGGCAATGATACGTGTTTTAATAGCGTCATACCTGCCCGTGGCTGGTGGGGATTTAATTAAATCAGCTATAATTGGAATAAACGTATGATCAGCGTTACTTACTATATATTGGAATTTTGCTTGATCTCGAGTAATCCCTGCGAAACTGAGAGCATTTTCCACCACTGCAAACCATAGATCTGGATCGTCCTTGTAGAATGGAGGAGGCTTCTCAATATGTTGTGCACACACAACGACTCTGTCACCACTACTAGTTGATAAAGAACTTTGCTCTGTATCTTCGTGCGTGTTCATATCACGTCGGGGTCACCAATATTGTAGCTAAAATACAATATACTGATTAAGTGAAACTCAAGAACAGTTTTTATTTCTCGTCAGAAAGATACAAAACAACTCACAACAAAACCGTTGCCAAGGAGAGCAGAATTTCCATAGCCCACTCCGTTTGTATCATGAACATAGACGTAGGCCAGTTGTGACTGCAGAACTCAGAGTCCTACAAGTTGAAGCCACTTATTAGACGAAAGACAGTGTGTGAAACTTGAGCTCCAGACAGCAACAATCTATTAGAGGTAATGTGAGAACTGTTAATTTTTCCTCTGATATAAAATACATACTTGTTAGAGACCTTGTTAATAGGATAGTAAACAACCTAAAATCCTGATTGCATTTGCTCAATAAAGTACATTTCTTTGCCAATGTTACTAGTGCGAGGAATGTCTCCATGTTGTCGCTAAGACGTTCTCGCGAAATTCAAACAGTAATATGCATTTTTCCTATTTCCGGACACGTAAATGTTCCCGATTCCGGACACACATATTTTGTGTAATGAAGCTTGTCATTGTTTAAATGAATTAAATAACCTTAAACAATCGTTCATACGAATTGTAATTGCGTTTATAAAAGCATCAATTTTATTTTATCAACAAAAAATAACCAGAATTAACTTTAATTATTCCAATGAATCATGTTCTCAAGTAAATTGAAACGTAGGCTTGGTATTATATTTGAAGCTGTAAACTTACAGATAATAATATTTTCCCGAGTTTTTAAATGTATTAATATCTCAATAAATTATCCTGTACTGTAGCAATAATCAACCTTAATTTAGCTAAACTCGTTTTAGGTATATGAGGGTCATTGTTGTTACACATGCCAAGGAAACAGATGAGCAAGTCTTTCATATCATTTTCATGGGATGAGGACGATTTAAATCACGCAATAGCAGATTACAGGAATGTAATGTCCGTGAGAGCTGCTGCACAAAAACGTGGCGTTCCAAAATCTACTCTATATGAACATATCACGGGGGCTGCCAGATCTTGAAAAAGGGGACCGAAAACAATGTTTTCAGAATACGAGGAAGACGAGCTGACCTTCCTTCTCATAAATGCATCTAGAAAAGGATTCCCTGTAACTACATCCGATGCAAGGAATGCAGAATTTGACTATCCAGGGATGTGTGGGAGCCCGGGGAAGTCTCCTTATTCTAGAATAAACCTACACGAATTAGACATTCCCTATTTAAAACTGCTAACAATGGTGTCAATGTAAAAGTACCAGACACTGTAAAAGCATCCGTGTGCTGGACTTCTGCGAGAAGAATATTATTCTTCTCTGTTTACCGGCACATTGTACTCGCAGACTGCAGCCGCTTGACAGGAGTTTTTCAAGCCATTAAAGGCAAATTATTTTCTGAAGGCACGAAATGGTTAATAAATAATCTTAGTCACAATTTCAACAAAATACAACTTCCAAAAGTGTTTTCAGATGCATGGTCCAAGAAAGCTACAGTTTGTGTTGCAGTTAATGGGTTCCGGTCATGTGGGATTTTTCCTTGGAATCCACTTGTCATTCCCGATCATGTTTTTGCACCATCAGAAGTTCTTGGTGCTAAACGCAAAATGTCCCCGCCAACACACTCTTCTCAGATAGCAGGAACATCTACAGGTAGTCAACCAATTACCAGTCTGTCACCATCTACATCATTTCAAAGTAGTGAAACTCCCCAACAGCACAAACACATCCAAAGTTCTACACCAAAAAAGAGAACATTTTCGACCACAGCACAGTACAGAAATAATTTAGTAGCAAGAAAAATGGGAACAAACCCAACTCGAGACAGTGCAAGGTACTTCAGCAGCCACCAAGAAAAGACCTTGTGTACGAAATATACGCCAACAATGCTCAGAAAGAGACTGTGTGTAGTTTCTGTGGTGTTAGCTACTACAGCGAAGCATCTGGAAGATAGGGAACATGGATTCAATGCGGAGTATGTTCAGCACGGTTTCATGAAGTTTGTGTTGGATCTGCTGGTAAAATACAGTTCACATGCGGGAACTTTTTGGCAAAAAAGTACCAAATTTGATATAAATATCTTTGCAATATCCGTTGTTAATTTCTTGTTAATTCTATCTATAAGAATAAACACTTAATATATTAGAAACTCAATGTCCGGAAATAGGAGCCACGGTCAAGAATGTATGTCCGGAAACAGGAACGATGGTTCCTATTTCCGGACAAAAGTACTGGAGTTTTCAAATATTTATCTTTGGTGTAATTTATAAAATGCAGTCATTTTAGCGTATGAGTATTGATACTTAAACTATAAGGTACATAATCATAATTTTAGTCGCTACCAAAAGCTTACCTAGTGTGAGAAATATCAAGAAATATTTGAAACGTCCGGAATTAGGCCCCCCTACCCTACAGCAATCCTGCCAACAATGGTAGCTATCAAAGAAGATATTACTTCTACCTGTAAGGAACAATGCCGCCGACGCAAGTCAAGTAAACATCCCACTCTTACACAAAAGTATCACTTTCTGTCCTAGTTACGTAAATAACTATTGCAGAATGAATATTAAAACATATAGATAACTTAGGGAGTTGAAATGTGTCCTCATCTCCTTGTGCGATTAACCCAGATAAGACTGAATTATTTTTTGCTAAAAAAATGCGATTTTTTTGTATGAATTATTTAATTGTAATTGATATAACATAACAAAGCTGATTTTAAATTTTTTATGTTGATAGTATCCGAGATTTTCAGTGTCCTATATATAGGACGTCAGTCATATCCCCATGCAAAAACATTATATGACATAAGTCGTTTTAGCACAAATGTATATAAATTGTTTAGCTTAACAATACATCAAATTAACACAAAATTATAATATCACTCGTACACAATAATATTACTGTATTTTTCGAGAATGTTTATGGTGTATGATACGTGATAAAACATTTTACATGTACACCAACATCACACTTCATACATATTATTGTTGTCTTTGTGTGACACTGCCTGCATCGAGTTTGTTTTTCTTGAGATACCACAAAATGCTTACTTCCAACAAACATTGAATCATTTTGCTCAGTCTTAGATGAGATGGTCTACCGCAATGGTCGTCAGCATTCGCTGAAATGGGTAACGGGTAAGTGCGGCAGGATTAGGTACAGAGCATACCCGCCAGCAGCCACAAATGCACCTGCGGGTAAGGGACGATAGCCCGAGAGTGCAGTGAGTTGACGACCGCTGGTCTACCACTTGACTGTACATGTCGAGCAGTGGATTCGAGAACAGATAAGACGTTTGCGAAATGCAAGATGATCGAGTTTTTCATTGCAGTTTATCTTGTATAGCTACCATGCATTTTGTTCTGCTACATCAATGCAGACTGAAGTGCCATTTCTTGTTTCTAATAGATGTTTTGTACAGATTGAAATTTTGGTCCACCCATATTTTTGTTGTAACTAATATATGATATTGGGCTATTTCATGATACTTTCTTCTTCAAATTTCTGGAGTACGGTAACTTGAAATTGTGTGCACGGAAATTGAAAAATGTAGTATTTCCCTGCCTTATGTCAACTTCTTGCCAATTGAAATTTATTATTCTTTCTCTTCATCTGTATATCCGTTGCTGAATCACTAGCATTTCTACTGCCATTCTCACCATCGCCTTTACTATGTTCATCATCACCATTATGACTTTCGTCATCATAATCATCCATTCCCTCTCCTTGTGTGTTGAGGGTTACTTCCGTCTCAGCTCGCAACTGACTACCAGGCATACTGTCAATTGTAGGGTTATTTTCATCACCAGAATCCTCATCATTTACGTTACCACACGCATTTATTGGTGATAAAATGGTGATGGAAATGTTATTGCACTTAGGTATAGCAACTTGGTCGTCTTGAATCATTTGTAAGGCTTCATTTAGTGAAAACCCCTATAATAACATGATTACCATCAGTCTCACGAAATCTCCCCTTTTATGACTGACGTATTACATGTAGTACGCCTAACTTTACCATGATATGGCATAACACTAAATAAAAAATTGAATCAAATTGTGAATTATTATATATGAAGTACATCATACGAGTATGCCCTATCAATATCAAAAGTATTATACCTATAGCGTGTGATATATACCGACTTCGAGAACAACATGTTCTGCTCCACAGCCATGACTCACACAAATATGTTAACAACAATGACTATGACAGACTGAACATAATAAAAAAATGGAGGCAATTTATAACACATATGGATTATGGTATCATGTTTGCCGACTATGAAAATCTTACACAACAATGTTAAAAAAATAAAACGTCCCGTGTCCTATATATAGGACGTCAGTCTTATCTGGGTTAAAAGCAAAGGAACTTCACAATGCTACATTTGTTCGGATCAAATTTCTGTACATTTAAAGGACGAAATAGAAATTATTTAATTCATTTATCATAACACACTGTTCTCTTACATTGACTGAGCACATTGGGAATTAAATCATTGGCTTTCCCAATGAAATGTTTCATATAAAACAATTTTTGCCTCTAGAGGCTCGTCTTCTCTATTAAACATTTAACAACGACATGTTAAATATAACATGTACATGTCAAATTAATTCATTTGCTCGTGCAGCGTCGGTACAGTTCGGCAAAGTTCGTACAGTTTCCATAGCAACAACTACCGATTTTTGTGGCGCGTATCTTGATCATATTTCTAGTATCATTGGTCCTTGGTGTTTGCTGTAATTTCGAAGAAATGGAGTGGACGAAAGAAAATATGGTAAAATAAAATTAATGCACTGGTGGTAAGGCCTTGTTCGTGGGATATGTCTGCAAAAGAATACAGAGACAAAACAAAGAAGGCCGATTGTTTTAGAGAACTAGAATTATTATTTAACTGTTTTCGAGAACACAAAAGAGAGTTTCAGCACTCTTGTCGTACGCTAAACGTTAATGCTATGTTGACATCAGTAATGGTTGTATCTGATGATGTATGTTACTGATCGTAAAACTTCGGAAAGAATAATTGTACGATATTACCCGCTTCTTTAACATCTATCATGTCGTAGGTCCTATGACAGACAATCAATCGCGCTGTAATTTTTTTAATTGAGATGACATGGCTGCACTTAAATTGTGTCTTTCTTTGATGTAATAGGAAGTATTTTTGTAGCACTATATTGAAATCGTGTTCTGACATTCTTAGCAATTTTTTGAATCCAAATCGATCTTCAACTTTAAGTCGTTTAGAATGTCTTCTGCGTAGTATCTTTTACTAAGAAATTGCCGCACCCACATTCTCATTTTCTTCCTTTTCAAGATACTGTAACAAGCAATAGAAGCAATTACAAAAGCCAAATCATCATCTGAGTCCATTGCCCAAGGTTTGAAAAGAGGACACTATCTATCTTAAAATCTCATAGACTATTTATGGACGACTACGCAAAAAAAGTCAAGTTTAACATGTTTAACAGTATGGACAAAGTGTTAAATGAAATTAGCATTAACATGTTCAATCAACATGTTGGGATGTTAACAGTAAACAATTTAACATTTAACAGGTTTTTGTTGAATATTTTGAGATATACGGATTTAAAGGTTTGCTCTTGGAAATTTGACATTTTGTAATATTTTTCCATCGAGTATTCTGCTGTAAATCTGTATTACACTTAATGTTATAATGTTATGACTTGCTAGTCTTATTCCTATGCTACTTAATAAATTGTAATAGGCTGAACTATTATTTTAATTTATGTATGTAGATACGTTTGTATTTTTCTTAAGAAATTTAAAATTGCAGTTCAACTTACGGCAATCAAACAAGGATATTACAGTATTAAGTAACATTATACTGCGTTCTATAATGTTTGACAGGAGACGTAAACATCGTCGGCGCAGGTAGGAAGGCAGATAATTGCTTAACAACCTATGGCAGACATCACATTCCACTCTTATTTTGGGCAGTTTGAAGCGTTCTGTCTGCCCAATGTCAAGATAAGCCTTGGACTGTGACCTCTGCCATTGGTTGAGTAGTAATTATGCGCCTCCCTACCTCTGCCGACAATGTTTACGTCTCCTGTCAGACATTATGGAACGCATCTGCTGGTCATGAATTGTATAAACATGATTCTGTGCGATGGAAAGTATGAAACACAATAATAATGACTTTTCTCTTCAATACAGTTGGTGATTATACAGTCCAGTACATTACAATCATGAAAGTCCTTGAATTGTTTTCCTAAACGTTAATAATCTAACAAATATAATACAGAATGTTCTGCTAAATAAAATTATTTGTTAATAATATTATTTAGGCCATACTACATCGTTCATTCATAGGTACCTCACCCATATTTAAAAAAAAATAAGCATTGATAAATTACAGAATATACTGTAGTTAAATGAATATTACATACTTCACTGACAAACTGATAAATTAATAACAGAATAATAATACTTCCAATTAATTTAATAAATCTGTGATGAAAACTAAAATAAAACTGGCTGTGTATTTTACTCCTTGTTATCCTACACAGCCTCATTCCCCACGAGGTCAGAAGTATTAAGACCCTGGTAGAAAGCAAGATACCTAAAGGGTTTATACCCTTATGACACAAATCTAGGAAATATTTTTTATTTTCTCTACTTATGCAGAGGCGGCCGTCATAAGTGGGGCGAAGAATAATATTGTTTTATTCCCAGAAACAATTGCGCGGCAATTACAAATTTCATTGGTACTAGGAATTGTATTCCCAGCAGGACCTGCGCGGAGATTATTTAATTTGATTGGTGTTTGTTGTATAATTATATTGAATTCCCAGCAACACTTGCGCGGCGACTACAAATTTGATTGGTGCAATGTATGTTGTCTACATTTTATTTCCAGAAACACTTGCGCGGCGATTACAAATTTCATTGGTGCTAGGTATTGTATTCCCAGCAGGACCTGCGCGGAGATTATTTAATTTGATTGGTGTTTGTTGTATAATTATATTGAATTCCCAGCAACACTTGCGCGGCGACTACAACTTTGAGTGGTGCAATGTACGTTGGCTACATTTTATTCCCAGAAACACTTGCGCGGCGATTACAAATTTCATTGGTGCTAGGTATTGTATTCCCAGCAGGACCTGCGCGGAGATTATTTAATTTGATTGGTGTTTGTTGTATAATTATATTGAATTCCCAGCAACACTTGCGCGGCGACTACAAATTTGATTGGTGCAATGTATGTTGTCTACATTTTATTTCCAGAAACACTTGCGCGGCGATTACAAATTTCATTGGTGCTAGGTATTGTATTCCCAGCAGGACCTGCGCGGAGATTATTTAATTTGATTGGTGTTTGTTGTATAATTATATTGAATTCCCAGCAACACTTGCGCGGCGACTACAACTTTGAGTGGTGCAATGTACGTTGGCTACATTTTATTCCCAGAAACACTTGCGCGGCGATTACAAATTTCATTGGTGCTAGGTATTGTATTCCCAGCAGGACCTGCGCGGAGATTATTTAATTTGATTGGTGTTTGTTGTATAATTATATTGAATTCCCAGCAACACTTGCGCGGCGACTACGAATTTGATTGGTGCAGTGTATGTTGTCTACATTTTATTCCCAGAAACACTTGCTCGGCGATTACAAATTTCATTGGTGCTAGGTATTGTATTCCCAGCAGGACCTGCGCGGCGATTAATTAATTTGATTGGTGTTTGTTGTATAATTATATTGAATTCCCAGCAACACTTGCGCGGCGACTACAAATTTCATTGGTGCTAGGTATTGTATTCCCAGCACAGTCGACATTTTGGTGCAAAGGATCACTTTGGATGAAAGTGTACTTCCGACCACACTTTGAGCCAAAAGTGTCACTTTGTAGAAAAATGGCGGACGTCTTGGAAGTTGTTAAATTATTTATTAGAACATGCGGAAGAAATGGCACAATTAGTGGATAATGTACGAAAGCGCTACATTAGGGATAGGCCTAAAGACAATCCCGTGGAATTGTATAATGATATAGAATTTAAAAAAAAACTGTTCCGATTTGATAAAGAAACTGTTATTGAGATTGCTCATCTTTTCGATGACCAGTTGACAAAAACGAATAATGGAGGTTTGACAGTGCCTACAATAATACAGTTATTGACTGTATTAAAATTCTATGCTATAGATATGTACTGTACATTAATATCTATAATATTATAGTTCAGGTATATCTGTAGTAACATTCGTATATTTATAACCTCAATTCGATGAAGTGATATGTAGGTAGATATTCCTATATGACCTATTTTTTATTACGGAAACGAATTTTTTAACTTAAATAATATGAAACTAACTTCAATCTAACGTAGACGTAACCATCTTAAATTAGCATTGCGAGATCTCACGTGCCTGCTTTCTAAGCAGATTCGTAATTATATTGGGTTTAAACGATTTTCATTTTTGTTGACTACCTGTATTTTGAGATGAGATTTATCTCGATGTTCATATAATCATTATTTCGATAATATATATTTTCATGCCGGTAAACAATACATATGATATGGCTGCTTTTGCTGAGCTACTGTCTCTAGTTCATGTGCAGTCATAACCTCACCATAAAAAGAGATCTCATTACATTAGTCCTAATTTGTTTTGCATTGTAGAAGAATTTGCATTAAAAATATTCCTGAAGAGCAGCCAATAATGGAAAAAAGAGAGAAAGGGAGAAAATAATAATGATAGTAATAATAATAATAATAATAATAATAATAGCAATAGGCCTAATGTGTTTATTTCGTTCTTTTGACTTCTATTCACTATTCACGAAAAAGACAAAAATGAAAATAAAGGGAATAAACGATATATCAATGAAGCAGGTACGTAAAAAAAACTAACCTAACGATATAAATGAAATAGGATACACAAAACGTAACTTGCTCAGTCCAACTTAACCTAACTACATAAACCAATAGAATATATGTAGGTACAAAATCTAACCTAACTATATAAATCAGTGGAACTGATACATACAAAACCTAACTTAACAATATGAATCAATGAAAAAGATATGTACAAAATTTAATCTAAATATATAAATCAATGGATCAGCTATTTACTGTACAAAACATAACCTAATTTCACCAGTAGTACCACTACCTATTTAATAAAATTAATATATTATATATCTGATCTGACTGAAATAAGCTAAACTATCGGCAGCGAAAACTAGAAACTGAAATAAAACAAGTTTAAATATATATTTTATTTCTCGTGCGATAAATTAGGCTCCCAACTCAAATTACAAGCATTATAATCTGTGGGTTCATATTAATTTGTTATTGTTTGTTCACTTGTTTTGAAAGGCATTGTGGGACTTCTGTTACCAACCAAATTGTAACTCTACACTTTGCTGACATAAAGTAACACTTTGTAAAGTGCACTTCTTCAATCGTCTATGAATAGCACTAATATGAAAGAGCCACTTTCGTCAAAAGTGTCACTTTGCAAAGTGGTGATATAAAGTGTCGACTATGAATACCAGCCTTATTCCCAGCAACACTTGCGCGGGGATTACAAATTTAATTGGTGCAAGGTCTGTTGGTTACATTTTATACCCAGCAACACCTACGTGGCGATTAATTAATTTGAGTAGTGCAAGGTGTATTGGAGTAATACCAGCGTATAGGCAATTGTGTGCTCTCAAATTTGGGTTTCTGGCATCTTGTCAGCCCATTTGAGTTGTGTGGATATACTCGGCCGCGGAACAATTTTTCCCTTGAAATTATTAAAGCCTGCTTCTCAGGGAGCTTCTAGCTGAAAACCAGATTTGCATAATATGTTCGTTACTGTAGATAATTTAATAGAAAGCCACAATTTAAGTCATACACCTGGCATCTGGCATCTTGTCAGCCCATTTGAGTAATGTGGATATAAAATGAAGGATTGTGACGGTGTCATGTGGTTCCTGGGGTAGCTCAGTCGGTAGAGCATTCGTGCGATAAGCAAAGGGACCCGGGATAGATACCCGGCTCCGGAACAATTTTTCTCTTGAAATTATTAAGGCCTGGTTCACATGAAGCATCTACATGAAAGCCAAATTTGCATAATATTAAATAACAATTCTTGTACATACACTTAAATTGAAAATTTTTATTTGAAAAGCATTTATTTGAAAATATAAATAAAAGCCGCTCCACTGAGTAAAACACGACTTGAGCTTCAGTGCGCCACTGCACGCATCCCGCGCTCTCGACCACTTGCTTTCTGCACCCTTGCCCCGAGAGCCAGTCCGGAGCAGCTCCCTTGAACCACAGAGCTATGGTGCGTCACATATATACTGTGTATATGTAATGTATATATATTTATAATTTGAATTGCTAATTGAAATAAAGGGAAAACGACTGAACAGTTTTTAATAAATGACCCCTCATTTTGAAGCTTGGAACCCAAATTTTTTCGGAAAAAATGGTATTTTTAAATGAAATATCAATTTTCCTACATCATTTTCCTATTTTCCATAATCCATCTGTCGAGAATTTTGAGAAATAATGGGTTTTCAAAATAAAACAAAACACAAACACACTAAAATAAACAATATCACTTGAAGGCTAAGACCTGCAGAATCGCTGATATATTTAGAATTCAGATGACTCAGATTCTCTCACATCATAATTCCAATATGTCGATCTTTTAAATTATGGTTTATTTAACGACTCTCGCAACTGCCGAGATTATATCAGCGTCACCGGTGAGCCGGAATTTTGTCCCTGAGGATTTTTTTAAATGCCACTAAATCTAGTGACAAGAGGCTGTGGCATTTAAGCACACTTTAATGCCATCGCCCTGGGCCGGGATCGAACCCCAACCTCGAACATAGAAGGCCAGCGCTAAGACTTGTACTAACTTTGCCACCCAGGGCGACTGTCGATCTTCATTTGTGTAAATTTTTCAGAATGTTTCTGTAATGTTGATAATCAAAAACTTCAAGACTTACTAAAAAGAATTTACAGGTCAGATTTTCTGGTGTGTAATTTTCTGATTACGTCTATCTGTGTATTGGATATTAAAAACTACAAAACTTAAGAATGTTTGCTGACATTATAATTAAAAATGAAATATTATTTTAGTGAATGTCATGATGTATTTGCCACTAATTATACAGATTAATGCTTTATTGATTATGAAATCTTTTAGTTTTATATAAGTAGGCGTACAGAATATTTGAAGTTAGATCTTCATTTCTATACTATTTACTGAGTGACGTCTGTATATTAGTCTGTACAAAACTTAAATAAGATAACAATAGTGGTATTGAAATGAAATATTTTTATAGTTATTAATCAAGTGGCATGGGTCTTTTCGATAGTATATTTAATGGTGGTGTGGTGTAGATATTTAGAGATGAAAGTTATAATTTATAAAACAGTTATGCTACCGGTTGTTCTTTATGGTTGTGAAATTTGCATTCTCACTTTGAGAGATGAAGAGAGATTAAGGGTGTTCGAAAATAAGATGCTCAGGAAAATATTTGGGGCTAAGAGGGATGCAGTTATGGGAGAATGGAGAAAGTTACACAACGCAGAACTACACGCATTGTATTCTTCACCTAACTTAATTAGGAATATTAAATCCAGATGTTGGAGATTGCAGCCCATGTAGCACGTATGTGTTAATCCAGAAATGCATATAGAGTGTTAGTTGGAAGAAATTAAGGGAAAATACCTTGAGGGAGGCAGACGTAGATGGGAGGATAATATGATAATTGGTTTGAGAGAGGTGGAATATCCTGGTAGAGACTAGATTAATCTTGCTCAGGATAGGGACCAATAGTGGGCTTTTGTGAGGACGGCAATGAACCTCCGGGTTCCTTAAAAGCCACTTATATGTAAGTGATGTAGATATTTATGTTTGTGATTCTCTTCAGTATTATCTGGAGGAAGCGGAAAAATTATATTGCCTAAGGGAAGACCAAAAGTTATTACTTACTGATAAAATAAGAGGCTTACAAAATGTTGTAGTGTCCCGATCACTTTAGCAAGATCTCTTAGCAGGGAAAAGTGATTCTACCTTCTACATTTCAAGGTAGTTCACGAAACATGCAGTAGCTATACCAAGACGCTATATCTATTATTGGAAAACATGGTAAATCTGGTATTTTCATAACTCTCATCTACAATCCGCAATGACCTGAAATAGCTACTGCTTCACTTCCACATGAAAAACGGACTGATCGTCCTGACATTGTTACTTGCGTTTTCGCATTGAAACTCAAGAAATGATGACGTACAGGTTCAATAAAAAGTACTTAGCATGAAGAAAACCATTCAGAGGGGTATGTTACATTATCATGGAAGCAAATAACTTCCAAAATGTCTGGTATTCTTCATTGGAAATAAAGTTGTAAAAATTTTAATTTGAACTTCCAATTAACTTAGTTAGCAGCATTTGCTGCACAAGCCAGTAGTATTGTATAATTCAAAGAAAATCAATCAATATGCATATAGAAAAAGACTTGACTTAGTGCAAATTAAACGTACATGCAAACAAACAATGTGATATGTTGATTATGGTTCTTTGAATAGTATAAATAGGTACAAAATCACTTATTATATTCTCTGTGAAAATATTACACTTTTTAAAATAAAAATGTAAGAACATCATTATTACGAAACAATTTATATTTTTTATTTCTATTAACTCTCATTAGCCCTACCACTACATATGAATAGATAATAAAAATACATATTAATATTACTGCGTTCAATGTGGAAAAGTTGTCTTCAAGGACTTCCAGAATCTTGTCTAAGTTTAACAATCTCCAGGTAATTTTCATATTCAATGGACAGAATAAAATTTATGAAATTGTCCAAACCTTCTTGCTGCATTATTGATCTCAAATAGTAATTATTCAAGTACATGCAACATTGGATTTTCTTCATTAATTTTCTAATATACCAGTAAACATCTGCGATTATATTAAAAACTTTTATTTTCTGAAATGTTGAGAGCTGTGCAGTTTAATAAGTTCATAGTTGAATCTTCTTCCCTACAGAGAACACGTTATGGTGGAGTATAGTATAAACCCTAATTCCGAAGAGATACTGGACTTATGTCCAGTTGCTAGTCTGAAAATATCGGTTGTTCTTCGAGAATTACGAATCACAATTTTATATCTTTTAATTACACATCAACTAAAATTATTGTTATTATTATTATTATTATTATTATTATTATTATTATTATTATCTGCATATAATTTTTATTTATTTATAATTTTGCTCAATAATACGATATATCAAAATGATAGCATTGTTGGATTGTATTTCTTTTCTTTGATGTCAAATAAGTTTTGATCTGTTTAAGCTTGGAAAAACTTTTCTTCTTTGGCAACAGCCACTAGGATGACAATAAAAATAAAATAATGCAGATTTTAATTTCAGTTGAAAGAATTATTGTCTTCAGTACCTCACCCCACAAGCCTGTAACCTTTTAAATTTATGTTATTCACTTATTCTTGTGCCTGTTCTACTCTCACATCTGTCATTGCCACTGCTGCATTTTCCTATTGTATCCGCAGATAAGTTCTGATAATAAAAAATCATTGCGAGGCCTCCATAGGCGTGGGGCCCAATTGGGATAAATCGGCCCAAACGGGTCAAAACTGGCCCTGGTCATATTTATTTTCTAGTTACTTTATATTAGTTACTTTCTACTCTGTACCTAAACAATAATTACTGATATATCACAATATTTCAACTATGAGAATTTTGCTTCACGTACCATACACAATATTGCCGCATAATTGCGGTCTGCAGTGAAAGAAGACTGACAGATAGGCAGATTTTCACCTTTTAGTCTACCTCTACCTGCAGTCGTGATTTGGTGGCCAAACATGTAAAGAAGTCGTCTGTCGCAATTCGGGGAATACCTTTACTTAGATAAATTTATTTCTTATTCTGCTGAACCCCCACTTTTATCCGACTTACACACCACGTGGGTAGTGTTGACAAATTCGATATCGGCGTGATGTAGAGCCACCACAGCGATATCACAGAGCAATCATAAGACAAGGATAACACCCAATCCTGTGTTGGGAAGCACATGCATACCGGTACGCTATCCACACAGCTACAACGGGAGACACCTATTGATAATATGCGATAAAAAAAGGTTTTTATTATATAAGCATCGATTTGAAGAATAAAATAATAGAATTAAACGTTCATAGTTACAGCCTATTTCTTTGAAATGTGAATTAAATAGCAAATACATACTGTATATTATTTATTATTCTATATTTTGTCTCATTATATTATATTTAGAAGCTGCCAACAAGTTAAATGCTACACGCTCCCTTGCTATGATTTGACACTCGCTGTAACAATTGTGGTAGCCACAGATATTCCATTAATTGCTCCCGCAATATATCTACGAAACAATTTTATTTTTAAACTTCTAAAATGTAATGAATAAATGCCCAGCTAATACATTTTCATTTAAAAGTGTATATCTATAGGGTTAATCTGTTAATTATTTGCTAAAGCTTCACTTCTAATATTGCGTTGTTTTTACTGATAATTCGTAAGGAACGCGACGGTTTTTACTTGCAAGAAAAAGAACACAGAGTGAGTATGAAGTTGCTCCTCATTGGTTGATGGAATGGAGTAGAGGGGGTGGAAAGATATGTCCAACTTAATGTATTTGAAAACAATTCAGGCACTTAGTAAATTTTCACGTTTTCTTGAATATTTAATAGGTAAAGGAATAGGAACATACATAAATGGAATTAACTGTTCTAAATATACCAATTTGCTTCACATGCATAGCAGTGCAATTTTATTGTTTTATAGAAGCATGACACTATTGGTACTGCTGACTGATATTATACCGAACGCTCCTCATTTTAATTTCGAGCGGGGATCGCAGATGTGCAGTTCATGGTTGTTTGTAACCGGTGAAGTGTTGTGTGCGTGGATTAATTTTTGTGTTGGATATTGGGAATACGGATAAATGTACATCCTGAGAATATCTTCACGAGTTGAAAGGTTAGTTACACACTTTTATTATAGCCTAGACTATATTTGACAGTTTCTATAGATGATTGTTTGTCAAAATCTTGCGTTGGTAATTTTAAAGGTGAAACTAGGGTTGAGGTTGATCCCGTGATTTCGGAAGTGAAAATCGTTGAATGTAGAAGGGATTTTTGTGAATATTTGGTTGATGGTATATATATATATATATATATTTTTTTTTTGGTTATTTTACGACGCTGTATCACCATCTCAGGTTATTTAGCGTCTGAATGAAATGAAGGTGATAATGCCTTGAAATGAGTCCGGAGTCCAGCACCGAAAGTTACCCAGCATTTTCTCGTATTTGGTTGAGGGAAAACCCCAGAAAAAACCTCAACTAAGTAACTTGCCCCGACCGGGATTCGAACCCGGGCCACCTGGTTACGCTGGCAGACGCGCTGACCGTTACTCCACAGGTGTGGACTTGATGGTATATAGTACATAACAAAAGCATAAACCAACCAAACGTAACTTGTCACAGATTCATATATGCAAGGTGTATAGGCCTAATCGCGAGTACGAAGAGAACTACTTCAGCGCTAGTTTAGCTATTTAAAACTATGATAAATGGTAGAACAAGAATGTTAGTTCAGTATCATGTATTGCATTACTTTGCATGTAACACAACCGTTTAAAAATAGAGCTGTTTGATGTTAAATAAAGAGGTATAATACTGTACATTTTAAAATTTATTTATCTTCAATTTATTTATTTTCAGATTTTATGCATGGATACGTGTCTGCGTGTGCGTGCGTATGTATGGATGTGTATGGTAAAATGCAACGTGGTATGACTGGGTTATTTCCAAAATCAAAGATACGTAGGGCTACTTTGCGTACAGTTGCCTGGAAATATATATTCTGCAACGCATAAAGTTGGGTTATAACATCATAGCAGTCCATGTTTTCATAGTGTAGCTTTCACACCGCTTAAGTTACTGATACTAATGTGGCATTCACTCATTCATGCATCCATATATGTGTGTATATATATATATATATATATATATATATATATATATATATATAATTTCATGGATCTTACATTAGTAATGAAGCTATAAGATGTGGAATAAGTCAAAATTTTACAAGATTACAATTTTTTTTGACGAGATGTGAGATGAGGCCGAGGATTCGCCAACAGATTACCTGGCATTTGCCTTATGGTTGGGGAAAACCTCGGAAAAAACTACCACGTAATCAGACCAAACGGGGATGAAGTCAGATGAGGCCGAGGATTCGCCATAGATCACTCGGCATCCGCCCCACGTCTGAGGATATCTTCGGAAGAAACCAGTCAGACCAAACCAACGAGCACAGAATGCATAGAGTAGATATAAACAGCTTGGAGGTGAAGCCGCTTTTGTGGACAGTCGCCATTAGGATGCTACCAAAACATTGGGCTCCCGGTTAGCACATGGGCAGTTGATTGTGATGTTGCATCGTTGTTTTAATTAATAAATTAACTAATTTCAATATGCCTACATGTTCTGCGTATGGCTGCACAAACAGGTTTTCAAAAAAAATTCCTGGAATAACTTTTCACAGGTAAATATGCATGTGTGAAATGTACTTATTACCGGTAGGCTAGATACGGTAATGAATGATTTAGCCTAAGTTAGTCGGTTAGATTCGTATTGTTTACGTATTAGTTTGATTAAGATAAAGGATTAGTGTATTGATATTATTGTAATTAATTTTTATAATCACTAAATCAGACTTACGCTTTGTACACTTAGCATTTACGAGCGAAGCTAACCTAACAACCCAAGTTGGAAGTTTGTGTCGCGTGCTATAGAAAATGGGTGTACCAAGGTTTCTCTTCAACCGAATGCACGTATTCGTTTGATGAAAAAGAAATATTGCATTAATATTATTGTAATTAATTTTTATAATCACGAAATCAGACATGCTTTGCAGACTTAGCATCTACGAGCGAAGCTAACCTAACAACCCAAGTTGGAAGTTTGTGTCGCGTGCTATAGAAAATGGGTGTATCGAGGTTTCTCTTCAACCGAATGCACGTATTCGTTTTATGAAGAAAAAGAAATAGTGTATTAATATTATTACAATTAATTTTTATAATCACGAAATCAGACTTATGCTTTGCAGATTTAGTAGCTGCATTAACTCCATCGTGATCTAACTTGACCCACTTGGTAATAAAACTTCACTTTTGTTCGCCGTTATAATATAATTATATACTATAAACGAAGAGCCTATCAAATATTATATGGTTAAGAGCATTACATTTTTCTCTAAACAAAAATCGGGACATCTATACGAAATACTGGCAAAAGGAAGAGAATGATAATTTGCGTTAAGAAGCAAGTTATATTATTAAATCGAAGCAAATGGATCAATCTATGAAAGTACTTATTATAGGCTAGCATTTTTATTGGACTAGTAGCAAAATAAGTTCAAACTGTTATCTTCCTTTTTTTATCATTATTGTTTGTTTAACTTTCCAGAGTACCTATTAAATACCATACTGCAATTTGAAGAGCTGTCAATTTAAATATGTATATATGTGATTTATCGATTACAGTTTTGCAATTTTTGGTAAAAATACGTGCCTAGGGATTCTATATTACGAAACAAACAAGGAAGTGTGAGTCCTCCAGGAAATTAGGGACATATGGAATTCCTATTATCATAAGATCTTCTATAACGTAATAGCTATTTTGCAATGTTTTGGTAGCAACAAGATGGCGTCAGGCCTATCAAACCGGCTTCACTCCGTCCAATGGTATTAAGATGCTAGTGTCTACTCTATGTATTCTGTGCTCGTTGGACCAAACGTTTAAGAATTTTCGTTAACCCGTTCTGCGTTTGTGTAACATAATAATATTATGAAATATTAGTTAATTGGTCAGTTTGTTCCAATTTCGCTTCCTCAGATAGATTGTGATGGAATCTTCTTGGATCACGAAAATTGGCACCTTGCAAGCTCCTCTGGTGGCGACTGTTGTTACTAACTGCATGACAGCAGAGATAAGAGTTGTGCTTGAAGCGTATGAATATACATAACGTTTCAGCTCGATTAGAAATATGGATGATCCTAAAAATCGGAAAGGTAACGCAAATTGATGTGTTCTTGGATGCAGTAATGCTTATAGGAACACACCAACCGTTATTGTTTTTATTCACTCCCAAAACAGAAAACTGAGGCGGAACGTCGCTAATTGTGGATCCAAGCAGTACTTAGACGAAAGTAAATAGCGCTATACTGCTTGTAATGATAGTATTATTATATAGTAATGTAAAAAATAGAATGTATATATTATATTATGTTTATAAATAATCATTAAGTTATCAACGACAGGAATTTGTAATTTAATTTTCAATGTTGTATGTGTTGTTATATTTAAAAGTAAAAACATAGTACATAATTGCTGAGCTCTTTAATATATATTATGTATAATATTATCAATAATAAATAATAATATATTTATTTTTAAATGTTTTCATATCGATATTTAATTGTTGATTTCGAGTGCTGCTGGTTCACCTTGGAAACAATACTCGCAATGAGAACTTGCAGTATGCATGTTATTGGAAAACGAGATCAGAACACCCCAAAACTAGCGTACCGTTCCCAGTATTTTTCCAAATGATTAAGCTTACAAGAAAAAGACTGCCTCCTCAGAACTAGCTCCGGAAAAGTACGAAAGAGGTGCAAAAAGAAGAAGAAAATATGAAAATTTAAGTACAGTATTATGGAAAGTGAATGCACAACAAGTGTTATTTCCAAAAATGAAGTAGTAATACAGGCAGATGTAAATTAAACCATTCTTAGTGATTTCGTTTTTTCTTTTACAATTGAATTGTGTGAATTGTCTACTCAAGTGTCTATTCCATTACATGCCGAACTGAAGTCACATAAGAAATGTTATGACAAGAGTTCAGAAACAAATAATTATAGTTTAATGGAATGCAAGGTTTCCGAGGTTATCTATACTAATAATAAATCTGTAAGCGAAATTTTCCTGGTAATTTTCGATTTTCCAAAAATAATTGGTGTTAACATGTATAATTAATCATCCTGAAACCGAAAATCGTTTTTTTTTTTTACATTTTTGTTTTTATGTCTGTCTGTCTGGGTGTTTGTTACCTTTTCACGCGATAATGGCTGAACGGATTTCTATGAAAATTGTAGCATAAATTAAGTTCGTTGTAACTTAGATTTTAGACTATATGACATTCAAAATACTTTATTTAAAAGGGGAGTTATAAGGGGGCCTGAATTAAATAAACCGAAATATCTCGCTTATTATTGATTTTTGTGAAAAATGTTACATAACAAAAGTTTCTTTAAAAATGATTTCCGATAAGTTTTATTCCAGGAAAAAGTTTGATAGGACTGATATTTAAGGATATACAAGAGTTTTAAAATAACAATACAATACATTTTCAACGCCGCCTCAGATTATAGTGTCGTTGTTCCGTAATTCCTTTGTGCAAAATGTAAAATTTTTCAGTAAGAAGAAAAAACAGATTTATTCATTCTATGGCAGTGGTACATAGATCATGAATTCTTACATTTTCGAAAGAAAGAAATACAATTACATACAGGAGATTGTATTATTTGCTGTATAACTATTTAAGTTATTTAATAGAGCAAAAATCTGAAAATCGATATGTCACAAAGGAGTTATTGCAGGAACAACATCGATGGCTATAATGAAATTAAAACAAAAGGCTCCGTCTATTTAAGGCGGCCTTGACGTTTATGAATATTAATATATAGAGAATATTAAATTTGTCTGTTTGTATGAAGTAATCTCGGAAGCTAATTTGGATAATTCCTCCATTATTTGAAATTTGTATTTTCTCTAGATGGATGTAATACTACATAAGTTATAAGGAATGAGGTAAGATGAAAATAGATCTTTACGCACAGAAAAATTATCTTCGTACACAATCCACTCTATTAATTTGGAGTGATTTATTAAAGATGCATTCAAGACTAATTTAGAAAAATGTTAAACAGATTGTCGTTGCATCAAAAACGGATGTTCTCTGAACCAAATGATCATATTTTAATTATTTGCATGTAGGCCTAATAACAAATAAGAAATATGCTTTATCATTGGACCAAATGAGTGGTCTCTGGACCAAAATGATCGCATTTTAATTACTTAAATACAATTTAAATTAAGTAACATATTAAACTATTTATCCTTCTAACAAACACGAATGTTCCCTGGGGCAGATGTCCTATTTTAATTATGTAATTACTTTATATTTATTTCTAACAAGTGCAGCGGAGCGCACGGGTACGGCTAGTTCTTCAATAAAAGATGATACAGAACTACCAGACGTAATGGGAGTGACATTTGTGACTTTGAATAGGCTATATTGTTAATATTGCTGTCAATTGAAACACAATCATACAGTGAGATTATTAAAGAAAATCATCTACTCATATTTTCAAATTAAAATGAAAACTGGATTGTCGTTTTCTGCTATGAGGGTGATGTTCGGACTTCATTGTATAATAATAATAATAATAATAATAATAATAATAATAATAATAATAATAATAATGTATTTTACCACCACTTTAGTGTTGTTGACATCCACAATGGTTACTGTAATTTTGGGTTTTGGCCTAGCAGAGAAAGTATTAGGAAACAATGCCCGCAATATTGAAAAAAAGTACACTACCAAAAATCCAGAATGACAATTAATAAAATTGTACTGAAGTAAAGTGGAACAGCCACCCAACGTAGATCAGATGATGGCCTTCAAATGTAAATGCTACAATGGCAGATCGAATTACACATGCATAACAACTGATTGCGGATTATTGACTTTATTAGAAGGTGGTGATGAAGTCAGGTTTTCCCGGAATAAAAACAAACCTCTCCGATAAAGGGACCATTGTTGTTACTCCACCGTATATGATGATGGCAAACTAACAGCTGAAGAAGTCTAAACTACTTACAGCGTTGCCAGTGTTCGAATTGATGTCGAAAGTTGCATTCAGCGAATTAAAATAAATAAATAAATAAATAAATAAATATATATGTATATGTATATATATGTAAATGTATATATATGTATATATATGTATATGTATATATATGTATGTATATGTATATGTATATGTATATGTATATGTGTATATATATACATAACATTTTACAGAAACTATCAATTGAACTGCTTTCGTATACTTATTGTTGTTGTTTAGTCAACTGTCCGACGACAAGTCTGAACCTCACAAGTGATACCAACAAGGCACCACTTATGAGCAGGGACGACAATTTGTCCCAGCGTGGACAGATTTTAGGTTGGTTGTTGCTTGCCTATATTGACGTCACAGAGGCCATGGGTTCGAAGATACTACACTGTGACAGGAAAAGGCAACCAGTGTGTGCTGCACCGGAAAACGAACGTACTTAAGTTTGATTTGTTCAGGATTCGAACCTATGCTGCTTGTTTTGCATTGCTTACATACAGTTCCTACAGCATTACTGGTGCCGTTGTCACTTAATGGCAAGGTGGTTGTGATCGTGACTCTGTGTTCAGTAGTGTAAACATAATACAATGTAGTCAGACAAGAGCTCTAAACTGAATACAATTTCAACTGCGTTTAGAAGTGAGTGTTTTAGTGTGGAGGGCGACAACATACGCTGAACTGAAGGTAAAAGTTCGTAAAGATTTGCAAAAGCATTGTGAAACGAAAAAGCATAGTGAACGTTTGCCGTTATTTCTCTCATCTGCTCGGTTTACATACTTTGAGTTTTATAATGATTTGTGCGAGATGATGATAACGGCGAATAGTTCAATACACAAACTCAGTAATCCACATATTCAGCGGTTTATGGAAAAATACACGTCTAGAAATCTTCCTAGTATAACATCAATGCGTACAACCTATTTATCATCTGTGTACGAAAAAACTCTGAACCCATTCGAACAGCTATAGTTAGTAACAAAACATTTGTATCTATAGGTATAGACATCGGATGATGTGGGACGATAAGTAGGAGTAATGTCCTCCAATGAACCAGGAAATAAATTTCTGTTGACATTGGAAATAGCTACTAGAAAAAGTAAACAGTGCAACTATTGTTAATCTTTTTGAGATGCACCTATGTAGCCTATAACATCGTGCGATGTTGAGCGAACTTTCTCGCAGTACAAGCATATTTTTAGTGATAACAGAATTTCTCTTTTTCACACTTAAAAATGCACATTGTTATATATTGTAACGGATACAGTTTGTATCAGAATAATGTAAGAAACTCGATTGCAAATACTTGTGTGTAATTTGAATAACTCGTCGTTGTTGTAAATATGTGTAAGTAATATTGTATTGTATTGTATTGTATTTATTAACATTCCATGATATTCATACATGCTTACAGCTAGAATATGGAACAAGTCAAAAAACTTAATACTATTATAAAATCTTAATTTATAGTCACAGTCTAGATGAAATATATACAGACGAGATTTACAATATAGTCTACTAGTACAACACATAGATTTAATATCAATTTCATGAAGTGTTATTGAATGTCATGAATTCATCTACAGAATAGAAGGCGTGAGAAATTAGGTACTTCTTTAATTTGGCCCTAAATAATTTTATGTTTTGAGTTTCATTTTTTATATCGATTGGGAGGCTATTAAAAATTTTTACTGCCATATAACGCACTCCTTTTTGATAGCACGATAGACTTGCCGATGGAGTATGAAAGTCATTTTTTGACGTGTATTTATGCTATGAACTGTTGAATTAGTTACAAAGTTTTCACGATTACATACGAGGAAGACTATTAATGAAAAGATATACTGACAAGCCATGGGCATTATTTGTAGTTTTTTGAAAATAGTCCTACACGACTCCCTAGATTTCGCACCTACTATTATTCTAATTACTCTTTTTTGTAATAGAAATATATTGTTACTATCTGTGGAATTTCCCCAGAATATTATTCCAAAACTCATTACCGAGTGGAAGTATGCAAAGTATATTGTTTTTAAGGTATTGATATTTACTATCTTTTGCATAGATCTAATAGCAAAACAAGCTGAATTTAGTTTGGGGGTAATTTCTTTAATATGATTTTTCCAATTTAACACATTATCGATTTTTAAGCCAAGAAATTTGGTTGTTGTTGTTGTTGTTGTTGTTTCTAATAGGGATCTATTGTTAATTATTGCGCTAGAAATTTGCGACGTTGAATTTGGACAGGATTTAAATTGAATTATGTTAGTTTTGTTACAATTTAATATTAATTTATTGACTGAGAACCAGTCACATAATTTGAAGAGAATTTCCTCTGTTGAAGATTGGAATGTGTTGGAGTTATTGGCTGTAATTACTATACTTGTGTCATCTGCAAATAATATGGGATGACCTACATCTTTTATAAGGGGGCAAGATCATTTATAAACACTAGAAAAAGTAGGGGACCTAATATTGATCCTTGAGGAATTCCATTATTAATAGTTCCCCATGTCGATGTAGATTTCATAGTTGTATTGATTTCAACTTTCTGTTTCCTATCTATGAGATATGAGTGAAACCATTGGTGTGCAACACCTTTAATTCCATAATAATCTAATTTATCTAGCAGCATTTTATGATTTATACAGTCAAATGCTTTGGATAAATCACAGAAAATCCCTCCAACTTGTAATTTTTTATTTACTGCCTCCAGAATTTTGTCAGTTAAACTAAATGTTGCATTTTCTGTGCCTTTATTTTTCCTAAATCCAAATTGTTCTGGGACTAAAATGTTGTATTTTTCTAGATGATGATGTAATCTTTTATGCATTACTTTTTTAAAGATTTTGGAGAAGACTGGTAGAAGTGATATGGGTCTGTAATTTTCTGGAGACGTTGTTTCTCCCTTTTTGAAGATAGGAATAACCACTGAATATTTTAATCTCTCGGGAAATATACCATTGAACATTGAATAGTTACATAATAACTTGATGGCCCAGCTATAATAGGTGAACTCGCTTTTAATATTTTGCTTGTTATTTCATCATACCCTGAGGAGTTTTTTGAATTTAGATTTTTAATAATTGTAATTATTTCTTGTTTGTTTGTTGGAAATATTTGAATATTTGGGAATTTTGTCGGAAAATATTGTGTTAAAGAATCTAAACTGTTAGTAACATTATCTTGGGGGGATGTTGAGGTTATCAGTTATTGTAAGAAAATATTTGTTAAATATGTTTGCAATTTCATTTGGGTCTGACGGTTTTGTATTGTTAGATATAAGGGTATAGTTTGTTACTTTACTTTTTGATCGTCCACTTTCTTTTTTAATTATGTTCCAAGTTGTTTTGATTTTATTATCAGAGTTTTGTATTGTTGTATTATAGTGTAATTCTTTAGCTTTTTGAATTACTTTGTGTAATATTTTTGAATAATTTTTATAGTGTTGTTTTAAGTTTGTATCATTACTATTTCTGCTCTGTATGTATAATGATCTCTTGGTTTTGCATGAGATTTTAATACCTTGTGTAATCCATCTATTGTTACATATTGTTTCATTTTTATACTTTACAGGAAAACTGGATTCAAAAATATTTAGAAATGTTTTATGAAACTCGTTGAATTTGCTGTTCATATCACTTTGACTGTATATTCATTTTTAAGATTTATTTCAAAATCATTTAATGATTCCCTGTTTATATTTCTGAATGTCACTTTAGTTGGTTTTTTTGATGATGTGTTAATATTTATACTTAGGAGTTGAGCATTGTGATCCGAAAGACCATTAATTATTGGGGTTGTTTGAGATATACCTATTTTTTCTTTTCCGATGAATATGTTGTCTATTGCAGTAGCTGAAACCCCTTGTATTCTGGTCGGAAAGTTTACTGTGTAAATTAAATTGAAAGATGCTAGCAATGAATTTAGTTGATCTTTCCTATTGCTTTCTGTTAGATAATCGACATTGATGTCTCCGCAAATAATGCATTCACGTTTCAGTTTCTGTAAGTATTCTAGTGCCCTTTCCAATAAATGAATAACATTTTCGTAGTCTCCAGATGGTGCTCTATATAGACATATTATAATGAAATTATATGTTTCATTTTCTAATTCAACAGCACAAATTTCTAAATCCCTGTCTTAGCAAAAATGTGAAAGATCAATATTTTTGAATTTAAGGTCGGATTTGAGAAATACACTCACGCCTCCATCCTCAAGAGTTTGTCTGCAGTAACTAGCACCTAATTTATATCCTTCCGGTGAGAGAGACAATATTTCCTGTTGTTTCATATGGTGTTCGGTAATACATAGCACATTCGGATTTAAATGTTCGGAAACTAAGGATGCAAGGAGTTCATCAGTCTTATTTCTTATACTTCTTATATTCTGATGGAATACACTGAATGTTGATTGTATTACGATTTGTTGATTCTGTTTATTATTATTATTGTTGTTATTTTGACTTTTTTATTTACCCTAAAATAGGACAAGCCCTATGACGGATTACAACAGGAATTTTATTGTCACACTTGCCATGGTCACATTGAAGACTGTCCGCAATGAGACGCGTTAGCGAGTCCTTGCCTCGAGAATTCAAATGCAGTCCATATTGTAAAGATGTAACTAATCAAGGCATATGCGATGGCAGTGGTAACCTTTAGAAACGTTGCATTTTCGTTCCGCCGATCTGTACCAGCAAACAGTTGCGTGCTGTCGTTGGATGCTCCTATCAACTAGTAAACACAGGTACTCTATACACCAGTACCAGTGAACCTGTGGCGAACTGGGACAAAGTGTCGTCCCTACTTATGAGGCAACTAGGCCAGAAGATCATGGGGTAGGGTGGCCAGTTCCTTTTCCCCTCCAATGCATACATCGCAGACTAGCTACATATTACACTAGTCAGACTTCAGATCCATACAAACAATATTGTTCTTCCTCCGACACATCGTAAAGTGAGATGTAATGCCTGATAATAGATGTACATATCAGTCAGAACCTCACTCAGAGGTTGTATGTTGATATTGTTCATATGTGTTGTGTTATAGCGAATATTATTTGCAGTCGTCCATTATTCAGGAAGTGTAATATTAAGCCTACTTTTAGAGTTAAATTACATTAAAATGCGTAATTTATAGCGACATTATACTCATATAAATTATGACATCAAATATAAGTATATCAATGTTTTCGTAATATGACTGTTCTCCCTCATTCATTGGTCTGAAATCTGATTTAAATATATTTGTATATATCAAACAACTACACTGATATTACAGGAACTCTGTAGTTACATTTTTACACCCTTCTAGCAGTACTAAACTTTCCACTGAGTCTATTAAGTAACTAAATAAATAAAGACTGGAGATTAGTAGGTTTACAGTGAAAGAACACTATGAATGAATGAACCCATTGGGTGCTATTCATAGACATTTCGCAGCACGCGCTACGAGCGTGATAAATTAGCCCCGGCTATCCACTGGTTACTTGTACAGAATTCAAATCATATCCTATCGCTAACACTGGGTTATGAATACGAAAAACGCTGGTCAACCACCGGAAGCCCGCGCTAAGAATGTCTATGAATACGGCCCATTCTTACTAATATTACAACTTTTTATCGGCAGAAAGCCGCATGTAGTTTTTATATCACACATGACTAGTGTATGACTGCGAGCCTGCAGTTAATTAGAATTTGAGACACTGCGCGGCGCCACCAGTACGATTTTCAGACCCATGCACGGTGCCTATAGAGGATCCATAATAAAATTAGGCCTGTATTTTGTACCAGTTTTCATCTTGTTCTATTTTTAAAAGATACACATTAATTCAAACGAGTTTATTATAATTTTTGTGGTTTTGGCCTACTATGCTTGTATAAAGTTAACATTCCAGTTGTAAAATATACAATAGTTATTCGACATCCAAGGGTACCTCAGAGGTAACCTGTCTTAGTAAAGTACTTCGTTTAACCGTACTAAGCGTCATTCCTCGCAATGTAAGTTCTATTTCAAATTGAACTCTTTCATTCATTCATTCATTCAGTGTTCTGCCCAAGGGCAGGTCTTTCACTGCAAACCCAGCTTTTTCCAATATTTCCTGTTTTCTGTCTTCCTCCTTATCTCCTCATAATATGATCTATATCTTAACGTCGTCTGTCATCTGATATCTTCTTCTGCTCCGAACTCTTCTCCTGTTCACCATTCCTTTCAGTGAACTTTAGTAGGCAGTTTCTTCTCAGCCAATGACAACCAATTCCTTTTCCTCTTCCTGATCAGTTTCAGCACATTCTTTCTTCACCCACTCTCTCCAACACAGCTTCTCTCTCGTAGTACACCCCAATTGTTTGAAGTTGTCCACTTCCTCTACTGCCTCATTTAGAATTCGCAGGTTTACCTTCTTTATTTATATTCCTACGACCATTGTCTTTGTCTTATTTGCATTTATATTCATCTCATACTGCTCACAGCTATCATTTAGCTATTGAACTGTTTATTCATTATTTATTTAGAAAAGCGGGATGGCCTATTTAAATATTTAAATTTTATTTTTGGTTAGTATTTTATACAAATTATGAAGTATAAATATTTAGATTCGATGCTCCAGTGTTTGTTACGAGATAGTTACCCTTAATAAAGCTTCATGCGACCCGTAGAAAAGTAGGACAGTGTTCATAAAACTTTCGTTGGTACAGAGAAGTGTTTCGACCCCCATTGTAAACCTCAAGTTTTTGTGAATAGAAACCATGTTTTTGTACATACAGTATAGGTCTACGGCAACAGCTTCAAGTCGTCACCATGGCAACCGCTGAAACAGCCACCCAGAGTCCATCCTGACAAGTCGCGACTTTTTCACGTTATCAGTGGTAGGCGGTTGTTTTGTTCGGAAGAATTGAATCATCGTTACTGTGGTACAGCAATTATTGGTGTTCTGTCATGGCTATTCTTTTCGTAGTTATTTTGTGTTGATAGAGGTAGAATTATTTTGAGTTTAGTTTTAAATTTAATTTAGCTGTGTGTGTGTTACTAACGCGATTTATAGTGTTCGTACATTTATAAAATGTCGCAAGGCGGCAAGTTCTTACTCCCTCAGTTAACGGCAGTTTCACAGAACAAACTTTTACTTAATTACACCTCGGAGAATGAATATATTACCTGGTCAGAATTACTTAAACGAATTATGACTAGCCTAGGCCTACAGTATCGCTTCCTTTACTTTCGGTTTTCTGCAGAATAAACTTAGGTCTAACTATGGAAATGGATACCAGCTTTGATTCTTTGTTTTTCTGAAGAACCAAATATGACACAACTTCTACGCATTTTTGTTATTTTTATTGCGCCTATAAAACATGAACTCCATGAAAGACTGATTGATACACATTAGTTAGAAAGAGAGAGAAATACCACTTCCAACATGTCGTCGCAGTGTTTCTACAATCACGCTTTCAGACAGAACGAGCATTGCAGTGGTGTTTCCAGTTTGGTATAGAGCTCACGGCAAGCAGGCGGCCGGCATGTGCAGACAGACACTCAGGTAGCTGAGTGGTTAAAGATCCGCCTGTCATGGTGTTTGAGTCCCGGTAAGCCTTGGAAATTGCATGTGAAAAATTCATATAGTAACTCTTGTCGCGGAAAAGACTGCAGTTTGGGTTTTTATCCCGTCTTTCTCCAGTTTTCTACGTGGCACGAAGGCCATGCAACACACCACTCCTAAATCTAAACACTTCACCAACACAACAGAATAATTACACGGAAAGTAACGTCAACACAACCACTTTACAGAGAGACTCAACTGGACTGTCGAGCGCGCTTGAGACGGTTTATCGCGTGTTGCATGATCTTCGTGCAAGTCACGCGCCACACGGTCAAGCAATATTATGTAACACAGGGATGTCGAACAGCGCTCTCGAGCTGTGAACTGAAGAGCCTTCACTCCTCCCTTACCGTGCAACGGTTCAACACAGGTAGCAAGAGACCGGGCGAATGATCGTAAACAAAAGCGAAACTACTAATGCGGCGGCTGGTACTTAGATAATTTTATACATCTTACTAATTTTTAGAAGCTCATTTTAGATTTGCACTTGAAAACTTTGAAGAACGAAGAATGTAAGTCTACATGAGGATGGATGGATGGATGATGATATCGTTTTATCTACTGGATCATTCGTGAATGTTGTTCGTTAGTGGCAGAAATAAATCATCATAATAATGTTGCTAATTCATGTTTAAAATATCAACTTTATGTGTATGTGTTGTAGCAGTGCAAATTCAAAAACGTAAACTGTTTTGATGTATAAAATTACTTAATCTTACTATAACTTCAAATTTGTTCATAGTTTTTGTTACAGATTCAAAAATGTCTTCTCCTCCAGTTCGATCCTTTAGTAAAATGACATCTACAAGATCTTAATGAACATTGAAATCTGAATCGACATCCCTTATGAATATAGCTAGCTGCGCCGTATCTTTGCGGTCGGTACTTTCATCAAGAGCTAGTGCATAACAAGTACAAGTTTTCATTCTTGCTATGAGTTGTCCGTCCAAGTTATCTCCCATTTCTGTCATGCGCTCAGCAACAATATTACGGGACAAACAGAGATTTAAGAACATTCCAGACATATCTCTTTTACCTTCTCACGAGCGAAACCGGATAATTTTTCTGATCCATAAGCTTCAGCATGCATTGAATTAAAATGCCTTCTAATATTATTATGGCTTATGTATCAAAGTTTCCTTCTACATATTAAGCAATGCGCCTTTCCGCCCTTTAAGATAAAGAAATGTTTATCTATCCATTCACTATTGAAACATCGTTCCATATCCATACCAGCCGCCAGAGTTGATAAACACACTGCGTACAGAACACTGCTACAGTAAGGGTAGACTGGCCTCACCGCTCCAGCTCGGATAGTAAGCAGTACCTAATCGCTTCACAGCTTGAGAGCGCTGTTCGACATCCCTGGTCTAAGGTACATAACCTGTTTCAAAAACATTTAAAACTTTTAACGTGTCGACTAAACAATTTTAAGTTTTTAATTTATTCAGTAAGTTTTACGTGTGTAATAAAATGAAAATTACAAGAAAAATCGATACTTCATTGTACAAAACAAGTAATATTACATAATAATCTAAGGCAATACTTAGAAATATTAATACTAAATAACCATTTAGATAATAAAAGCATGAATAGAGAGAACACCCGTTTGAAAATCCTTCCGTATAACAGTGGTAGTCCGAAATTACATTGTGAGTATTAACCGCGCTTTAATTGTTCCCTTTAATGCCCATATCCTGAACAAGAACTAATCCCAAAAAGATTCATCAACCTAAGTTGCTTAGATGAATCAAATTACGTTTAAAGAAAAGTCTGGAAGATGTTTTCTTCACATAATTATTTAAATAAGTTATTTTTAACTCTATTTTTTTTTTTTTGTAAAATATACTTAAATACGAAGGAGAACAGAATTTTAATTGAATTTTTATGTGATGGTAAGTAGCAGGCCTATTGGTTACGATGTTACGATGCGATCATTGACCCTCCAGTGACTTCGCTGCGGTGCCCTATAGTCTGTGATGGATAATTTTTGAGCCGTTAACATACCGGTATTGCATGATATTTCGTAAATTATAAAATACTACAGCCTTCATGTTGAATGAAATATTTCTATGTTTCCGAAATTAATTATGAAAGCAATGGGAAAGTTGAAAGAATTTCACTTTTTATTCTTCGTAATTATTTTAATTTGTAAACTTAGATAATACAAACTCTATGCTTTCGGGCTTAACTACACCTAGTACTGTAACCTAACTTTTATTTTGAAACCTCTTTTTTATACTGTTGAACAGAAATGTAAAACTAATTTTAGTTTGTTCTTAAATACATTGATATAGATAGTGGACCTTGGAAAATAGTCTAACCTGTGCTTTATGATTACTGATGGCAGCTTCCATATTACTGAGTGAATACATATCATTTCTGTTCAGTATTACCAATCACCAGTTTTCTTGCAGTAGGCTAGATTCTGCATTTTTCTCCAGGATAACATGAACGTGGGTTATAAAATTATTTCAGTTGATAGAGTATAAATGCATCCTACGGTAATCCAAATACTGATGCCAGGAATAGAATCAATGCAGCGCGGTATATGCAGGGGCGTACCAGCGTAGTCGAGAACAGGTGCGGAGATGTGCACAGGCAGTAGCGGCTTACGGTGGACCAAATGCAGAGAGGATGGGACACTTGCACCGAGGGAGAAGGGAAAAGATACCTGAAACAAGATAACTGACGGCAGTACCAGCAAACTGATGATATAGCAAGGCAGAAAGAGGCACAGTGAACTAATAGAAAACAGTGAGCAAATAGAAGGTGTATTCGCAATGTTAACTTCATGCAGTAGGTAGGCCTAGAGTTGTAAAAATACCCTATAATACCAACAAGCATTATATGACACTGCATTAATCAAGGTATAACACGTATAAAACGACGCAATTTTCAATACCGTAGCGTTCTCCGTTGTGCATAAACATCAGGCGACTTGTCTCAAATTGAGAATTAGGTATTTGCTTCACGTAGTAAGATGCTTCTACAGTAGAACCTGTCTGAAGGAATCCATGTCTGCAGCTATTAACGCTGTTGACGTAGGTAATGTTATTTTGTCTGATGTCCATGAGCAATTCGCTCAAATTCAAATCAGCCGATATAGTACTATGAGATAGTTCAATGTTCTCTGTGTCCGATCAGTTAATTATAAAGGCTGCAATTAAGAATAGAAAGAATTCACATGTAAGCCCATTCATGCTGCAGCGAGCTTATTTTACCCACTGTACAAGGAGTCGGCTCTGATTGCAAATCAGGAGAACGAAGCATCCCACTACGTCACTGATTGTAGCAACGTGCTTGGTCATGACAGTGGAATAATTATGCTAACTTAACCGAATTTAAAGAAAGAAATGGCAATTTTTCTCGAGACAATTTTTGGGTTGCTGCTCAACGTGTCTCACCTTCTACCTGGTGGAGGGGATTGTGTGGCAAAAACCGAAAAGTTCTCTGGCATTTAAACTTCTGAATATACCCCCATCATCGGCCGCAAATAAGGGCAATTGGTCAACCCATGGGCAAATCCACACAAAAACTAGGAACAAACGTTCTTCGGCAACAACCGAAAAGTTTCGGTACATCGGGATCTCCGATACATGGATGATACACCAAAACGAGTTGAGAATGAAGGACCACAATTGTCGTCCGATATAGGCCTACAAGAACATTTAAATTGCAATTTCAGTATAATGTGCTATATTGTTAGCTACTGAGACACAATGAGCAAAATATCGACGCATTTTTATTAGGCTATTATGAGCTGCTTCATATCTCATATAGACCTACAAAGTTTCGAGTGTATAAACTGTATTTTTTATTATTTATCTTTTCAGTGTGAACTTGCGCTATTCATCTTATGTATATATATATATATATAATGTGAACTGGTAATGAAAATTACGGGAAAACAGCTGACCGGATATTAATAAATCACCCCTCATTTTGAAGTTTGGAACCCAAATTTATTCAGAAAAATATTAGTTTTCAGTGAAATATCAATTTTCCTACATTATTTTCCTATTTTCCAATCCCATCTTTCTTCAGTTTTGAGACCGAATTGCATTTCAGCACGGCCGTGATTTCAGAATAAAACAAAACTCACAATACAATAAACAATAGCTATTGTACCGGAACAATGGAAGGAGTCCATTATCGTACCTATCTTTAAGAAGGGGGACAAGACTAACTGTAGTAACTTTCGAGGAATATCACTTTTGTTGACGTCCTACAAAATTTTGTCCAATATTCTTATGAGAAGATTAACTCCATATGTAGATGAAATTATTGGGGATCATCAATGTGGTTTTAGGCGTAATAGATCAAATATTGACCAGATATTTTCTATTTGACAGATAATGGAGAAAAAATGGGAGTATAAGGGTATAGTGCATCAGTTTTTCATAGATTTAAAAAAGGCATAGGCCTATGACTCGGTTAAGAGAGAGTTAAAGTTATGTTTTATTTAACGACGCTCACAACTGCAGAGGTTATATCAGCGTCGCCGGATGTGCCGGAATTTTGTCCCGCAGGAGTTCTTTTACATGCCAGTAAATCTACTACCATGAGCCTGTAGCATTTAAGCACACTTAAATGCCATCGACCTAGCCCGGGATCGAACCCGCAACCTTGGGCATGGGAGGCCAGCGCTATACCAACTTGCCAACGTCGCTATACCAACTCGTCGACGGGTTAAGAGAGAAGTTTTATATGATATTCTTATTGAATTTGGTATTCCCAAGAAACTAGTTCGATTAAATAAAATGTGTCTCAGTGAAGCGTACAGCAGAGTTCGTATAGGTCAGTTTCTGTCAGATGCGTTTCCAATTCACTGTGGGCTAAAGCAAGGAGATGCACTATCACCTTTACTTTTTAACTTTGCTATAGAGTATGTCATTAGGAAAGTCCAGGATACCAGAAAGGGTTTGGAATTGAATGGGTTACATCAGCTGCTTGTCTATGTGGATGACGTGAATATGTTAGGAGAATCACGGGAATTTTACTGGAAGCAAGTAAAGAGATAGGTTTGGAAGTAAATCCCGAAAAGACAAAGTATATGATTATGTCTCGTGACCAGAATATTGTACGAAATGGAAATATAAAAATTGGAAATTTATCATTGAAGAGGTGGAGGAGTTCAAATATCTTGGAGCAACAGTAACAAATATAAATGATACTCGGGAGGAAATTAAACACAGAATAAATATGGGAAAAACCTGTTATTATTCCGTTGAGAAATTTTATCATCCAATCTGCTGCCGAAAAATCTGAAAGTTAGAATTTATAAAACAGTTATATTACCGGTTGTTCTGTATGGTTGTGAAACTTGGACTCTCACTTTGAGAGAGGAACATTAGGTTAAGGGTGTTTGAGAATAAGATTCTTAGGGAAATATTGGGGGCTAAGAGGGATGAAGTTACAGGAGAATGGAGAAAGTTACACAACACAGAACTCCACGCATAGTATTCTTCACCTGAAATAATTAGGACCATTAAATCCAGACGTTTGAGATGGGCAGGGCATGTAGCACGTATGGGCGAATTCAGAAATGCATATAGAGTGTTAGTTGGGAGGGCGGAAGGGAAAAGACCTTTAGGGAGGCCGAGACGTAGATGGGAAGATAATATTAAAATGGATTTGAGGGAGGTGGGATATGATGATATAGAATGGATTAATTTTGCTCAGGATAGGGACCACTGGCGGGCTTATGTGAGGGCGGCAATGAACCTCCGGGTTCCTTAAAAGCTAGTAAGTAAGTAAGTATTACACGAAGGCCATGAGCTGCAGGATTGCTGACATATTTAGAGTTAAAATTCAATTGGCTATTAAAATCTTCAATGGCCGGTTTGTCCAAGTATTGTTAACACTTAACGACTTCAGCAGTGTGTTAAATACAGTTTTTCCATTTGTTCAACACCAGTTTGGCTTAACAGATTCTTAACCGTTTGTTAACTTTAAATGTAGGATTTCAGGCCGTTGAAACAGTTAAACATAACGGATAACACCACAGCTGTTCAGACAAAAGTTGTGAAAATAATATGTTATATTTCTCTTTGAGGAATGTTTAGAGTAAGGGCCGGTTTCACCAAGCTTCAGTAAATCACTCCAAATTAAACATTAACTAGTACTGAACATTAAAATATTTACACGACTACGTTTACATGTGCGCTGTCTCCGTAGGCTTCAAGCCGAGCAGCTATATGTGCCTCGTCGCGGTTGTTACGTCATGGCTTTCCGATAGAGCAGTCACCAGCAATTTGGCTCGCCAACCCTAGGGCACGTGTTCGATTCCCGGCGATAACTTTTTTTTTATTAACGTAACTAATTTTTATACATATTACTTCTCTTCATTTTTTTAATTTTGTGTAGTGGAACGAATTATTTCGCAATTCTGGCTCCACTAGGAGAATTTAAAAAACTCTTGGGAGATCAATTTCCTTCCCGAAATAAAACAAAGCTAAACAAACAAATTAAAGAAAGCTAAAATAAATACACATGTGGATCTAATACATTGTCCACATGCCACCAGCGTCTATCACTGCCTGGCATTTTCGGGGCATTGAGTCCACCAGATCGCGGAAATAGTTCTGGTCCTCAGCAAAATCTTTCCAGGTAGCCAGAACTTGATCCCAGAACTACAAATTTGATTGGTGCAATGTATCTTGGCTACATTTTATTCCCAGAAACACTTGCGCCGCGATTACAAATTTCATTGGTGCTAGGTATTGTATTCCCAGCAGAACATGCGCGGCGATTATTTAATTTGACCCGCCGAAGTGGTGTGCAACTAGAAAATGGGGCACAGTTCTGCCATCTATCCGCAATATGCGAAACCCGAATCACGTAAAGTGAAGTGGGTAGACATTAAATACATACATATTAAGAAATAACCGTGAAGTTCTGTCTACATTAATAAATAAGATTACTAGATCGGTCGACCTGCGTGGCACAGGCGGTATAGCGCTAGCCCTCTGTGCCCGAGGTTGCGGCGGGTTCGATCCTGGCCCAGGTCGATGGCATTTAATGTGCTTAAATGCGACAGGCTCATTACGTACACAGTGAAATCGGGTGGAGTTCCCGGTAGCTCAGTTGGTAGAGCGCTGGTGCGTTCAACCAGAGGTCCCGGGATCGATACCCGGCGCCGGAACAATTTTTCCCTTGTAGTTATTCAAATTTGCTTTACAGGGAGCTTTACCTGAAAGACTAGATTTGCATAATATATACGTCACTGTCTACGTTAACAAAAAACCACAATTCCAAGTCACACAGTTTATGTGCACTCGATGTGGGTCTCTGGCGTTTCGTCAGCCCACACGAGTTGTGTGGATATAAAGGGAAAAGTTGAGTCGGTGTCGAGTTAAGTTCCCGGGTAGCTCAGTTTGTAGAGCGCTGGCACGTCCAACCAGAGGTCCCGGGATCGATACCCGGCCCCGGAACAATTTTTCCCTTGAAATTATTCAAATCTGCTTTACAGGGAGCTTTACCTGAAAGACTAGATATGCATAATATATACGTCACTGTGGCTAGTGGTAGCCTACGAAACCCTTATTGTCTTCTTTCATGTTAAGGTTTCTGTACAGTTCTGAAAACAAAATTTTCAATTTTTGTAACACATTAGGTCATGAAAGCCAAGTTCTGTCCGCAGTCAGGAGGTAAAGCAAGCTTTAGGACTGTGAAACAGCTGTCCGTGTCCGTGTCTGAAAGTGTCCGTAAACGAGACTTAAATTATCATTATTTCAGTTGGGAAATACAAATCTGTCCGTATATGAGAAGTGTATGAGGTGTCCGTAAGAAGAAGTTTCACTGTATATAGTATACTATACTATATTGAACTATTATATATATATATATATATATATATGTATATATATATTATACAGGGACATCATTATATTTTTACTAACATTTTTAATATTAACCTGGCTATACCTTTAGAGAACCGGAAACACCGTTTCCTATCCCCTTCCACGACTAGAGTTCGATGATACTGACGTAAAACACAACAAATCACTTTACAAGGTATAGGAGGGAAGAAAAATAGTTCATCCATTTATGTAAACTAGGAAATATTGCGATTTTGAGTTCGATAATTTTCATTAGGTTTTTGTTTAATCAAAATGCAGTACTGTATTAAGAATATATGTTTTTACTCACGAACTGAATTATCCATGCGAACATATTCATTATGCAGCGTATATTATACTGTCTACAGCACATTAGCGTACAATATAGAGAATGAAGTTAAATTGAAAAATAATCATAATATGGATATTTAAACACATTTTTGAAAGTGGTGGCCGTTCATTTCGATACTGGCTTCAGTTCTTTTGTGCATATTATCGCATCTAATTCCCATTGCCAGTTTCGTCCTTCGTACTATTAACTCTTGTTGAAATAATTCCGTACCTACTCTATAAAAGAGTACATTACGTACTGTAAATTCAATCTTCACTTCTGCCCGAGTCGCACAGATAAAATTACTCAGACATGCTATCTACTGTCCGTCCAAGTGGTTATGACGCAGGATCGTAGAAAGGGGGGAAATCACATGACAGTTAATTACTTAACGAGGCCCTTTTTTATTTGAGTTATTTTAAACAGCTGTATACTATTACGTAAACGTCCAATTCCTAACAGAAATTAATGTTTTCAGAAAAGAGCTAAGACAGCCCAGCTTTTACAGTGGGGCGAGCAGAAGCAGATGGGGGAAATCGGGATGCGACGTAGGCACAGTACCTGTTCGAAAATATGATTCAATATTGAAAGCTCTTTCGTCACTGGAAAACGCGAACATATTTCTGGAACGTACTATACTTTCTAACTCAGTGCTGTGTACTATATACAGCCTTGATTCTGTGTGAAGGACAGTTCGAACTTCATTAGTAGAGGGGGTGGGAGTGAAGTACATTCAAAAACTCAGGTACAATAAAAATGTTAGTAAAAATGAAATGAAGTCCCTGTACTATACCACACTATACTATATTATACTATTATACTATACCATACTATATACTACACTATATGCTATGCTATACTATATTATACTATACTATATGCTATATTATAATACTATACTATATACCATACTGTACTTACTATACTATAATATATATATATTATACTGTACCACACTATACTATATTATACTGTACATTATAATACTATACTATAATATACCACACTGTATACTATACTATACTATATTATACTATATACTATAATACTGTAAACTATAACATACTATACTATGCAATAATATACTTACTTACAAATGTCTTTTAAAAAACCTGGAGGTTCATTTGCGAGGCTTATTGTATGGTTTCGTAACAAGCTGGTTTTTACGGTCATAGGTTGTTAGCCCTTCGTCCAACCCCCAAGCTGGAGGACCACCCCTTATCGGCTGTCCACGACTGCTTATTCAATATATTCGCAGCTACCCTCCATATCTGGAGGCCGTCTCCTCTATCCGCAACCTGAGGACGCGCCATGCCGTGGTGATAGGGACCCACAACACATGGACTACACTACACTACATTACGCTACACTACACTACACTACGCTACACTACACTACACTACACTACACTACACTACACTGTCCTATATACTATACTGTACCATATACTATATACTACACTGTACTAAATACTGTAGTGTACCATATACCATACTATACTGTACTATAATATACTATACTCTATACGACAATATATATATATATATATATATATATATGTATATATATATGATACTCTATACTATACTATACTGTATTATACTATACTATAGTATACTGTATACTATACTATATATACTATACGATACTCTATACTATACTATGCTGTATTATTAACTATACTATACTATATACTAGACTACATATATTATACGATACTCTATATTATATTAATACTGTATACTATATTATATATACTATTCTATACCATACCATACTGTGTTATATACTATACTATACTATACTGTATACCATACTATATATACTATACGATACTCTATACTATACTATGCTATATTATTAACTATACTATACTGTATACTAGACTACATATATTATACGATACTCTATATTATACTATACTGTATACTATATTATATATACTATTCTATACCATACCATACTATATATACTATACGATAATCTATACTATAATATATTACACTATACTATACTATACTATACTATACTATACTACACTATATACTATACTCTACTGTATATTTTACTACATATACTACACGATACTCTATACTATACTATACTGTACACTATACATACTATATACTATAACATATACTATAATGTATACTATAATATATACTATACCAAATACTATATACCATACCATATACTATACTGTATACTATATTACATACTATACTGTATACTATACTAAATACTATACCTTATACAATACTATATACTATTTCATATAATATACCATATTCTATACTGCATACTACACTATATATTTTACTATATACTACACCATATACTATACTATATACTATACTATATGTTATAATGTATACTATACTTTATACTATACTGTATACTATACTATACTATTCTATACTGTGTGCCATACTATACTATACTGTATGCTATACATTACCATATTATACAGTAGGCCTATACAATATACTATACACAATAAGCTACTTTATTATACTATACTACTACTATACAAATTACTGTTACTGTAACTGTATCTATAACTATAACTGTAACTATAAGTATAACTATAAATATTACTATTATTATTATTATTATTATTATTATTATTATTATTATTATTATTATTATACTATATTATACTATACATTGTTGCTGCTTTCTATTGGTTTTTACAATGAAAGGATATGAGGTATACGAGGTAACAGAGAAAATGCTGTATAGTATACGGAGATACAAGGAGAATATGGGAAATACGAGTATATGAGGTATAAGAGGATAACAAAGATAATACGAGGAGAATACGGGGATACGTGGAATGGGAGGGGAATACGGAGTATACGAGGTGAATAGGGAAAATACGAAGAGAATACGGGGATACGAGGAGAATATGGGAAATACTAGGATATGAGGTATACGAGGTAACAGAGAAAATTCGAGTAAAATACGGAGATACAAGGAGAATATGGGAAATACGAGTATATGTGATATACGAGGATAACAGAGAAAATACGAGGAGAATACAGGGATACGAGGAGAATATGGGAAATGCTAGGATATGAGGTATAAGAGGATAACAGAGAAAATACGAAGAGAATGCGGGGATACAAGGAGAATATGGGAAATACTAGGATATGAGGTATAAGAGGATAACAGAGAAAATACTAGGAGAATACGGAGATACAAGGAGAATATGGGAAATACTAGGATATGAGGTATAAGAGGATAACAGAGAAAATACGAAGAGAATGCGGGGATACAAGGAGAATATGGGAAATACTAGGATATGAGGTATAAGAGGATAGCAGAGAAAATACGAGGAGAATACGGGGATACGAGAAGAATATGGGAAATACTAGGATTTGAGGTATAAGAGGATAACAGAGGAACTACGAGGAGAATACGGGAATACAAGGAGAACATGGGAAATACTAGGATATGAGGTATAAGAGGATAACAGAGGAAATACGAGGAGAATACGGGGATACGAGGAATAGAAGAGGAATACGGAGTATACGAGTTGAATATAGAAAATTCGAAGAGAATACGGGGAATACGAGAAGAATATGGGAAATACTAGGATATGAGTTATACGAGGATAACAGAGAAAATGCGAGGAGAATACGGAGATACGAGGAGAATATGGGAAATACTGGGATATGAGTTATACGAGGATGACAGAGAAAATACGAGGAGTATACAGGGATACGAGGAATAGAAGGGGAATACGGAGTATACGAGGTGAATAGAGAAAATATGAAGGAGAATAAGGGGATTCGAGGAGAATATGGGAAATATTAGGATATGAGTTATACGAGGGTAACAGGGAAAATACGAGGAGAATACGGAGATACGAGGAGAACAGGTTGAAATTTAAGCGAAGGAGGAAATACAAGGAGAAGAAGGTGAATGCAAATAGAAAAATGGATTATATCGAGATAAAGAACAATATAAGAACACAGTGCATACAATGATAGAATGGGGAATGGAAGGAAATAATGGGAATAGCAGTCATCAGCGAGTTTTGGCCGAGTATGGACGTGTGCTGAAGAAGCGAGGACCGAACAGCGTAGAGAGGCATTGACCTATGACTGAGTGGTAAAGCATAAGTTACAGTATAAAATGGATGAAGTGCTACAACGGGAAGTGATAAAGAAGGGGAGAAATGGAGTTAGGAATAGAGGATTACTAATGCAGAATAGTACAGAAAACTTGAAAAAACAAATGGATATAACATCAGAAAGCTGGAAGTGTAAAATGGAAGACATCAGTGCGAAGATTGAATATCTGATACGGAATAATGAGCAAATGAAAGAGAAAATCAAAGATTATGAAGATATGCAAAGGAAGAAGAATTTAATATTCTTCGGGGTCGAAGAAGAGGGTCATGAATACGAAATGGATACATATGCGACTATATGTAACGTGTGCGAGAAGATTTTTGGTATCGATGTGAGAGTAAGCCATATTGAACAGACGTACAGAATTGGGAAAGGAAGATTCAGACCTATTTGAATATCATTCGCAAGCATGTGAACATGAGATATAATCTTAAGGAATTTAAAAAAATTAAGGAAGACGAAAATAAGGGTTGAAAAAGACGTAAACTATGAAACAAGAAGCAGACGCAAATCACTGATACCGTTCATGAAAGCAACTAGAAATAAGGGACATTTTGCTAAGATATATGAAGACAAACTGAAAGTCAATGGTAGGTACTAACTATGACCTGGAATTTTGTGAGGAGAACGTAAATCATCCGGAATTTGGATTAAATAACGTGGCAGAGAAACATCAGAGGCAGACTGACAAACACGCGCAGCAGGAATCGAAAGCAGAAGAGGAGAATGAAATCAAGCGAACAGAGCAACCGTCTTCAAAGGACAGCATTGGAGTTAATGTAGAATATGTAGTGGACCAGGGGATGTACAAGGTACAAACTAAAGAGAATAGAAGATTCGCAATGCACAATATGGGAAGTCAAGAAATGTTGGAAAGCAATGGTTTGGTTTAATACCGAGTAAAGGGACGAAACAGCTGTTACAATCCGAACGTGACGTGAAGCATGGAGCGAAAAATGATGAAGCAGGAGTCGGAGCAAGAAGGCGACATGCAGAAAGAAGACATCGAACCAGGGAGCAAAAAACGGATCACCAAGCAAAATTTTACCAAGCTAGCAGACAATGAGAAGCACACTTCAAAGAAGAAGCGGGAAGGAAGTATGCCAATGATAAGAGAAAGAAAGGTTTAATCTGTGTAATGATGAATGAGTCTAGTGAAGAAGGGGAGCTATTCATGGATATTAATCAAGTGAGGGGATAATAGAGGGAAGAAGAAGGGGAGAGAAGGAGAGGAATCCAGGATTGGGAAGAACAGGAGAATCATCTAAGGGGAATATGGAGAGTATAAGGAAAGGAGTCCTTGCGAATGTAAGTTACGAAAGGGAGTGCGACGAAGAGAAGAAAGAAGTCGAGAATATAACAGAGAACGAGAGCGCAGATGATCCAAGTCCAGCAACCGTGGGAGATATTGATAGGTTACTAAAGATGTGCGAAAAACTAGAGGAAACTATAAACGTTCAGAGAGTTTTGTGGTAGTTAAAGAAACAAGGAATGAAGTGTAATAAATGAACTAAAAGAGAAATCTGACTTAGTCTGTGGTATTAGATGCGGTCAAAACGTGAGGATTAGGTCAATTAGTGTAACTGAAGTGGAAATGTGAATAAGATAGAGGAATAAGTAGTGAAGTGTTAATGAGAAGATGGATAGAATAAATCAATGAGAAGAAAAGCATTAAGCTAATAAGAGTGGAAATAATAAGTAAATAATATATTTAGGGTTGCATGTAATCGAGAGAGGAGGTAGAAAGTGAGTGCAAGTAGTGATAGTGAACCGTAAATGTTATCCAATAAAGTGAAAAAGTGATAGGTGAATTGAACAAGTAATAGCAAGTAATATATATATATATATATATATTTTTTTTATTTTAATGTACCGAAGTACATATGATATTTCCATGCAGATATTCTGCGTCATCATACGATGAAAGAGTAATGGAACGGAGAAAAATTCTCTCCGGCGCCGGGATTTGAACCCGGGTTTTCAGCTCTACGTGCTGATGCACTAAGCCACACCGGATACCCACGCCGGCGTCGGACAGAATCATCTCGGAACACTGGTAATACAAGCAAAACGAGGCGAAAACAGAGAGGAACGTTGAAGACATGGAGAAAAAGAATACGAGGAGGAAAAGGTCGTGCAATGAGAACATGAAACGCAAGGAGGATAAGATTAATAGAACGAGAACGAGGGGCACAGCACAAGGGGAATAAGAGGAATATAAATGGAACAATTGGAATATAAGAACTATAAGAAGAATGCAATATTAACAATTAGAATAAAACGACAGCACAGCAGCGAATGCAAGCAGAAGTAGTAGAAGACGAGGAAATGAAGACATACATAGAGAATAAGGTGAATATAATTAGGAAAAATGTTATTGTAAATAGAATAGACGATATGCAAAGAGAACAAGGGACTAAAGGTGAACAAGGGAATTATAAGGAAAACGAGATAAGCCGAGGAGAAAAGGGGAAGTCGAAAGAAACCAGAAGACGAGGAGAATATTAGTAGGAAAGGAAATAGAAGGAGAATAAGAAAAATTCAAGGAGAACAAGGAAGCGGAATACAGCAATATAAAGGCGTATAGAAGCGTTACTAAAGGATTGCAATGAGGACGAGAGGAATATACGGAGAATAATAGGCATTAAAAGACAAAATAATAATAATAATAATAATAATCAATAATAATAATAATAATAATAATCAATAATAATAATATTAATAGTAATAGTAATAATAATAGTAATAGTAATAATAGTAATAGTAATAGTAATAATAATAATAGTAATAATAATAGTAATAATAATAATAGTAATAATAATAATGTAATAATATAATAATAATAATTTATCTTAACCTGACAGAGTTAAGGCCTTAAGGCCTTCTCTTACACTCAACCAATTCTACAATTAATACAAGTGCATTAATAATAATAATAATAATAATAATAATAAACAATAATAGTATAATAATAATTTATCTTAACCTGGCACTCAACCAATTCTACAATTAATACAAGTGCAATAATAATAATAATAATAATAATAATAATAATAATAATAATAATAATAATAATAATGTGAAATATTGTTATTGAAACTTATCTAAGTTATCAGTTAATCTGAATACATTAGACATGTAAAATTAATTCCTTAGGAATACCATTTATGAAGTGGCCTCTATTTTAATAAGTAGAGATGGAACAACTTTTTCGTAAACAAGGTACCGTTCAATAACACTGTAGTGTCTTCCTAAGTGAATAGTTTGGTAGTTTGCGACTGAAGTTACGTTTCTTACTCCAGTGCAGTTTTATTAAAACGGAATAAGCACCAGCACGTATTTTCAAATTGAATGTCATGGTTGTTCTGATACTTTGTCTAGAAAGGAATTGTTCCACCTCTAGTCATACACTTAAAGTTTACTTCTCTTACGTCTTAAACAACAAAATAGGTTACGGAAGATACTACGCTTTTTCATCTTCTTCTTCTTCTCTGCTCTTAGTTCCTCTTCTGCTTCATAGTCGACACATTGTATTTCTGCAAAGAGCAAAATGAACGTGATCGTTAAGCGTGCATTCACTGGTTTGCATTGAATGTCATATATTAATAGGCCGAGGATTCGTAAGCAAGGCATGCAAAAATATTTTATACATGTTTTGAACGCCTGTAATGACGAATATTTAAAGTTACTCTTACATATGTTTGCACATTTCAGGCGTTCTTCTATATAAAAAAAACTATTGATCATACAAAGTAGTATATTTTCAGGATTTTGCGTCAGAAAACCCCAAATTAGCATATTTCGTAAAAATATAATATTTCGGATTGTTTGTAAGCACATAATATTTGTTTTGTTAAGTCTACTCTATGGCAGAAAATCCTTGCATATGAAGGGTAGGTGTGGAAAAGCCCGAACAACCACTCTCTGCCTTTGTTCCTTTGCACTGCTGCACAACAAGAAGCATTCCCAAACATCCCTACATACCTGACTTAAACAAATAACCATATTTTCTCTGTTGGCACGCCAGCAGCCTGAGTGTCAAGTCAAGGCTATCTCTAGTAAAGGCTGAGGCCTTAGACTTGGCAACGCCGCATTCTCGGTCGGCCGACGTGCTGTTCTTAGAGAGAGTCTTATCTAAACACGATGGGCTGAATGAAGCTGAAATCTTTAGCGATTTAAATAACACATTTCATGATAACGAAATATTATACTGAATATTACTTTTCTTCAGATTGTGTTCTAATTATAGAATATGTTTAACCTAATGAAATCAATCATGCATAATCATTTACAATGCATTTTATTAGCACTCAAGGGTTGGTAAATCCCTAAACAAAAAAATACAATGAATACAATTCACATATTAAATCTTTAACATATTCTAACGCCTGGAGGGAAATATTCAAGACAGAATATTAAGTTTTCTTTTGTTGTTGTGTGACTCAACAGATTGAGTTCTTTTCTTACAATAATTACTCAGAACTATATAGCTAATTGTTTTTATAGCCTTCTTCACAAACTTCAAACGATCGCTGCCGCAGAAGCATGATTCTTGAATTGCATTGGATATTATTACGTCATTCTGGACTGCAATTTCACTTAAGTGGCGAACAACATTTGTCTGATCACACACAGTCAAAAACCTGCTTTCATGCTTAACTGATACAAGAGTTTGTGCAATCCCCACTACATGCTTCCCTATAGACAAAATTATGTCAGACGGCACCGAAAGCCGACCCCTGTTCAGTATTTGGAAATACTCATCTTGGCAGTCATCATTATTAACTAAAAACTCAGTACAGTAAGTACAATTTACATTTGCAGCGAGCTTGAAACTTACGTAACCACATATGTACAAAAAGCCAGACTCATCAAACTGAATATTTACAAGATAATTCTCTTCTAGAATCTCAAGAAACATTTCATGTTGTGGTACAGCAATAGTTTTACACTCTGTATCATTATCATTACGTTCACTAAGCTCTATGAAGTTCTTTGAGAAGGTAACAGCCCCATATCTCGCGGAACGAAGACCAAGAACATGTTTAATTCTTTTTTTTTTTTTCAGCTTCGAGAATTTGAGTAACTGATATATTGTAATTACCTCCAGCAAGTTGCCTATACTGTCCAAATCTCAATTCCAAGTTATCATTTTCAAATTTCCCTGGTAACACATAGGATACATTAAACTCGTTAAGAGCATAAACTATTATTTCTTTTAAAACAAAGGTACAATGATACAGTGCATTGTAAGTATCAGATGTTAAACAGCCTGATAGAGAGTTTTCATCAGCAAGCTCTTTCCATCGTGTAAGCCAGGAGAGGAAATTAGTTAAATAAATTAGCCTTTTATCCTGAATGTCAGAGAATGGTTGTTGCAGTTCATTGAGTTTCAAAATATGAGTTAGAGGTCGCTTGGTGTTAACGATATACCACCACATTAATATGATTTTTACGAAATAAGCTATACCTGTACATTCGTATTTATGAAGTGCTGAAACTGTAGTTTCATGAAATACATTAGCTACAAGAGACACTTTCTGACGTTCAAAAGTGTTTGGATACAAAGTCTTGTGACTTAACTTTGGAGCTGCCTTTATTAGTAAATTTGACTCTCTTTTGTACAACTCTATAATGTCCGTAAATTTTGCTTCAGTAGTTTTGTTGAAATCATTGTTATTAACATCAATAACTTCGTTACTACAGGATTCCAGATCGGCCCAAAAAGGGACGTAAAATATCTTAGAAGGGTTTTTTAGGTTAATCCAATTGTTTCTTATGTTCTTAAAAACATGTACACTGTCGTAAAGTACAAATGTTTTAAAGGGGTTGCCTTCAACTTGGAAATAATACTTAGAATCTGAGCCTTTTGTTAACTCATTAAACATGACTCTGTTAACTCTATTATTATCGCTAATAACAGACAGAACGTTCAAACCATATAACTGAATCTGTTGTATTACACTTTTTGTAAATGCTGCTAGTTCAGATCCCTTTAATTGTTTTACTGGAATTAGTCTCACAACTTCCTTAAAGCTACCGAATGCAGAACTAACTAAGAAACAAACCACTGTCTTAGCAATTTTTTCCGTATCATTCATTGCAACTCCAAATATACTTCCATTCTTGAAGTCTAAACTTTGTTTCACCTGAATCTCATCTACCTGCAAATTTACGATTCTTTCGGTTTCAGACAATCCCTCAACCATATTTTTCAGGAAATTATTGGTTTCTACTTCCGTGTTAGGAGATATAGAGAAGGCTGCAGTTAATTTTTGTAAAACTCTTGGATGAGGCAGTGTCAAGATATTATTTAACCTAATAACTTGGTAGCATTTTACAGATTGCATATAAATTAAAAATGCATTCAGTATTGTTGTGACATTGTACTTTGGCTTTTTAAAAAATGTTATTAAAAACTGATCATGGAGTAGACTGAGTTTTTTAAATGCCTTATCAGAACTCTCATCCACACCGTTTTCTAATACAAACTTCAACTTTTCAAATAACTTATCTATCAAGTTAATTAAAAAACTCTTATCATTATTAATGACATCATGAAAATTGTCACAGTATTTAAACGCCTTCTGTAACTGGCTCCATTCACTCAGAACTGAGTTCCTAAAAATAAGTTTGTTGTCAGTAAGTACACTTGCATTAGGCATTATTCCACCGTTGACATGAACCTCAGTAGTAAGATCCTTATTTATTCTAATACTACTACCAATCTTGGGAATAGTTGTAAAATCTAATTTATATAACATACAAACACTGTCACTTGTATGTACACGCCAGTCTTGCGAATAAGACAGAACCTTCGAACGCACATTTAAGAAAAAGTTTTCATAGGAAGTAACTATATTTTCCTCTTCAACTCGTCTTTTCTCGTCTTCTTCTGCAGTCTTCAGTCGCTTCTCCACTTCCTTTCTTCTTTCCTCCGGAGATTTTCTTTTCACACTCTCGTTAATGCTGAGGTAAGAAGGCAAGCCAGGGAATAGTTTTGGAACTGCACTTTCACTTAAAATGGGAGTTCCAAGTACACGTTCACATTGTTTTCCATCCTTATCAACATATTTTTCAACGGTAATTAAGTCGGAATCACGAAAATGTTTTATGCACACAATGGATCTGTCATTTGGTTTCCAACTGGCACGTGGAATAGCACGAATCCATTCTTCTCTAAGTGCAATTTGTTTAGGAAATTTAAATGATCGAACATAGCCCTCCGTTTTAATTGACGAGGCATAATTGCTTTTACACCCGGGTACCACACAAGAACTAGGCATTTTCACATACGACACAAATATAATCTCCTACTTATAACCGTTAATTTAACATTCTAATGACAAGCATCACAGATAACTTCCTTGCAATGAATGGCGCGAGTGACCGACTGTAGCACGTCGCTCCGACGTTGCCAATTTTCGCACGCCGCAGCCTTTACTAGAGATAGCCTTGGTCAAGTGCATGATATTATTTTATTATGTGTACGGATTGTGTGAATCTGTTCGTGATGCCTCCTGCAGAAATATTATTGGTAATGTTAGAATCCTAACAACACATTTCCCACACACAAGGGACCAGTGTGAAGACAAAACTAGGCAGGATACTTTCGAAATATCTTGGTTGCAGCACTGTGCTCATTGTAGAAAATAACGAGAAAAAAATGGCTTGCTTCAACCTGAATCTTACAAAATCACAATTTGTACACAAACATTTAGTCAACAACTTCATGTGATGTTAAACGATAATTTTCAGCATTCAAAAATCTCTTTGTAGGCAACGAAGTATGACAACAGATAAGTTTCAAACGCTATTGGCTGTGTTTTGTAACCAGATAAAGTAAGGTAAACAAAGAAATGAAATGCACATATTGGCTCTTGGTGCAAAATGCCTTACATATCATTCTCATTTTTTTTTTTCAGAATAGTAGTAAACTCTAGTTACATTGGATTTTGCATGTTTTTGCAAACGTCTGGTTTTATTATACACATTTGAAAATTTTGTGTATAAACTTGAGTGTATGTTTGTGAAATCTCTCCAAGCGAAGTACCAATTTAAAGGGCCACAACTCGACACCTTTTCAACCCTAGTTAATCCTTCACATCACTTCCCATCTACCGCGCTAAGGGCCTGTACTACGACTCTCGGATAAAGTTCTAGTTTAAACTTATCCGGCAGATGGCATATTTATCCGGAAGTTGGGTTGTAATTGCGTACTACGACTTTTGGTTATGTGCAATCTGGAGGCTAAACTTCCAGATTAGCAATCCGGGAGGCAGAGTAGCAGATTGGCGTTATCCGGAGGTTGGAACTCGGTGTTGAAATCAAGATGGCTGCACGTTGTACAGCTGGTGATTTGAAGGATCAATTTAATTTTGATACTGATTCTGATGATAAGTTCTGGAGCAGATGCTTCGTTATATCAGAACAGCAAAACGAATTAGGCCCCGTCCAAATAATTTTGAAGAATGGGATGACGAGAAATTTTTTAGACAGTTTCGAATAACGAAACCTACTACATGAAATCAATTATCAACTGAAACAAGACACAGCTCGTAAGTACACAGTTAATAATAAGCTACACTATTTCGGTAGGTATTAAATCAATATTTTGTATATAATAGCACTATAATAATTACTTTGAAGTACAGTAACCTGTAATACAGTAGAAGTGAGGTTAGAATGTTGCTTCATACAGGTGTTCTGTTGCACTTACAAGGTATGAAGGTGATTGATATAATAATATAGGGCAACCTACAATAATAAAGTTTCAAAATACTTTTATATAAAAAATAATAACAGTATATAATATATCAAAATCCTTTATATGGTAAACTACCATTTCTTCACAATTGCGTTACCACATTAAGATACAAATGTATTCACATATTTCGGTTCTAGTCAAGTCATATGTACCATAAACGAAAGAAAAATTGAGTGCCGACACCAATTTCCCAAATAAAGGTGGAAAGTTGCTGTGAAAGTGGAGTGCGGTGGAGAGGTACGGGTAGGCGGGATCGTTCTATCGAGATAGAAGGGTAGGCGGCAGGGAAGGGCAACACATTCATTTCATTACTGTGTTTTCTTACTAATTAAAGGGAAAAGACAAGTTTTCGTAAGATCGAGTTAGTGACAGGTTAGTATGATTTGCATATATTTACAATTGTCTAAAAAAAAATGTCAAAACTACATCCAAACCTCTCTCTTCCAGGCTATCCTGTAGGGAGTCCTTGCCTTCTTTTGGTAACGCTATTGTAAAGGTTTACCGGTAAAGTTGTAACCAAATCTCATTGTTTATACATTTTTCCAGAAATAATGCCTTACCTCCAATGGACCAACTACTACTGGTATTGAGATTCTATGCCACTGGGAGAACATTGACAACAGTAGGAGATTTTTGTGGGGTCCACGAAGTTACAGCAGGAACTGTTGTCAATCGAGCTAGTGCTGCATTTGCTGCTTGGTTTAATTGAAGTGATGACTTTCAATGCTTCATTGGGAGTAGTTTTATTTGCTCCAGTAATTAAGTGCAAGGCTTATTCCCCCCCCCCCCCCCCCAAGGGATTCTGTCTCTTTTTGATGCTGTTACGAATACTTCTGAATAGTATTTTAATACAGGTTTTATGTATATATTATAGGTCTTGATTAAAGTTTTCCTAGAACTGTTTCATTTTGTGTCTGCTAGTTGTTTAGTCAACTCTCCGAAGATAGATTGGAATACCAATAAGGCATCACTCATGAGTAGACATCGGATTTTTAGGCACTAAAAATTGCAGTTTTAGGCGCCTAAAATAAGCTCAAAATTTGTAAAATTAGGCTCTATTTTAATGAAAATAGGCATTTTAGGCACATCAAGGTATCATACTTATTTCTTTCACTGAAATTTTTAGTTATACACTAAAATACGCACAAAAAAGTATGTTTAAACATTAAAAAAGAATACTATATTATATTTATAAACAGAGCTGCACAAATTTAATATATTGAAACTAATGAAATAATGATTATTGATATCAAGATTACTCATTTTAAGTTATTGAAATTCAGTTCCATGCTCAGACTTTATTATAATTATCTGCACAGTACACCACCAGAATTTTTTCTAAATTCTCCACAGTTAACCTTTGCCTTTTGTCACTGAGAATCATTTTGAAAGCAGAAAAACTTATTTCAACCGAAACTGATGTGAGAGGCGCAAATTTTAAATTAGGTACAATAGAAACATCAATACTTACTGGAACATTTACACTTTCCCCCGATATCACTCTTGATACCTTTTCCAACAATGAAAATCCTACATTCTTATTTTTAACTTTTTTCCCAGTTTCGCCCAAAGCAGAATGTATGTTCACTTGAGCTTCCTTTACTATTGCTATTTGGCTACAAAGAGATTGTTTTTCACTTTCTAATTGTTCAATGCTTGCAGGTATGAAAGAAAAGTTTGATGTTATGTAGGCAATATCGTTTTTCACTCGTGAGTCATTCAGACAATCTTTCACTGCTTTCACACACGCTTTCATGCAGAAGAAGCTAAATTAGTAGCGTGAAAAGCTGCCAGCTAAGCAATTAGAATATAAGAATATCATCCCGGCAATTGCTATCAAAGTTGTAAGGAAGAACTGAATATTATGAGTACATACGTTTGACTGGAGAATTCAAAAGGTTAAAGTGTAGTGGTCTTAAAAAGAATTATACCTCAGGATAGCTCGGTCAATGTATAAATATTATAGGCCTACTCATTAAAATTAATAGAATTTATATATTTCAACTATTGTTGCATACCTGTTTACTACAAATCTTGCAGAATATTATTTTTCCATCATAAGTGAATTCTGAATATTCTGTTAGCCATTGCCGGATCAATGTAGATTTTGCACTTATATTTTTCGGCATTATCACGTTAAACTTCACAGGAAAACGTCCTACCGCTCAAAACTTCTCAACACAAATAAGGTGAGGGAAAGAGCAACTGTTAACGAGCATTCAAATGAACCGCTGTTATTGAGATTCAATTGGACAAAAATACAAAGTTCCACTTATTGTTGCATTTCCTGGTAGTGTTAACACTAGGAGGGCTTTCTTTTAAATATTTTGTAATGGTTTACCCTATTAATTCGCAGTTTTACGACTTTTCATAAGTATTTCAAAAACACTCTTTCTCCAAAAATTGTGATTTTATGACACTCTGAAGGGCAGTACAGCTAATCGGTTTCAGACCGAAAACAGTCATTTTTATAATATAGAATATCTCTGAATCGGTAGCAGCACATGTTGTGATTGTTGCCTGCTTCAAAACTAAGGTTGGTTCTTTGTCGGCATTTATGCCTCCAAACATGTTAAATTCGGTGAAATCTATTGCGAGTGTCGTGAGATTCAAAACATTTTGTTTCCTTTATCAATGGTTTCATGGCCGGTGTGAAGCAAACTTTCCACTTTTTAAATGCCTTAAATTTCGCAGTGAATGCATGTATAAATTATAAAAAGTAAGAGTAAAATGCGAAACTTTACAGTGAGTTAGGCATTTTTAGGCGAATATTAACAAATTAGGCTCTAATAACCGTTTTAGGACATTTTAGGGCACTATAAAACTCTTTGAATACCTTTCAATTTCCATGAAACACAAATATTAATAATTATTTTTACTTTTCTCCTAAAGAAACAAAATAGGCATTTGCCCTAGAATCCGATGTCTGCTCATGAGACAACTGTCAGGAGATAATGTGGTAGGGTGCCAAGTTCCCTTCTCCTTCCTTGCATATATCGCTCACCAGTAGGAGTAGGCCTAACATATTTCATTAATCAGACTTAAGATATGCTTGCTATATACAGTATTATTATTTAACAAACTGTAACAGTTTATTAAATTTTAGACGTGACAGTTTTTCTTCATTTCCTGAAAGTTTTGGAATTGGCATTTATGTTTTGCAAGGGAGCTGTTTCATTCACGCTAGGCCTAGTGATTCATGTATGCAAACATATTCATATCGTTACTTTTTATATATATTTTATTGCTTGGATCCCTCACAGTGATGTCTTAACAGGCTAAGATGATTCAAACACAAAGGTTTGATAAATACATTTTAAAAATTATGACCAGGTACACTGTAGGCTATTTAAAACAATAAAAATGCACTGTATATGCAATTCAAATTTATTTTACATAAGCAAAATATGGTAAAACAACATTTTTCAAGAGGCACATTAATTGAAGCGTCGGCTGGAACAACGTTATAAATTATATTTGGTAAAATTTACAGGAGCTGCAAAAATGTGTATATGCGTACAACTTTGTTCTTATGAGGGTAGCAAACTTTTGAGTGGACAAATTTCACGTACTGCATTGATGGACAGTTGCAAGCCAAGGAGTATAGCAAGGTAACATGACATACAACATTATTACACGGAAACACACCGAATGAAAATTTTGTAACTTACAACGTTGTTCCAGCTGACGCTTCAATTGTATTCAGGTACTCTGTGAATGTGTACTTAAAGCAAGAGAGATGCACTATAGCTGCAATTAAATTTAAAATTTATTTATTTATTTTGTGTAAACAAAACACGACATTTTTCAGGAGACACAATAAGCATAATCATGTATTACATCCACTGTCTCATTATATATGCTATGGTACATGTCATATTTACAAATTAATAATATACAGGCTAATACATAAGAGTACATAGTAACTGTAATTAAACACAACACAAATACATATGCAAATACACAAAACTTGGAAAACTGTGGCAGAGCCAACTTCAGCTATAAGCCCCATTTGTTAGAGATCTGCACGGGCCATAATTCTTAGGCCCGGCCCGTCTCGGCCTGATCTGAACCAGACCCGAACCCAACCAGAAACCTTAGATTAGTTAATAATTATCACCTGACTCGAACCTAATCCTGAAGACTAGCAGATAAAGCAGAGGCCAGAGACCACAGAGATCAAGAACAGCTGCAAGAGATTATCACTCCATTAGAAGGATGAGAAGAAGTAATCTCCCAGTCATCCAGGTCAAACAAATCTGGTCAACAAAATTAAACATATTTTTTGTTAAAACATAAAGAATGGGTCATTATTGTAGCATTTACTTTCTGCCACTAATTGAAGATGTCTTTGTAGATAGACCATTCATTAAAGAGGAGGAAAAAGTAATGTAAAAACTCCAAATCTTACTTTTGATATTCCAAACCCCATCTCTTTGCAAACATGAGGATATGACTTACTTTTATTTCAAATCATTCTATGTTATAATGTTAGATTCCAACTTTCAACTAATGTATTTTTTAAAGAAATCACTGTAATAGTACTGAAGTTCATGAATTTCTAACATCTCAAGTAAAAGTAAGTCAACATTAAACTTACAGTTCACAGATGGAGAAAGATTTTTCAATGTGGCTAATGCATTCCTCAGGGGCTTGCTTTTTCTTTCTTTCTTTTTTTTTTAAGCATCCTTGGGGTGTAACTCGATCAGCTATTATCCCATTATCAGCTGAAATATTTAAGAGAGGGATATATGCTTATATTCAGATCTTTCTGAGTTTAGCCTACACTACCTACACTGAATAAACCAGTAATTTCACTTAAAACTTACTTTCATTACACTGTGAAAATACCCGTACAGTGGAAGACCTTCACCTGCTGCACCAGCTGACTCTGTAATATTTTAAGAGTGGAATTAATTCATAAGATATTTAATTCTGGAGAAAGATGATGTTTTATCATAAATGTGTGGACACTTCAAAGTCAGCAGCTGTAACAGTATTGTATTTTCTAACGTGCTATTAATCCAAACTCATTTTTAACAATAAGAAAGTGAAGCTGCAATAAAAAAGAGAGAGAGAGAAAACCAAGCAAATAGTTCTATTGTAAATAGAGTGTAGTCAGTTTCTGTTTTACCTTATGAAAAGATATTTTTCAGTTTTTCTGTACACAAAAAATCATTCACAAGTTTCAAAATGAGAATCCTCACGGTAAAATTGAAATACAACTTAACATAATGTGGCCTAATCTAATTACAAACCCATTACAGAGAAATCTCAAAATAAATTCTTCAGTTTAGTGTACTTTCTATTTTTAGGCCTACATTTATAAATTTCAAATTCCCACTCAAATCCCACATAATATTATAATACAATGATGTTTAGTTTTTATGACATCCATTTCTTGTGACCATTTCATCATTATGTACAATTTATATTTTAACATTTTTTTTTTTAACTTTTGCATCTAATTTATCTACTGCTTGCTGCAGATTTCATATAGTATGTGTGTTAGTTTTATTTTCAACATGTTGGCTGAAAATGTGTTTACATGTTACAGCTATTTCAGATTGGAAAAGGATCATACGTAGAATGTGAAAGAATGTTTTGTAGTATAAATCAAATTACCTGGAGATATTGTTGGGATGTCCAGTTTCACTTCAAAAACTAGAGAATTGCACTGTGAACCTGAATGGTAATAATAGAAATAATAGTATTATAAAGTAATACCGACATTAAATTAAATTTGTATAACAACTTTCAAGAATCTAATATTTTCTTTTATCTCTAAAGCTCATCATCTCTTCTTCTGACTCTTAATTCCTTACACACTAACCTCATTCGTGTTATTAGCTGCACTGGTATCAGTGGAACTTGGTTTAGTTACTACTTCGGCTGTAACAAAAGTAAGTAAATAAATAAATGAGTGAATGAATGAATAAATAAATAAAAAGAATTCAAACTTGTGTTATACAATTTCCTCTGCTTATTATGTAATAATTGTATAAATTAACATATAAGTGAACTTATGCATTGAATATTAATAAAAATCACTGAGAAATCACTCAATTGATAGGAGAATTAAATCACTTACCTTGGCTAAGTTTGGATTTGGTTTTGCTTCAGTTGGAGGGGCTCCAATTGTTTGTAGCCTGCATTGTCTCTCTGCAGCAGCAATTTTCTTTGTGTTCTTTTCCAAGAATTCAAATTTGCTTCTCAGCTGTTTTCAGGTCCTTGTATTTGTGCTGATGTTACTATATTCTTCCCATGCTTCATTCTATATTACTAAAAAGGAAGTAAAACTAGGTTAATTCCATATGCAACCTACAACATTAGAAGATATACTGTAATTCTCTTTTTCCCTTATCTAAGTTTCTATACTTAAATAAGCAAGAGCTTTTAATGGACGATTGTCAGTACAATATCAAACATGACTATACTGTACATAGAAACTTTGGAAAAAACTGAATATCTTCTGTTTCTGTGTTATTTTACGAGGTGTTGAATGTGCATTACAGTGAGTGATTATAGTCGAACTGGTAGCAGCAACAGATATTGCATTTTAGTGGAAACGTCTCTCCACCTCATGCTGTTCTTTTAAAAAATAATGTTAGGCCCTATCTGTGATCGAATGGTATTATAGGCCTAATACAAAATATCCGCCCATTTACTAACAGTAAAATACGTAGGCCTAACATACTGAAATATTGGTAATTTGCTAGGAACAGTGTACCTTGCTGTACTAATGTTGGTTAGAAATCCCAGGCCAAAAACAGCATTCATTATTATCAGTAACAGTGAACGTTTCTTTTTAAACGAGTTACTATGCCTTCGACCCATGATTTGAAGCCGTGAGTACATTATTTCTAAAAAAATTACCGAAATAGGCCCTATTCACTAATAATGTAGGCTATACAACAAACTGAAAGCACACTTAATATTAATTACAATACAAAAATAATTGCCACCTACACTTCTTGTGCAGTTACACATGAATAAAACAATGATTATGGAGTCCCAAACGCACTTTTGCTGGAACCCGCACCCGTCCTCTTTAGGCCTACTAATTAAAACCAAAATATTATCATATTGTAGGAATTATTACTATTCGAAAAGAAACATAACCTTTAAAATCTTACCTTTTGCTTCCATGTAAAGTTTCTTCATACAGTATGTGTAAGTTTCTGTTCTTCACTCTGTTATTTTCTTGGCTGGAGCTTCAGCATTATAATAAATAATAACAATAATGCTTACAATAAAACCTCAAAATAAATAGTACCATATAAACACGGAACATAAACATGAAATACGCGGGGAAAGGTATACCAACGCAATAAATTTCACTACATTTTCAGTAACTTCATTGCCAACGTAATAAAAATGTTACTATCTTCCGGATAACAATCCTGCAGTTAAAATCCGCTGGTAGTACAGAACAAAATATTTAACTTCCAGATTGCTAAACTGGAGTATACGAATCTGGAGCTTTAACAGGCGATCGTAGTACAGGCCCTAAGTCTTTCACCTATCCGTTACTATCACACCTGGCTGAACAAGCCTTCTGTGGGTATAACAGTGATCCACATCAATGTGGAAAAAGCTGGAAAAATACAAAAATATATAACGTATTCCAAAATTACCGCAAATTTCATAATCTCAATAGAAATATGGAATAATAAGCAGCTTCAAATTAAGTAAAATTGGAAATCAACATGTTTTTATGCGTATCATTTAAAATTTGACTCGCGTCAGGAAGAAGGAGGGGTAGACTTCCGACACTTCATCTGTGCACTTGGCCGACATCAGAGCGGCGGAGGGTTGCCTCGCTACATCTTCAAATGTATGAGCCATTCAGAGCAAAAGTGGTGTAAGTCAAAATTCTGTAATGAGGTTTAAAGTAAAAACTCTGTAAAATACAGCGCAAAGTAGCAATTAATATGGCCTTCTCACTATCGACTGACTACTAATGGTTTAAATAAATTTAACATTAGTTACTACTTTGCGCTGTATTTTACAGAATGTTTATTTTAACCCTCATTACACATTTTTGACTTGCACCACTTCTACTCTGAACGGCTCATATATCATGCACATTATCTTACCTGTCGAAGATGTAGGCGTACCTAGCCAAGAATAGAACAAAGTGCCGCTCGCTTGTTAGAGCTCTATGCTCCACATCTGGACACTCACTTACAGAATCTACTGTTACCGCAAATTAAGTTAATTTGACATGTATTACAGCATTTCAGCGTCACTTCGTAGCAATGCCGCATTGTCCTTGGTCGAGGGAAAATATAATACATTTTTGTAACGGAGTGGCGGGAGTGAGTTTTTCCATAAAGACGAATATATTCCGTAGACTAAAAATACAGCACGGCTTTCCTAAAAAATGGGGGTGACGTACTACGTATTTACCAATTTAACTTTTTACTTTTCGAAACATCAACCAACCACCATTACTAAAAAGTCTTTATCGACCGCTTTGACGTTTCTTTGCGCTCTGCAATTTAGATTCAAACATAAGCGAAGCTACCAACCCAGCGGCTGTAAAGCATTCAATATTATTAATGAACAATTAAGTAGAATAAGAAATTGTAAGATAAATATTACAAGAGGAAAACGAAGTACCTTATTAATGTGCTCAGTAGTACATTTTGTAGTTGGAAGTCCATTTGTTTTTTTAATTATGTTTTTGAATAACTTACTACGTTTCATTTTTGTGTCTGCTGTATCATCATTGAAAGCGGAAAGTATAGGAGTAAACGAGAGCCAAAATAAGCGTAAGTCTGTTTCAAGGCTACAGGCATAATATATTCCTGTCCTGGCTGCCTGCACACTTGAATAGAATGTAATTCGCTTCGAGTAGTATTTTGTCTTTTATTTTAGCATTATATTTTCTACCACATTAAAAAAGCTAGAGAATAGCGTGTTTAATTAATGTTCTTCCTTTCTGTAAAGAACTTAAGTCAGATATTTAACAGCAGGTTTTACGAACTGCGACAAATTTAACAAGTGGTTTGGACCAACTGGCTGAATGGCACTACTCGATAAATCTCCTCTTCGCTACCAGCAATCGAACTTACGCGTAGCTGGAAGCGCTGCCACTTCAGGATGTAAACAATTACTGTACCTAAAGAAGAATCGGCGCCGCTCCACAGTGTGATCAGGCTTGGTGTTCTGGGGTCCCGATCGTGGCTGCTCGACGTCTCCATCTGTCCCCCTTTCCGTTTATCTGGATTCTTTCTGGATGCTAGAATAACCGACAGTACAGTATAAAGGTTAGTAATGAAATTATGGTTGTTTAGGTAAGATTCGAAATTTCCTGAAGAATACGAAAAGCATCACCATTTATGATAGGAAAAATATCTTTCCTAATAACTAATCTAGGTTCAAAATGATTTATATGCAACACTGTCATTTTAGGAAGATAGAAACTGGTCACTCTATCCCATTATATCCTGGCTTAGTTGCCTCATAAGTGGTGCCTTGTTATTATCATTTGTGAGGTTCGAACCTGTCTTCGAACAGTTGAATGAACAACAACAAACTGTAAATTCCTCAACTTGAAAGTTGTTACGATTATACAGTTAAACCGTTTGTCGCGTAAAGTTGTATTTTTCGGGAACTTAAACGCTGAAATATGAGACACAGATCCAGTATTAGAATTACAACCCGGTACACAACACGAACGGCCCATTTCACGACGGAATTAACACAAGAAAAGATCAAAACGAAACCACGTGGTAATCATGCTTGGACCACCACCGGCGCCATTTTGGCTATTATCGATACCTGCATTCAGGTCTGAGTATTGAAGATTGTCTTGGTTTTACCAAGTGAATTCTTGAATTATTTGAAACCACAAGGATTGCCAACGCATAATTAAGTACTTAATTTTCAATCAACAATATTGCGAATTATTGACCCAACAAAATTATGCAATGGAACAAGAATTGGAAAGAAAAAACTCATGCAAAACATAATAGAAGTAAAAATATTAACTGGAAAAACGAAGATGATGTTTTTATCCCACATATTCCTATGAAAAGCACTAACATGCCATTCCATTTTAAGCAACAGCAATTTCAGTGCGACTAGCATTCATACTGACCGTATGAAAACAAAGCTCAAGGATAGTCGCAGACATTTGTTTAGGCTTAGGAAGTCCGTGTTTTTCGCAATGTCAGTAATTATGTAACTTGCTTTCGAGTGAGCACACCTGAATATGTATATATATACACATTTCTGAAATAGAGGAGAAAACGAATTGTATGCATATCAAAAAGCAACTCAGTGATACTTTTATCATGTTCCTAATGTAGTATGTGAATGTACATAAGCTTATTGAAAATGACACTTTCTAAATTATGCATCCCTCAAAATATTATTGCCCATGTCAAAAGATGTGTTATTTCGAAATTCTATATGTGTAATCTTGTTGCCAGTTATTTCAACTCAGTACAATATAAAATAACATTATTCCAAATATTTTAGGTTCACGAAATGATAAACAGCTCATTTACGAAGCTAACATACCAGAGTGCTGATTAAAACTGTTTTCCGTCTTCATTTTACTGCTAAACAAACTTTAAAAATGCCCTCCGGTAACAGTTACAAAACAGTAGATAGAACCTTGTTATTCTGAGCCCTCGATTGTTCGGCTTGGTTAGGTGGTCATGATTTTACTGTCAAACATTAAGTTTATAAAAATATATATATATATATATATATATATATATATATATATATTTCAATTTTTTCACGTGTTCTTATTAAACGGCAAGCTAGGACGGTGTTGTTAACGTAGTTTAAGACAAAGTATCTCTTAACATTTAAAAATGCTAGAACATTCGTAAATACTAACTTCATTCAAGAAAAGAAAGGAAATGCATGAACTTACATTGCTGAAAGTCTGTTCCCATTCACACATTAATTTCAATGCACTCTAGTGGCAGGAAGAGAAAAAGACATTTCTTGGGACAAAGTGTGAAAAAATAAGAACCAAGAAAAAACGTATACTTCTTTCCTGTTGCTTGGCATAATAATGATAATGAGGTTCAGACCTATTTTTAGCACATAGAGAAAAAGGCCGCCAAACAAAACGAACGTTTTAATGGTTGGTAACATTAAGAAGTGCACGTAATTTACTATTAGTGTAACAGAATTGATTAACTGTGAACAAGTGGGAAGGAAACGTAGAACACGCCGATGACGATCTATCTGTAAATGGCTCTTAGACATAAAATTTGTGACTACTTACGCCTAAAAAGACGGCGAAAACAACCACAAAATACATATTTTAAACAGGACCAGCAGCCACGTCTTCTATTTCCCTCCTCATCTTCTTGTTCTTTTTCTTCTTCTTCCGCAAATGATGGTAGGCCTATTGACATGGAATCTTCCTCATGATCTTTTTTTTCATCTTCGGATGATGGTGCTGGCATGGGCGCTGTCATGGGAGCTTGAAAATCCTCCGGGTAGTCGTCTGCAAGAAGGAAACCAAACTTTGTTGTTAAACATCCAATGCATTCACTGGCTTTCAGTGAATGAAATATTAATGGGGCTAAGATTCGTATGCAACTGCATATTTTTACTCTCCATTTGCAAGCCATACGATTTTTTTTTTATGTTTTGAACAACTGTAATGACGAATATTCAAAATTAATTGTACATATTTTTGCTTATTTCAGGCATATCTATATATAAGAGAGAATTGAGCATGCACTGTAGCATATTTTCAGTAGGCCTATTATATGGCATGAAGTCCCAAATTAGCATATCGATGGCCTAGATCTAATACCACGTATGTGATTTTTCCAAAATTTTCAGGAGAGACATAAAACTTTTATTATATATATTTGTATGCATTTCGAGCACTGAAAATCACAATAATCGGTAAGAATACTACATCTGAATTCCATAAGTTTCATGTTACTGCGAAAATTCCAATTAAGACACTCTAATTTGAAACTTACGGCATATATAAAACATGATTTGAATTTGGATTAAGTTCATACCGAGATAAAGCTTCAAAATGCGTGTTTCTCAAAACTTTGCATTTTGATTTGTTTCCCTTTAGAACTGGGCCGTCGATATTGTATTCCTGTTCTGACTGACTGCACACTTGGATGAGAAACAAAAATTTAATAATATGATATGATTATGTTTACGAAACACAGCCATTAGGTCCTTTTTATATTGTCCGCAATTTTAATGTCAATTTTATTATGTCCATTACATAAAAGTCAATTACACTATATCCATAAATATATGTCCTATGAAGTATATGTCCACTTTATTTTAGTCCAATTGTACAAATTTTATGTCCACTATATGATTATACAATACATTATGTCCATCTACAAATTTACTTCAATTCTCTACTCAATCTCTTCTGCCGTTTTATCTTCATATAGCTTCAGATGATAACTAATAGCTTTGAGGTAAGTTCTGATGTGTACTTCTTCGCTGCAGTGGTTGTAATTCCGAACAATCTCTTCAACTCGACTTACATTTTGTGGACATCATTTTTTAATAGGGTGTCGCACATTAAAATGCCCGGCAATCAATTAGATTATTATAATTTCATTATTCCTTTGGTCTTTCTTGATAAATTCCATGAATTTCCAGACCGATGCGCGATGTGTGACGATATGTTTCTGAAAGCGGTTGTGCCAGCCCTCGACTACGTTAGGATTCGATGTTGTCCTGCCAGAACCTGATTATAAGTGTTCCATATTTCAGGTGCAAATCTAGCTGGCATTGTTCTTTTTGTTCCTCGGATGTAAGTTCTTTCCATGTACAATGCTAAATCCATTACGTCAGGCTCAATATTATCTGTAAGGCTATCAAAAACAGCCTGAACATCTTCTAGTGGTACAAAAGGAATTGACTTAAATAAAAGTGGACATAAATGAAAGTGGACTTAAATAAAAATGAACATAACACTCATGGACCCAAAAAAATGGACGCACATAAAATGTAGATATAAATGAAAGTGGACAAAAATATTAGAGGACATAAGTCATATGAACATGGTTTCAATGGACGTAACGTCTTGGAAGCATGTTTACTGCCATATTAAAAAGCCAGAGAATTTTGTGTTACAATGTTAAATGAATGTCCTTCCTTTCTGTCAAAAACCTACTTTATTTCAACTTGAGACATTTAAGAACAAGTTCTGCGAACTGCGACAAATTCAACAAGTGAGTCGGGCCACTGGTGAGAACTGGCTGAATGACGTCACTGGAGAAACGCCCTATTCGCTACCTGTAAGGATTCAAGTCTGCTGAACTTGTGCACAGAGTTCATAGATATCAAGAGTGCCGCAATCCTTTGCGTTGGAAATGCTGACAAATCATCCAGTTTTATTCGAGCGCTCGCTATTTTACATATATAATTTTATAGGAAATTTTGTAGCCTAAAACAGAACAGAATATTTTTAATTTTAAGGTCACGGACACAGGCCCGAATTGAGTTTTAATTTAAATGTTCCTGTTCTAAGCGTATTGAAATGGAATAACAATGGCGGCCGACTAGCAATTTGAGCTCCACGGACTCTGCTTGTGGCACTTCTTCAGGATGTAAACAGTTACTGTACCTTCCCGGCAACCGAAATCGAAGTAACGAACATAACGCTCCAGCTCCTGCTTCCGCAGCTCCTCCAGCCTGACGCGCTCCTCGGCGGATTCCACCTCCGTCGGCTTTGCCAGCTTGTCAGTTGTTTCATGTCGGGCTAAAAGACAGTTTACGCACTATTATACAACTGTTTAAAGTAATTTAAAGAGAAGGACCTTCTTAATTAAGTAGTTGTCATTGATTTCCCTGCGACATAACCACTCGGACGGACAGTAGCATGACAACATGTACGTCACTAAACTATTAAAAACAACTTAATCATAAAAGTAAAGTCTGAAAAAGAATCAAAAGATGAAGCACGTAGTAACGGTTACTTCTAATATAGGTATAGTCATATACTTAAAATGTACTACTTCTTACGTTTCTAACAGCAGCAACAAAATAATTGAAAAGGAGATATTACCCTTCTTCTTTCTTCCAGTCTCCGATTCTCCTCCGTTTTCCTCTTCTGCTGCAGAGTTGGCTGATGATGATGACGTATAATCGTCATAGTGGAAATGGGAAATTATTAATTCTGCAAAAAGCAAAATGAACTTGATCGTTAAGGATGTGTCATTGCATGCACTGGCTTTAAACCCAAAATGTATAAAAAAAATGATGTAAAACTTAATTTATATATTTTATCCCAATAATGGAGTGTATTTGGACACAAACGTGCACTTTGTAAAAAAAAAAAAGAATCCCTCGTAAGATTACATTTTTTAACGTGTAGTTTGAGAGCACCCACGACAAGGTCATGCAAACCCCAATAATAAACATATGCTACATTACCAATCAATCAATCAATCAACAGAACTTCTTAATGTATTCAGCTGTTTACTGAAAACATAAAGTCCACTATAGTCTATTCAGTTTTTGTTTTTCCTGAAACTTGGACTCTCACTTTGAGAGAGGAACAGAGATTAAGGATGTTTGAGAATGTTTCTTAGGAAAATATTTGGGGCTAAGAGGGATGAAGTTACAGGAGAATGGAGAAAGTTACACAACGAGAACTACACGCATTGTATTCTTCACCTGACATAATTAGGAACATTAAATCCAGACGTATGAGATGGGCAGGGCATGTAGCACGTATGGGTGAATCCAGAAATGCTTAACTTATGCAGTGTTAGTTGGAAGGCCGGAGGGAATAAGACCTTTTGGGGAGGCCGAGACGTAGATGGGAGGATAATATTAAAATGGTTTTGAGAGAGGTGGGATATGATGGTAGAGACTAGATTAATCTTGCTCAGGATAGGGACCGATGCACAGTGGTACCGATCATCTCAAAACCCGGCCAAAAATCGAGTTTTTCAAAATGCGAGTAATAGGGCGTACCCCACCTACCATCGTTCTATTATGTATTTGGGTCATAAAACTGCAACTGTCACAACAATCTCGGTTATACTATGACGTTATAAACGAGTTTGATGAACAAAAAGGTAAAATCGTTCTGCAGTTAAATGAAAGATGAGTAGGTAAATTATTTTCTAAATATTCATTGTATTTAGTTACTGCTTCCCTTCTTTTGAATATTGTTACAGCCATTGATGTAAACAATTACTGTACCTTGAGAGAAGACGGACTCGATAGTTTGTGTGGACGCCCGAGCCATCACCATCACTCTGGGCTCCACGTACAAATTGAGCTCGCTGGTCTGTATGGCTGCGTCCGTCATGTTCCTCTCTTCTGTTTTGGGTCCAGCTGAAAAGCAATATTATTCTCAGTTGAAATCGTCGTAATCACAGTGATTGATAGCTATTGAAAGAAGAGAAAATTGAAAGTTTTGAGAAAACTACATTTTAAAGCAATATGTTGCTATGAGAAACCAAAGGATCGTTGAAATTACTCCGTAATTCTGTTAACAGTGTTTCATACAGCTATGCTACAAGTTTCAAATAATTAGAACGTGTTAGTTGCATTTTTCACAGCAACATGAGTCTTTAAAATTCAGGTTTCCCATAACTTTAAATTTTGAGTTGTTTCCCTTTTGAACTGGGCCGTCTATATACATTTAGACTTTGGTGGGGATACTGACATGCCGCGTAGAAGTGAAGTCTTCCGTCTCGCCTCAGTAGCTCAGACATCTACAAGTCATGTAGAGAAGAGCGGATTCGATCTGATCGGAGTGATTTTTATATCCTGAATAACTCGGAAATGGAGTTTTACAGAGTCATGGCACCGATGTTTTAGTTTCTTTAACAGAAAGTGGAATTATTACTGCCCAAAGCCTATCAGTTATTATTAGGCTTGACTTCCCCCCCCTCAAAAAAATCGAACCATTACTTAGGAGAAAGTTTGTCTTCTTCAAACAAAATTGAAAACAAAAAAAAAAATCGTTATAAACATGTTCTCTAAAACATAATTTTAACGTTCTTCTGATCGTAAGCTAATCTGACCAGCAGAAGTTAGTTTGCGTCTACTCATACTTGCGAATAATGTTTCCACTTTTCGTCTTTTACGACTCTTGCTGCTCTCCTGAAACTATTTCCTAGGATGTCCCCTACTGGGACCAGGTGTCAATTTTCAGGACACGATACTGGTGATTCACAAGGTCTGATTGCATATAACATATTTTCCGTGAAAGTTACGGTACAATTCAACCTCTAATTGTTGTTAGCTAAAATTTCCCTAACACTGGGATTACTTTCAGTCCATTTTTAAAACACTCTGTATAAATTATCATTAATAATCCTTACAATTACATAATGTCAACACTACCTCGTTTCCTCATATGTGGCCTAAAACTTGCTCTTTCCTTTCAGAAAAATCACTTAGTCCTCGTCAGAAATGTAATAGCTCCCTCTCCGTGAACTGCGGTATTTTACGGGAACAAAAAGAAATATATTCATTCATTCAGTGTTCTGTCCCGTGTTCACTGCGAACCCAGCTTTCTCCAAACTTTCCTATTTTCTGCCTTCCTCTTTGTCTCCTCTTATGATCTATATTGCCTATATTAATGTCGTCTACCATCTGATACCTTTTTCTGCCCCGAACTCTTCTCCCGTTCACCACCCCTTCCATTGCACCCTTCAGTATGCAGTTTCTTCTCAGCAAGTGGCCCAGCCAATTTCTTTTCCTTTTCCTGATCAGTTTCAGCATCATTCTTTCTTCAGCCACTCTTTCCAACACAGATTCATTTCGTATTATTTCAGTCCACATCACACGTTCCATTCTTCTCTATATTCACATTTAAAATGATTTTATTCGCTTCTCTTCACTTCGTTGTAACGTCCACGTTTCTGCCCCTTACAATGCCACATTCCATACAAAGCACTTCACTAGTCTTTTCCTTAGTTCTCTCTGCAGAGGTCCGTAGATGATGCTCTTTTTTCTATTGAAAGCTTCCTTGGCCATTGCTATCCCCCTTTTGACTTCCTGGCAGCAGCTCATGTTACTGCTTGTAATACACCCCAAGTATTTGAAGCTGTCCTCTAGCAGTACTGCCTCATTTAGAATTCGCAAGTTTACCTTCTTCATATTTCTTTCTATAACCATGATCTTCGTCATATTTACATTTATCTTCATCCCATATTGCTCACAGCTGTCATTTAGCTCCAGTAGCATATCACTTTGTATCATCTCCTTTTCAGCTAACAACGCCATACCAGCAGCAAAACGTATACACTTTATTCTTCTGCCCCTTACTTTCACTCCTCCAATATTTTGAAAACTGTTCTTCACTAAATTCTTCAAAGAGATGTTGAAGAGAGTAGGTGATAAAATGCGTCTTCGATGTACTCATCTCCCAAATTCACACATATATAGGTGTCATAGGTGCCCCTGCAGTGCTTTTATAGGGTTTCATCACTTGCCGATTGCGGTCTACCAGCTCCACGTTTTTGATGACCTCTTCCCTCCCGTTACAAAATGCATGTGCCCACCTAGCCACGGTACCATATGGTGAAGTCTCTCTACCACAAGCTTCCGGTAATGCTGTATGGCATTGTCGAGCTTTTTGCAATCTGAATTTTAATGAAGCACCTTTGTTCGTATTTGCTAAACATTTTAGAGCACTACAGATAAGTGTCTACTAATTAAGCTCACTACAGAAGTCTTATAAATCAGATTACGTCTTCAAACTCACAGATAACACACATCAGATGCTCTTCTTTCTCATTGTTGTCAGCCTTCATAATTTACGGCTGACAGCGCCACATATAAACATTGTTGCCACTAATTATTTAATGACTCTTGTATAATGGGGGAAAATGTTACTGTAAGTAGAATAGAGGATATGCAAGGAGAACAAGGGGAATGAAAGAAAAAACGAGGTAAGCTGAGGAAGACGAGGAGAATACTAATGGAAAATGAAATACAAGGAGAATAAGAAAAATTCAAGAACTAGAAAGGGGAATACAACAATAACAATGGGTATACAAGCGTTACTTAGGGAATACAATGGGAACGAGAGAAATATCAAGAGAATAATAGGCGTTAAAAAACAGCATAGTGAATGCCAAGAGAATAAGACGAGTACAATGGGAACCAGGGGAATCCAAAGGACAACGGAAGGACACAGAGAAGAAGAAGACTAAATGAAGTATAAGAGAGAGTCATTCCTTCTCTACATTGGGAATCGATCGTTATATTTTTTTGGCGACATTGCAGTTTACATTGAAGTACAGTTATAGCATGTTACTTTTTAAACCCTATTTCCGCCTCTAATTTATTAAGAGGTAACAATGTTTTCGTAAACAAGGTACCGTTCAATAACAGTATTATAGTGTCTTCGTAAGTGCACAGTTTGGTAGTTTGCAACTGAAGTTACATTTCTTACGTGCAGTGCAGTTTTATTAAGATGGAATAAGCACCATCACGCATTTTCAAATTGAATGTTATGGTTGTCCTGCTATCTTGTTTAGGAAGAATTTGTTCCAGCTCTATTCATACACTTAAAATTTACTATTTCTTACGCCCCAAACAACAATAACAACAAAACCACCAAAATAATTTAAAAGAAGACATTACCCTTCTCCTTTCTCTCCGTTTCTCCACAGATTTCCTCTGCTGCTGCAGGGGTGGCAGATGATGTTGATGTATAATCGTCACAGTCGACAACCAGTAATTCTGTAAAAAGGAAAATGAACTTGATGGTTAAGCATGTGTCATTGCATTCAGTGGCTTTCATTGAATATCATATTACACTTTAAAAACCCAAATGTATAAAAAATAATGTGAAATTTAATTTCTCTTCTTTATCGGAACAATGGAGTGTATTTTCACACATACATATGTGCCCTTTGTAAAAAAAAAAAAAAATCCCTCGTATGGTTACACTACTTTAACTTGTAGCTTGAGAGCTACATTGGGGTGGAGTGGTTATTATAGTGGAAAGACACAAAGTATTATAAAACAGGAATAAACTTCTTACAATGTTTTAATTACTAGACGAAGAATGTCAACAGAAAATAGAAATGTGTTACCATTACAATGAGTTATTTTAGAAAATAATAAAAATCCACAGTCATGTCTTACAAAGCATTACAAACATTCAGAATTTAGTATCTTTGTCGGATTGCTTGTTATGGAAATTGAGAAAGCAGTTCTTTCCCGAAGTCATGCACAGATTTACTTTGCATTTTGAGCAAACTACCTGAGTAAAGACTTTAGAGCCATATTTGCATCTAGCTTTGGCAAAGTACTGGGGCCAGTGCTGATAACCATCATTATCGGACATCGTCAACTGGTCGGATCGCAAATTTTCTTAGTTTCAGAGAGATCCCTTGATGTTCATTGGAACGACGCATTTTGTTCTTTTGTTTCCCAGATGTAGTCATTGCAGTTGCAATGTACGATTGGAACTTTGCAACCGAATATTCACATTCTGATTTTCGTGTTCCTGATGTCTACGATGACCAGAATATTGTACGAAATCGAAACATAAAAATCGGTGATTTATCCTTCGAAGAGGTGGAAAAATTCAAATATCTTGGAGAAGCAGTAACAAGTATAAGTGACACTCGGAAGGTAATTAAACGCAGAATAAAATGTATGGGAAATGCCTGTTATTAATCGGTTGAGAAGCTTTTGTCATGTAGTCTGCTGTCAAAAAATCTGAAAATTAGAATTTATAAAACAGTTGTATTACCGGTTCTTCTGTATGGTTGTGAAACTTGGACTCTCACTTTGAGAGAGGAACAGAGATTAAGGGTTTTGAGAATAAGGTGCTTAGGAAAATATTTGGAGCTAAGAGGGATGAAGTTACAGGAGAATGAAGAAAGTTACACAACGCAGAACTGCACGCATTGTATTCTTCACCTGACATAATTAGGAACATAAAATCCAGACGTTTGAGATGGACAGGGCATGTAGTACATATGGGTGAATCCAGAAATGCATGTAGAGTGTTAGTTGGGAGATCGGAGGGAAAAATACCTTTGGGGAGGCCGAGACTTAGATGGGAGGATAATATTAAAATGGATATGAGGGAGGTAGGATATGACGATAGAGACTGGATTAATCTTGCACAGGATAGGGAGCAATGACGGGCTTATGTGAGGGCGGCAATGAACCTCCGGTTTCCTTAAAAGTCATTTGTAAGTAAGTACCCATTGAAATGTACGTCCAAACACCTTGGAGCAAAAGTAAATACCAAGTTATCTTGAACTTTCTGAGCGGGGCCAGAGAGGCAGAGGAAAGGAAGCGCGTAACGTGGGTGGAGTCAACTGAGATGTTTGCGCATGCTTCGCATCATAATCTCTTGTCAAAAAACATAGAACTATTTCCTTCACTGGGTACCAGTAGTGTTAACATGGAGCAGCAACCACAGGGTAGTAATTATGGTGAAATCACACCACCGCGGAAAAAAGTAACGCTGTTATCCACAGCGGAGAAAGAGAAATTATCGCAAATATAATATAAGTGTTGCGAGGAGGAAAAATTAAAAAAAAAATGTTTGCTGGAACCTCTCGATAAGATATATGAGAGAGCGGGTAAATACTCTGGCAAAAGTATTAGTTCCGTGAAGAGAATTAAGAATAATATTGAATTACAACCGATTGAACCTCACACTACTCCGGGAAATAATAGGTATGTAATGTTTACAAATTATTGCTATAATAGTTATGTACAATAGTGTGTGTACTGTGAGCGACATAATGAATTACTGTTGTAAGTTATTTTGTTATAGTTCTGCAAAACATACTATTTCCTTCCAGAATTAGGACTTGTGTAATGTTGAAGTGGACGACTTCGATCAACATGTCATTCGGGATACAATCGAAGAATTCTATTTTGTTCAGAAAGTAGTACCTACGATTAAGAAGATAATTCCGAGTGGATGGTGCCATTGACGAAATAATAAATGATTTTGGATCAAGCGATGAAGACGATGACGATGATGGCAGCAATGATAGGGATATGGATTGTGTATAATTGTAAATTAATGTAAATTCAAATAATAAGCCTGTAAAATATTGTTATAGCCGTAGGTGTAAGTAATGTAGGTCTAGATAATGTACAGAAATAGCTGTAGTAACTCCGCCATTGCCGGTCCCCCGCTCGGATGAGAGAGGAGGAGTGTACACACGATTATATTTAAATACTTACTATTTACAGGTTAATTAAAACCTGCTACGAATCTATATTCTCCTCTCAAAACCAGTGTGTCGTGAGATGATGTCTGTATTGAACCAAGTTATTTTACAGTAGAGAGCCGTGAAGTGAAAGAACCAACGTTTTCTGAAAAGAGTCACGTTACCCGAGGGAGGGGCATCCTTGCCGTGCCGTTACGTTGATGAGTACATGCCGTACCGATCAGTTCGAAAGTCAGACTTAGGGGATGTAAGGTTCAAGATAACTTGCAAAAATGACACTGGAGAGGAAATTAAGCGCAGAATAAATATGGGAACTCCTGATTATTTTTCGATTGAGAACTTTTTGTCATTCACTCTTTCAGAAAACTGAAAGTTACAATTTATAAAACAGTTACATAACCGGTTGCTCATGATATGGTGGTATTTCAATGAAGTAGTTACTCCAGTACTAGCATTAAATATACCTACAAAAAATTATATTCCAATAACAAACAGAACAAAACTGAAACGTTGTAGAGTAAGAACTTGTATTCAGCTCAAATAGTATATTTAATTTTACAACATATTGAAACAATTTGTACGGAGTCCGTGGGAAAATGTGGGATCACTGTGTTGGAATGTGACTTTTTAAAATTATAATAGTAGTGAAGGTAGAGATAAAAGTGTCACCTTTACATGTAATGAAGGCGTATGGGGACGAAGGAGTTAGAAATCCATATCTATGTTACCGCCTAACCTAATGAGGAGAAAGTAAATTTGGGGGTTATAATTAGGCAGATAGATTATTAATTAAGATATTATTTCATGATAATAATATTTCATTTGATGTTATTCCACATTAAATTATCTACATATTTCTGAATAAAGTAAGCCCTTTTCCCTTTCTGCGTTGCAAAGTAGTAACATCGTCAACATCATCATCATCATCATCATCATCATCATCATCATCATCATCATCATCATCATCAACTACATGGATTAGCCTAATCAGCTTGTTCCGGCGTTATTTACGACAGGACTCATTTTTCCATCGTCTTCCCACTTTTCTTATTCCTCTGGGATTATACTGAAAGGTTTTCTTTTTCTAATCGTTTTCAGTTTCATGATACTTTCCTTTTCCCCAAGTACGCCAACAATATTTTCCTCCACCTTCATACATCGCTTTGCAGTAATTAGTGTTTCGCCTGGCCACCTTACGAGGCTGCGCAGATGCAGTTGGGTGGTGGGGTTGTCATCTTTCAGCCTCCCAACTTGCATGTTTTGTATCCAGGTTTTCTTCCCTTAGGAAGATTGCTTTCACTTCAGCTAGGAGTTCTGCCTTCCCATATTCAAAATTTGAATCTAAAGTGAAGATATCTCTTCCACTTCGTCTTCTGGGTTTGTTTATTTTTCTAGATCTTCACCTTCGGTCTGTAAGGCAAGAGCAGCCCTACCAGTAGCTGCACTGCACCAGCATAGACCACCCAAGTACTACCCACGACAAGGTCATGCAATCCCCATTAATAAACATAGGTACATTATGATAACTTTGAAATTACAATATTAAAACTTTCGCTTATGAATATGCTTGTTCAGCTTCGTGACCAACTATCAAATCTCTGGTTGTAATGTTAACATGGCGCAACTCCAGTAATCCGAGATAAACAAAAGTCAAGGTTACACGTGCAGATTCTTTAATAAATCCAGTTGTGTTATTCTAATTTTTGAATAACATGTTCTTTCCGCTAATACCGTAATTTTCATAATTTAAATAAAAGTATTAAATAACGTAATAATAAACAGCTACAAATAAAGGAAAATTGCAATTCAACATGTACATGCGTAATAAAATTAGGCTTATGTGTATAATTTAAAATACTGAATCGCGTCACGAAGATGGGGAGTAGACTTTAGACACTCCATCTATCCACTGGACCGCCGCAAGAACCTTACAATTCACTGCAAAGGTTTCATCTGATCATATTACATATATCATATCATATCATATCATATCATATCATATCATATCATATCATATCATATCATATCATATCATATATCATATCATATCATATCATATGATATATCATATCATATATCATATCATAACATATCATATCATATATCATATCATAACATATCATATCATATATCATATCATAACATATCATAACATATCATATCATATCATATCATATATCATATCATATCATATCATATCATATCATATCATATCATATCATATCATATCATATCATATCATATCATATCATATCATCATATCTTGTCAAGTCAAGAGCTAATGTCACAGTCGGCAGTTTTGAAATTGAAAAATCTGTTATTAAGGAACTGTTACAACAATCTCGATTTTACGATGATGTCATAGACGAGTTTGACAACAAAAAGGGAGGATCGTTTTGCAGTTTAAATCAAGTTGAGTAGGAAATTATTTTCTAAATATTCATTGTATTTAATTACTGCTTCCCTACTTTGAAATATTACTACAGCCATTGATATAAACAATTACTGTACCTTCAGAGAATATGGATTCGGTCACATATATGGATGCGGTTCTCATCTGGATGATTTCTGGATGTTGTGTGGCTGCGTCCTTCATGTACCTTTCTTCTGTTTCGGATCCAGCTAAAAAGTAATAATATTCTGAGTTTAAATCGTCGTTATCACACTGATTGCTAGCTAATGAACAGGATAAATAGCAGAAAAGGGCAAAAATGTAACAAAAGTACAACATTTCCCATAAAAATGATTAGTAAACAACATATGACCGAAAAATGCAAATACATGCAAAATAAAAATTGGTATAGACTACCTATAAGGGTTCGTATTGAAGTAAAACGAGTTAATATAGTATCCTCCATTGTCTGTGATTAAAATATATATATAAATTGCCATCAACTTCTGAGCCCTATTAAGCCTACCGCTATCAATCATCAACTCTCCACTATTTTCCACCTAACTTCTGATATTCCCATCACATCCTCTCTGTTTCTTCTCATTGCTTCCTTCATGTTTTCCAACTTACTTGGTAGCTGTGGTGTCTTCGAATTGCTCGTTGCAGTCGTCGTTCTTCTCTCTTCTTCTCCGTTGCTTTGCGTCATGACGCGTCCTTCCCCAGTATCCCCCTCCCGGACATCCGATTGGGGGGATAGTTTACGTCCGGAATTTTTTACCAGGGAAAGACTCATCATGGCATTTTTATCATATCATAAATTATCTTCTTGGGATATGTAAATGCGGTAGCCTCCCATTGCTATCCGCACACCACTCTCTCTTTCGCATCTTAAAAGATCCCAGGGGGCACCAGCGTGAAGGTGAGGAGAGTGGATTTGACTAATTAGGCCCTCCGGACTTCACCGAAATTCTCCACAAGGGTTAAATATCAGTTCCATCAGGGTTTTTGACCCGATCAGAGACCAGGAAATCCCAATTAGCCTTTGCCCCCCATAAAGGTCATCCATGCGAAAGAATAACTAAGATACTTATCGAACATAACACCAAGAAAGTTAGTCTTCCAGGATTTAAGATTAAAGTTACGTCATTGAATGTAAAATTAACATTATTACAAGAAATAAATCTCAAATCTCTCCGCAGTGCATATGAAGAGAAGGCATATGTCACTGTTGTTAGGGATTCGTTTGTCGATTAGGGGCGTTAAGCTTGACGGCCCTCTTAGTGCTATTCGACAGGAGTAGGCTACGTGCCGGCACCGGGATTCTCCTTCTCTCTTTCTCATCTTCATCATCATCACTCATTCCATATGCTATACTTACATATACACTCACCCTAGTACAAGACATAACTCTCAACAGATACACATCATGTACAGCGTGACCCGCCGAAGTGGTGTGCAACTAGAAAATGGGGCACAGTTCTGCCATCTATCCGCAATATGTGAAACCCGAATCACGTAAAGTGAAATGGGTATACATTAAATACATACATACTAAGAAATAAACGTGAAGTTCTGTCTACATTAATAAATAAGATTACTAGAACGGTCGACCTGCGTGGCGCAGGCGGTATAGCGCTGGCCCTCTGTGCCCGAGGTTGCGGCGGGTTCGATCCTGGCCCAGGTCGATGGCATTTAATGTGCTTAAATGCGACAGGCTCATGTCAGTAAATTTACTGGCATGTAAAAGAATTGCGGGGCATAATTCCGGCACACCGGCGACGCTGATATAACCTCTGCAAGTGCGAGCGTCGTTAAATAAAACGTAATTTATTTGTTATTAGAACGACACCATTTTTAAGTTCACACATACTATTAATTAATTTTTGGTTTGCTCATTACCTAGATGCGAAGCAGAAACAAGATGAAGTCAAATATCTATCAAGATTAAGCAAACTAACACTTCAATATTATTCACTTATGCAGTGATAAGAGAAGTTGTGAAACAAATACAAAGGAAAAATCGTGAACTGAATGCAATTTATTAAATTAATAACTATAGGATTGATATAATTCTAAAAAAAAGTTAAATTTTAATTTTTATATTCTTGTGGAGTGGGGGACACACAGGTATGCATGAGATAATTTTTATTGTGCTACTAAAACCCCTTGAGTCTTGGTATTGCCTAAACCCCAAAAGACACAAAACGCTATAAGGAAGAACATATTGTTTTATCGTCGTTGAAATGGACATGTTTTCACACATTTGAACATAGAAGCTATCAAAAAATCTCTACAAACTAATTTCAAGAATTAAGAAGAATTGCCCGTTCAATACGTTATGAACATGCAATAATTTAACGTGTATATTTCTCAAAGCAAAAGCCTTACATTTCTAGAGGTAAATAATCTTAAACCCTCAGGTCCCTGCTACTGCAATGCGGACCAGGAATATTTCTAGAGTAATAGTTCATGCTAATTCAATTATTTGACGTAATAAAGAAGATGAAAGTCGCAAGGCCTTACCTTGTTGGCGAAACGTTTAGTCCACCATCATTAATTCCATTGTCTGTTATCCTGATGTTCGACAGGGTTAGTTAAAGAGTCCCACTCCATGGGCTGCATGTCACTGTCGGCGTCGATGCCTTCCCACTGCATGGGCTCCTGTTGTTCTTAGAAAATTTCAGAAGTGTGGAATAATAAATGTTAAAATTTTTATCGACGATGGCGAAGTTTTAAAGACTATAAACGGCGTAATTTGTCTCACTTTAGAACAAAAGTAAAGTGATGTGTCCCATGATTTAGATTGACGCAATTACATTAGACTAGTCTTACATAAATGAGAGGATTCTATGGGAGATTTAGAGTTCACTTTGTCTGAAAATGTTCTCTGTCGCAATCAGATCTCTCTGTAAACCTACAATACTGCAAGTAACTTCGATAATAATCGAATCAGTGAATTACTTGAAAATTCCTGGAATTGTTTCGAAAGTTCTGAAAGACTTGTAAAAGCCGCCTAAAATTTTTAATTTAATTTGATACAGCTAGTGACAATCGGCATAAATGGACTATGGAAAGAGACTCGTGTGCTGGGATGTGAGTTAGATTACACTCCGTCTGATTGATTATAATTATGTGCATAACCTATATTTTGTTTCCACGCTCTCAGAGGCAGTGCCGAAAATGCAGTACAGACAGTGCAACTTTCTACATTCGAACGTGGAAAGATAAAATGTATCCACTTTTTTTTTCTTTGCGGCAGCTTGTAAGTCTGTTATTTAACGAGGTCACTCAGCATCGTCTCTTGATCCGTTAGAATTCCTAAGTCGTTCCGGATGGCACGTTCCGTGGAAAATCTCTGCAGGGAGTGGAGCATGACTGTCTATCTCGCAAGAAGAATAGTTTATCTGTTCACATACAATAGTCGCAGGTGCCGAATCTTAGTTTATGATATATAACTACAACGTCTTTGGTTTTATTGCTGTATGACGAACTCATCTTTCCGACGACTTGGGAAGTCGATGTCAGTCATTTGCTTAACGCGAGTCTTTAGTCAAGTGTGAACTTCTATCACATTAGAATTCTTCTGCCATGATTCAATTGACAGTATGTTCACTAAAGTCTAGCATGGCGGGCGGATGTTGATGAAAAGTAATCTTCTTATTTTCACATTAGGACGATACCTATTAATATAGAAATCCTTCCTATGTTAATATCAACGTAAAAAAGTAATTTCTTATATTACATTTTTTAATTTTTTTTTTACCTTTTTAACTAACAGGTCATTTTTATATTTTTTCGGCATTTTTTGGTCATTTTTAATACTTTGAAGAACTTTGAGATCATTTGGAATGCATTTTACTTTCTTCTTTACCGATGGCTCTGTTATATCATTTTCTAATCAAATAGATCAGTAGCAATTACCTACTGAATAAGTGAATAACAATGGAGTTTGAGTTTTATAGTTTGGAACAGACTCTAAAGTCCATCCCTCATTCCACTGAAGGCTTCACCTCACACCACGGAAGTAATATTAAATGCTGGATAGCAGCTTAGTTTAAGTGAGGACTTTGACCGCTACTGTTCTTTTGTCGGTACGAGGGTGTCTTTAGAATTTATGTTTGGAACGGGGGACACTTTCACCATGTCCTGAACGAGACGTTGTGTCCTCAACTTGGTTCGGAAGGGATGTCTACTGTAGTAGACAGTATTTTTAAAACAAAGATTGCAAGAATGCACGCTGCGCCACAGTTTGTTTCGTCATTCACACTCCCTCATCTGGAAGATCTGGTAACAAAGGTGAAGTGAGGAAGGAGGAGACAGAATGAAGGCACTGGCATGGACCACTCCTGATTGAAACACAGTGTAAACCCTCATTAAAATCTATAGTTTTCCCTTGAAACCTTCATTTTGTTGCATGTTCTTTTCCTTTATCTTAGCCAAATTGCAGGAAGTTGCCTCTTGTCTCCGAGATTTTCAGGGCAATCATTGAAACAAAGTGACTAATTTTTAAGAAGTTGTGTGAGTACGGTGAATAATATTTAAATGTCATTTTATTTTAATTTTATGTCATTTTTCCATTAGTTGAAGGGCATTTTAATGATCATTTTATGTAAATTTTGAGGTCATCAACATCCGCCCCCTAATTTTTATTATTTTTACTATTATTAGCTACGGACTGAAAGGTCCGAGGTTCGATCCCAGGTGGTGACAGGATTTTTTCTCGTTGCCAAACTTTCAGAACGGCCCCAAGGTTCACTCAGCCTTCTATGAAATTGAGTACCGGGTCTTTCCCGGGGGTAAAAGGCGGTCAGAGCGTGGTGCCGACCACACCACCTCATTCTAGTGCCGAGGTCATGGAAAGCATGGGGCTCTACCTCCATGCCCCCCTAGTGTCTCCATGGCATGTTACGGGGATACCTTTACCTTTACCTTTTATTATTATTATTATTACGCCGAGCGAAGTCCATCCGTTGCTTTGAATGCGGGACTAATGATAATTTGAAGAAAACAATAATAAAGTAATTCCACAAGTACTTGTGGCTTAAAGAATCCTTCTGCAGTTTTCGCTTTTAAGTGACAGAGCTATTCAGTACGTTCTAGTTTTTTCAAGTGGATCCGAACGATATGAACTGAGCTGATAGTAGATTCAACAATATTTTGACGAGAAAATCTCACAATACAAGTAACCTAAAAACAGGTTTTAATTCAATTCTAATGATGTTTTTAGTTCTTTAATCTCCCAAATTTTAAAGTTCTATCGAGTTTCGTATATGGAAGCTCTAAAATATATATCGATATCGAGTTTTGAGAAATTGTGGTGCCGACCCGTCTCTAATAATAATAATAATAATAATAATAATAATAATAATAATAATAATAATAATAATAATTATAATAATAATTATAATAATAATTATAATAATAATTATAATAATAATAATAATAATAATAATAATTACCTCTCCCTCACCCTGTATAGGGCAGAGAGCTGGACGATGCTGAAGAAATACGAGTATAAAAGGGTCTAATAAAAGAGATTTATTATTATCATAATACTCAGAGATTAAAGTCTAACGTAGCACATAGTATCTTCATTTTCCACATAAAACAGTTTTGTTGTAGGTTAATTTTCGGATTCATATCAGGGTTTATGTAACGCCTAATTTTTTTAATGTTTCGCCTGAAAAGAATTTTAATAGTTTGTTACTAGATGTGATTTTAGTCAGTTTGTAAAATATTTTTGGTCCAGGGAAAATATACATCTTTTTATGAATATACAACAATGGCTGACTTAATGGCTTATGCAACGAGAACCGGGTATTAGGAAATTTCCGAAATTAGTAATAAGTATACATATTGTTACTTCAATTTCAATCCCATATCCCAAAGAAAACACAGCCACACCATCAGTTCATTATTAAGCTTGCATATTCTGCCCTCCCAAGCCAAAAGGGCGTATCTCAAGGATTTTCTGAAAATCAGTTTTTGAAATAATTGGATAGTTCAGATGCTAATATATCTATTTTCTAAAGGAAATGGCCGTTTCTCAATAAATTGTGCCTTTAAGATGTGATTTAATGAAAGCCGTATCTCAAAATTAATACGAATTCCTAAGCGAATTTGGCGGAAGTGCATTTTTCTAAGCGAAAAGGCCGTTTCTCAGGCATACGTTCTTTTCGCTTAGTATTTCCTATTTGTCATTCTAGTCAAATTAGACGTAACCTCATTAGTAACAAATCCTTCGTGTTTTAATCCGTTCTCAGCATGTAATCGCCACTACCCGAATGCTCAGTTCCCATCGTTTAAACATACCATAGTTCTTATAATTAATTCATTGATCATAAAAATTAATATGCAAGGTGTGTTCCGATTAATTTTTCTAGCTTATTATTGAAAACATGTCAATTTTCATTTGCTTGTTAGTTGTTATGTAGCCAAGACGCAGAATATTGATTCTGCTCAACCTTATTTTAGAAACACCATTATAATCACCATGTAAGTAAAATAATATATATTTTTATCACTATTGGACTGATAGTTCATATGCACATATGTTTTAGAGACAACGAAATGGACAATGAAATTATTCGTAGACACATAAATTCGTTTAATCCTACCATATCACATTAGTACATTAACGGAGGGAACATGCATCTAATCGTCTTTATTTACCAAGTGATATAACTCTGACTGCCATGCACCATGATTTTATTACTCAGAATGTTAATTAAAAATGTTCATATGAAAAGTACAGAACGGTAGCCAGTGAAATGGACATATCTTTTGATAAACTGTGAAATCTTCAATGTGCATAATAATAGCCACACAAAGGAAAATTTGGACACTAATTTTTAAACTTGTAAAATGTGGAAAACATATTGAGAGAGCATTAAAATCTCGGGCCAAATACAGAGAGGGAATATGCTGAAAAAATTGAATAGGTTAACAAAATAATTTATTATGCAGCTCTTCAAAAAGTTATCTTGTTGCCAAGACTGGACACATTTAAGGTAGTTATATTCACAAGTATTTGACTGTCTACATGAAAGCTTCGTTCCTGTTGGGAAAAAATAAAAACAAAAAATGTGCAAGCCGTTTGCAGCTGTCCGGCACGAGGCTCTCTTCAAAAGGAGCAAAGAAGAAATAGTAAGCACTTTCTACAATTTTTTCAAGTACAAGAGAGATTGTTCAAAATTACTCTATGGTTGGACAACTGCACGGTCCACAACAAAAATTGGACATTCTTTTCATTTTTGATTTACATTGTTAATTCAAATGAAGTAAGTACTAATGAAATTTTGATAAGATATTTTGAACCAGGCCATTCGTTAATGGCTTCTGATCCTTTCATCACAAAGTAGAACAGTCAGTGAAAAGACGTGGATATAAAGTATATGATTTTGCAGACTTTGTAGATGCAGTAAAATCAGCATCTTACCAGACTGAGTTACTGCCAGTGGAGCTTCAGAATTTTTTCATTTGGTCGGACTACTCATCACAATATAAATTGAACCTGATTCGTTTATTGATAACTTTTGTAAGGCTAAAGATACTATCAATATAAATTCCAACTTATCATGTCATACTCAGTCTCTTTCTTTGGAATATCACTTTCTTTATGAATGATGTGTTTCATCCACTTAATATAGTATAATATTATACTACTATGCAATTTAAGTGAATGTTCCTTCTTAACTCTCTATTATGTTATTAAGATTTAAAACACAAGTACAATATTAAGAAATCAGTGTTAGTACTTCTGTTTTACAGACAATATAGATAACATGAAACAGAAAGAAGCCATATAAAAATAACGACATAAAATTTCACGTTCCGTTTGAAGTTTGTGCACCACTGTTTTCTTAATCCAACAGGTTGCTTATTCATATACACAACCCTTCCTCTTTCCATACTTAGCGCTTGCTACCCGCGCACGACATCAAGGTCAGAAAAATGCGCTTGCTTTGACATCACTGGGCTAAGCTTTACAGAATTGCCCAGTGTTATTCATATTGTAAATTTGTGTACGTCACACTGTTTAACATGAATATTGGAATAATCTTACTCCCGCCTTTCTGTATTTGTTGTACACACCAGGTCGAATTATGTTTCTAATTGTTTCAATACATACTATGAAATATATTAAAATTGGTAAAGTTCCTATGTTTTCTCATCAGAGGGAATCGCTAAATTACAATAATTTGGTTTAAGAGACCGTTACTTGCTTTCAGTCCTCTGATGATTCACGTAGAAAAAGCATAGCTAAGCAGACCGAACAGGCGCTACTAAGAGCGAACAGCCCGTCTCAATAAAATCGTAATGAAGCAGAAGCGCTACGCATTCTCATACGCACTGACTACTTATTCTTCTCGAAATTCTTTCATGGAGCGAGTCTTGATGGAAGTCCACTGGTAAGTAGGCAACAGTTTCGCACGACTGTCCACAAGTAGCATATTACAGGGGCACTTGTTTACTGCACATGCGCAGTGTGTGGTAAGCGAAACTTGAACAATAAGGGAGCTCCAAATTTTTTTTCCCGTATCTATACAGTGCATACTCGTAGATCTGTGATTGATACTTTTGTACGCGGTCTGTAACAGTTGGTTTTGTCTAAATCCCAAAAGACACAAACCCTATACGAAAGAACATAGTGTTCTATCGTCGTTAAAATTGCCCGTTCAAGACGTTATGAAAATGCAATCATTTATAGTCGCGACGCTGTTATTTCCGGCGTGACTCCTCCTCTTTGCTTACACCTTAGGAAGTGAAGGCTCTATAAAGTCTAGGTAAGTAACATAATTCGTCATTTTTGTTCCTTCGTTGCCGAGCACCAGACGAGGAATCTATTTGTCACACCGTTAAACATTATCATGCCGTAGCTCCTATGATAATAAATCAAATGCACTGTAATTGAGCAAATAATTGAGCGGTAAATAACGTCCTCATGTGCTTTCTACGAGCGCCAACAAAAGAGCCAAAATGGCGTGCGATTATATTAAGTATTTATCGAGCCTTAGAAAGTGCATAACGTGATCAGCAGTGGATCACAAGACGCACACGTTTAAATGTAGCCGACCTGCAACGTGATTGGCTACCGGAAATAAGAGCGACGGGACTATAACTAGAATAATTCTCAAAACAAAAGCCTTATATTTCTGGAGGTAAATAATCTTAAACCCTCAGTTTCCTACTAGTGCAATGCGGACCAGAAATACTGCTGGAGTAATAGTTCATGCTAATTAAGTTATGTGACCTAATAAAGAAGATGAAAGCCGCAAGGTCTTACCTTGTTTTGCGAAACGATTAGTTCACTAGCATTACTTCCATTGCGTATCCCATTCCACTGTCTGGTATTCTGTTGTAGCAAGATGTTCGACTGGGTTAGTTGCAGACTCCCACTCCATGGGCTGCATGTCATTTTGGAGCGATGCCTTCCAACTGCATGGGCTCCTGATGTTCCTAGAAAATTTCAGAAATGTGGAATAATGAATTTTAAAGCTTTAATCGAGGATGGAGAAAGTTACACAACGCAGAACTATACGCAATGTATTCTTCATCTGACATAATTAGGAACATTAAATCCAGACGTTTGAGCTGGGCAGGGAATGTAGCACATATGAGCGAATGCAGAAATGCAGAGTGTTACTGGGAGATCGGAGGGAAAAAGACCTTTGGGAGGGCCGAGACATAGATGGGAGAATAATATTAAAATGGATTTGAGGGAGGTAGGATATGATGATAGAGACTGGATTAATTTTGCACAGAATAGAGACCGATGGCGGGCTTATGTGAGGGTGGCAATGAACCTGCGGGTTCCTTAAAAGCCAATTGTAAGTATTATTATTATTATTATTATTATTATTATTATTATTATTATTATTATTATTATTATTGCAATCAGGAAACTACAAAAATAGGTGTTAAATACGAAAGACACAAAAATTCATTAAAAGAGCTATTACATCGTCGAACAAAAATGTACGTGTCAAATATTTAAACAAAAACAGATATATAAATTAAAGAATTTGACTCTCGTATGAGCAAATGCTCATGGTCGGGAGATCAAAACCGCGCTGTAGATTAGCTGAAAGAAGAAGACAAAATAAACAATTAATATAAGCAATAGGCTAAAGTAGCAGAAATTACAAAAACAAGAGTCTATAATTATGATATGAAGCGATCACAATTCAAAAATTTTATAACCAATATTCACAAGTATATAAGACTAATAAAGGAGTATCTTCTGCTGACCTCTGGAGGAAGAACTAAAGAAGAATCTAGTGAAGTGCTTTATGTGGAAAGTAGCATTGTATGGGATAGAAACATGGACATTACGACGAAGTGAAGAGAAGCATTTTAAATGTGTATATGGAGAAGAATGCAACGTGTGAAATGGACAGACAGAATAGGGAACGAAGTTGTGTTGAAAAGAGTGGATGAAGAAAGAATGATACTGAAACTGATCAGAAAGAGGAAAAGGGATTGGCTGGGTCATTGGTTGAGAAGAAACTGCCTACTGAAGGATGTACTAGAAGGAATGGTAAACGGGAGAAGAGTTCAAGGCAGAAGAAGCAGATGATAGACCACATTAAGATATATGGATCATATGCGGAGACAAAGAGGAAGGCAGAAAATAGAAAAGACTGGATAATGCTGGTTTGTAGTGAAAGACCTGACCTTGGGTAGAACACTATGAATGTATGAATGAATGAATAAGACATATTTAGCAACTAATTATCAAACCCTATATTAATTTCCCTTAATAATTTATTTAATTGTAAGTTTATATTTAATCGTATCCTGCGCTTGAGTAGGCAGTTCAGTATCTATTCTGAACCATGCTGGAACAAACTTCATAAAGTAAATTACATAATAAAGATATGATCATTTGGTCCAGGCTGCATCCGATTTTGCACAAGAAGAAATTCTTCAACATGTTTGTGGATTCAACTTAACTTAATTATATCTAAACAATAAAATACGATAATTTTAGTCCATGAAGCATACATTTGATGTAAGAATAATTCCTTCAACACGTTTCTAAATCAGTCTTGTATACTATCCATAATAAATCACTCCACACCAATTTCAATAACGTGCATTGTGTAACCTACGAAGTCATTTTTTGTGTTGACCGATTTGTGCATCATTGTTTTAACAAGAACAAATAAAAATTAACGTGTAACATAAATATTATTTTAAGAAACACAGGGGGCAAATGTTGGTAAATGATGACCACAGAAACGGCATTTCGTGGCACTTTGTTTTCTTAACTACTAGGATAACCTAAAGAATGAAAATGAACAACTTCCGTAGTAGGTCCACAATAAAATACAAATTATTGTTACTTAATTTGTATTTCATTTTTTGGTCCAGGGAATATACTCGTCCTTCACAACCCTCGCAAGAATCAGGTTATTATTATTATTATTATTATTATTATTATTATTATTATTATTATATTGAAATTCAGTAAAAAATTAGTATTTTATGTGGAACAAATAGAATTTAAGCATACGTTACCCAAATATTATGTTATTAGGTGATAAAATATGTGTACTTTATCCAATAATTAATATAAACCACCTGTGAGGAAATGGATCAAAATCGCCTTCAACACTGCCCAGCCACTATCAACATAGCGTCCTTGAGTGAAAAATACTGGAAGAGAGAGAGAGAGAGAGAGAGAGAGAGAGAGTTAATGATTTTATTGTCAGAAATTCAGCACTAGCAAACAACAACAAATACATATATTCAACCTGTATACTTGAATAAAACTTTTTAGAAAGGAACTAAGTCAAAATTTGTGTTTTTTTTTTATTGATGAAATGATTAATACTTTCAAGTTCAAGTTGATATTTATAGTACGGGACTGGTACACTCATATTCAGCCTATTCTTGAAAATAAGTTTCTTTGCGGTCCTGAATAGCAGGAGATTTTGACTTAGTTCCTTTCTAAAAATGGCTATTCATTAGTAATATTAATACATTTCTCACTTTCATTAGAACATGAATAAAATTAACACAACGCAAATCAAATAAGTCTCATATGTGGTATGGGAGGGTTTCGAAGGTCCTTTATTGTTAGAATTAGTGTTAGAATTATTATTATTATTATTATTATTATTATTATTACACATTGTTCTATATGGTTATGAAACTTGGACTCTCACTTTGACAGAGAAACAGAGATTAAGGATGTTTGAGAATAAGGTTCTTAGGAAAATATTTGGGGCTAAAAGGAATGAGGTTACAGAAGAATGGAGAAAGTTACACAACGCAGAACTGCATGCATATTATTCTTCACCTGACATAATTAGGAACATTAAATCCAGACGTTTGAGATAGGCAGGGCATGTAGCACGTATGGGCGAATCCAGAAATACATATAGAGTGTTAGTTGGGAGACCGAAGGGAATAAGACCTTTGGGGAGGCCGAGACATAGATGGCAGGATAATATTAAAATGGATTTGAGGGAGGTGGAATATGAAGATAAATAGTGGATTAATCTTGCACAGGATAGGGACCGATGGCGGGCTTATGTGAGGGCGGCAATGAACCACCGGGTTCCTTAAAAGCCATTTGTAAGTATTATTACACATTTTATTGAAGTGGGTGTAGCTGTAGATTGAAACTATGTTAATAATGCACATACATTGTCAATACTTGTATTTTCAGTTTTGTTTGAAGTGCACATTCGCTTTACTCAGTAGGCCTACTATGAACTGTCGTAAGATCTTTAAGAGAATAAAAAAAATAATGCTTACGATGCAAATGTTAATATATTTTAAGTTAATAGTATTTAATAAATAACACACGTAATTATATAAAATATAGAACTGAATTGTTCTGATTGGTGAGGTGAATATGTTCTTTTTTAAAGGCTACATAATTTTTGTATAATTACTGTATTTGGTTTTAGGGCGGGAAGGTGTAGCCTCATTTCTGCATCTTCATTCAGCCTATTTCGGTAATCTGTTTTCATGGATCAGAGAACCCAGATATGGAACTGATAATTATTATATATATTTTTAGATCTTTAATTGTATTAATGATATTAATAATTATTATTAATATTTATTGGAAGTTTCCTAGTACACGGTAATCGTTACATAAGCGTTAAGTCGGCCATTGTTGTATAATTATAAAAGATGCATATTTTCCCTGGACCAAAAATATATTACAAAATGACTAGAATCACATCTAGTAACAAACTATTAAATTTCTTTTCAGAAAGGAGCCATTGTGTAAACACAAAAATGATCTATCTAACGAGTACCGGGTACTAGGAAACTACCTATTTATTTTCTATTACGATTATATTATAATAATTTTTATTGGTGATATTACATGTTTTTATTGATTCGTATTTTTGTGAGTTTGTATACATTTTGCAGTATTATCCAAATTTAAAATACTGTTTAAATACTATTTACGATTCACATGTTTCCAAACTTTCACATGTGTAGCATTATATGATTTACTTTATTACTATTTATTAGTAAGGAAGGATGGTCATAAAACAGTGTAATGTATTAAAGCCATAAAACCTCATTGTCCTCAGTAATTTTCAAACTGCGTCGTGCATTCGTTAGTGATTTTAAATATGCCTGTCCAATGCAGTCTTAATTATCAGTCCCCTAATATACACATTTATTCCTAGAATAGCCATTGACGCTACAAAACGTAAATGTTATATTCCCTACTTACTGTTGTAGTTTTCAAGCAGGAATCGTAATATAATTAGAAAGCTTACCTCAGTGGAAAGAGCTTCATCCTAATTGTACCATGAGAATCGAACCGAGCTCCTCAATACACATAAAGCGCTGTCTTTTCTTGCTTTAAAAGAAATCAAAACTCATAATGGCGGTCCAATGTGTCATTTGCATTGTTGAAGAGGGCTTTGTTACGAGTTGAGCGATGAACGCGAATTCCATAGAGAATGAAAAAATGGAACTAGCGTCAGGGAATAGAAGCTGTAGGTAAGAAAATTGACAGTAGGGCCTACTTGTGTTGAGAACTTTCGACCTAATTTTAAATGTAGTCAACCGGCCGCAATGGAATTTAAATATTGTCGTTTTCGTATTTTATATTTAAACCGTATTTTTAAGTTTTGTAAAGAAACTGATATAACTTACATTTTATGAAGCAGTTATGTATTGCACTCATGTTACTTGATTTTTATTATTATAAAATTCACTCTTTGGCTTGGAGTTCTTCTTCCTCTTGTTTTATTAATTTTGTAGCAGAAATTCATTCTATACTATGTTGGCTGCATTTTCATAATAGTTAGGAGATGAACTTCAATGTTGCGACTGTGCAGTTAAGGAAATATAGTTCTTACCACGTGTTCATCTGTGTATTTGGTTTTTAAAAATTACATTTATTTGCATGTGTCCCCATTTTCTCTTGAACAAGTGAAAGTAGACAGATGAAATTTCACCGTTTTTTTATCATACTACCACAGTCTGTGATACTACATTATGTCAATAATGTGGTAATGAACTTACTGGTAGAAGACATAGATTAGAAACATCTGTAGGAATCAAAACTCTTTCAAATAATAATACAATAGAGATAGGTTAATTCGACATTCGATCATTGAAAAAAATGTCTGATTCCTAGTAATTAGCCTACTTTCAAAACTAATGTTGATTCCTGTGTAACAAATGTTAACTTTTTTTGCACTGGGCATGTGATAAATGTTTTCTACATAATTTGAACATCCTGAATACGAATATGACAATAAAAAGCAGTTTTAGGTTACGGTTTTTTAAGAAACTTTTTCGAATTTATACCTATTCAAAATACTGCTTTATATAACGACCGTAAAGTTAAATATTGATTCTTCAGAAGATTACAGCTTTCTTTTTCTGTATTTTCTTTTATACTGGACATCGGGTACATCACGAGCTAAAGTCCAACAATAGTCTGCTAGCATATTGGTACTCCACTGTTCTTGGTATCATTTTTAAATAGATAACATTTCTTCATCAAAGCGCTTGCAATGCTCATCACTGAATTTGTCACAATTCTCGGGGAAGAAGTCAAGATGGGAGTAAATGAAGTGAATTTTAAGGGATATGTTACAACCCATAGCTTCAAACGCCAACAGTAAATTTTGTACTAGTTCTTCGTAGTGCTCACTTCCACTTCCACGGTGTCCATACCTGTGGAGTAACGGTCAGCGCGTCTGCCGCGAAACCAGGTGGCCCGGGTTCGAATTCCGGTCGGGGCAAATTACCTGGTTGAGGTTTTTTCCGGGGTTTTCCCTCAACCCAATACGAGCAAATGCTGGGTAACTTTCGGTGCTGGACCTCGGATTCATTTCACCGGCATTATCACCTTCATTTCATTCAGACGCTAAATAACCTAGATGTTGATACAGCGTCGTAAAATAACCCAATAAAATAAAAATAAATTTCCACGGTTACCCAGAAAATTTAATACAGCCTCTTGAATGCGGCTCTCTCTTTTCCTTCCAACAAAGATTCGAAGTGATTGTCCTTCATTATTACTGTAATTTGTGGTCCATTGAAAACTCTCTTTTATTTCTGAGTCACTAAATGCACCAGTTTCACGAGTCATCCCTTTAACAATATTCTTCATTAACCTAATATAATGTGTAAACGGGATAAAATTACTTTACTTTGAGGTGCAATATAATATTTTTCTTCCCTGGCTCTAGTAACTGTCGTGTTGGCCATACTTTTATTTTATAATGCTCATTCCAGCGCGACTGTCCCATTCGCACAGTAAGATTTTGTGTAACCTAATTGCATTCTAAGAAGCAATGCTACAATCTTCAAATCCGCACATATAAACATTCGTACTTTGAATGTTATCATTAAAGCACATTTTAAATCAATACATGTCTTATACAAAATACTAACACCAAGCAAATCTCCTGGTAATCTGAAATAATCTCATGTGGCGAACCTGAATCTCCCCCTCCAAATGGAACCGAAAAGGGCATTAAAACAATTTCTGCTTCTATATATGGTTTTTACAGAGTAGTATATTGCGAAATATAAACTACAGTAATGTCATCAAAGCTCAGAGTGAAATAAATACACATCTCAAGTAAAATCATGTAAACTCAAGCGAATTCATATCATGAACCTGTTTCACCTCCTCCAAATAGATTCGTAAAAGGGCAGTAAAATAATTTACATTTCTACAAGTGTTTCTAACATGGTGGCCTACTTACACTAATGTTGTTTTCCACATAATAGATCATCACAAATAGTTTCACAAGAAATACGGTGATTTTTTTAAATAAAATACATAGAAAATGAATTATATTGTTCACCTCGAAAACCCGAACTGCTGGAACATTTTTCTTGTTATTTTTTTAATTCAGGAGGTCGAAATTAGTAACAATTTGTCAGTTTTATGTCTGGCGCAAAATGACTGTTGACCCTGTAATGAACATTGCATTCCAATTTTCGAAGCTTTCGTTTTCAGAAAATTAAAAAATTTCAACGACAATATTGTAGATTCTGGAATCCTAGAGTATGTTGATGAAATGTCATTATTTTTTCTTTTAGCTATAAAACGTTGTCCTTCAATACAGCAATTAATTTTATTTTATAACAAAACAAAATAATGTAATTTTTATGTTTTTATGTCGTACTATCTGCAAGCACCTTTTTTCTTCTATTTTTAATCAAGCTGGTTAGACCTTTCAGAAATCTCAATTCAACTATAGACGAACAAAATGAATAAATTGCCTTAGGGTGCGTCAGAAAGAACGGATGGATTTCAAACTATCGATACGCAGCGAGGGGAAGGATAGAGTGAGGGGGACCACGACTGTTGGGTCAGCGAGAGAATGCAGTTTCAGTTGAGAACATGGTGTTGGTCTTGTGTACAACGTGCTTTCATCGCAGAGACATTTTTGAAGAATGAAGAGTCTGTGATCGCTACTCAGGACTCATTTCGACATCGGACGTCACGCTAGGATTCCAACTCGGAATACAGTTTTGCGGTGGGTGGCTTCATTTCGTACCACTGGTTCAACATTGAAGAAGAAATCACCTGGACGAACAAGGAGCGCGTGTACACCTGCAAATGTGGAGACAGACAGTAGGTTGTCCGGCCACCTCAACGATCAGCCCGCAAACATGCTATTGCACTGAGATTGTCCGAGGTTACGGTATGATCTCGCGCCCTGCGAGCTCTTTCTTTGGGACCACTTGAAGGCGTAAGTAACCACATGCACTGGACGAACTGAAGACGGTGATTCGTGAAGAAATCGCGGCAATCCCACAAACTATGACTGTGAAAGTGATGGCGAACTTCAGAAAACGCCCGGATGCCTGTATCGAAAGCCAAGGACATCATATGGATGATGTTGTATCCCATAAATAAACTGTATGTATTGTTGAATCTGTTGATAACAATATATTTTTGATTTGATGAATCCTTACAATTTTCTTGCCCTGTGAAATCCATCCGTTCTTTCTGACGCACTCTTTATATGTACACCTTTACATATAAACAATTTTGTTTTGCATACTATTACCCTGTAAAATTTGTAAACAATTGAGTATGGTACCGGAAAGAGAATGAACTGAACAGATCCCTTGAAATTGTTTCTAAAAATTATTTTGTTTTTAATTTTGACTTAAAACTGAAACATGATATCACATGCAGTTTTCAAGATAGAGCCACAGCTTTTTTAACTTTTTTATAGCTAAAACTTTTGTTTAATGCCTGACATAGAGCTATTTTTTATTTTCATTTACATTAATTAAATGTTACCATATATGTAACATAATGACAGTGTTTTATGTTCCATAATTATGTAAAAAAAATCCAAAGTTATTAACTATATTATTGTAATTTTATCCATTGTCAGGCACTAAGAAAGCTTCAAAATGATACCAATATCTTCTTGGTATCACCATATTTGGCTGAGATATCATGTCTCAAAAAATTAAATGTTCTAAAATTACTACTTACAGGAAATGAGCCACAAAATTTCAGAGCCTAGAAGCCTCCAGCATCATATGTCACCCCTTCAGCAGCTTCATGTTGGTCCAGTTTCTGCTTCTTTCTGTCTCTCAGATACCTCCTCCTTGTTTTAACTTCAGGTGTTGATGTTTTCTGACACTTTTGTCCTCTTTTTGCATTGATGCGGCTTTGTCCTCATTTTCCATTGATGCGGCTTTTGTCCTCACTTTCCATTGATGCAGCAACTCCTGCGATGGTGTTTGTTTCAGGGTTTACATCCATCCTCCTTAGAATTTCAATTTCTACTTCTGGATCCAAAAATAAAATGACACACAGCATTTCTGACACACAAATTTACAGTTTCCTGAGCTGTATAAACTTCCTTGGGGCACCTGTTCCATATTGTTCCATTGAACGCCTCGTTCACATTTTGGGTTTTTCTATGTAAGCACCTTGCCAACAACTTTAGGTCAATCAACCTCTCATATACAGATTTAATCGCTCTTACGATATCTATTTCATGCCAGGTCCTTTGTGTTTGTATGTTTCTCCTTTGGCTTTCGCTACTTGGTAAGGACACCAACTCCCTTCACCCAATGGACGCCTAGCATGGAGAGGCTGGTCATCATCTGCTGCGATATGGAACAAGAAAGCCCAGATTGCTCTACACACATCTTTTACTTTGCCAGTATTGGCCCTCAAAGCAATGCCAGAGTAATTCTGGAGGTTGTCGATAAGTTTATGCGTTAGCCCCTCCTCTACATCCTAGATTGTTTGATTTTGCTAGTTGGCGTAGAGCATTTCCAACATGTTTTTAGTAATATTCCACACATTTAAATTTCATAATAATCTTTCCATTATATGGATCTAGTTCACACACCGTTTCACTGTCATTGAGTGGTGCACAACCGTCTTCACATAGTGAACAGAGTCCAGTTTCCTTTGTGCTACTCATGTCGCAGGTTTCGTGGTATCCAAGTCGATTACCGGAGACACTTATTATATTTTCGATCCTACTTTTGAACTGGTTAAAATCTGGAAGAGCAATTCGAAGTTCTTGTAGTGCCCAGAAAAATACCTAAACTCACAGATGATGCAGTCCCTTCAAAACTTCCAAATCAGCCATCATATTTGTCCTCTGAAGGTAAACAAAAACGTGAAGAACCAGAAGAAAGACGAAAAGAAGCAGAGGCGAGAGATGAAGATGCGTTTAGCAAGTGGTTGGCAAATGACGTGATTTCAGATTTTAACCAGTACAGAAGTAGGATCGAAAATATGAAAATTGATGGGTTCACGGTAATAGTAAATGATATTGAACGTTGTATTTTTTAAAATTGGCAGTACTTCTGTTGTGCCAAAAATTATCGCGAGTTTAAAAGTAATTAACGAACTTAGAATTAATATTTCAAACAACGACATTTCCATTGCTAGTTCTAAATTTAAATGGGTGCTTGGCAAAGATATGGTAATGCATAAGTGGTCTAAATTCGACACTCTTTTGAGTCATTTGAAGTCTTACGAAATTTGGAATTTATCACCAAACGAGAAAATTGAACTAGCTTCAAACTTGTTGCGCAACTACTGCGATGAAATTGACTAAAGTCCAGGACTATACAGTAAGGTTAAGTTTTTGAAGGAGCAAGCATGGGCGGAGTTATGGGAGGGCATGGGGGCACTGCCCCCCAAACTTGTGTCAACTCCTTTTTCTTTATACAGGGTGATTCAAAACCTCTGCGACAAACTCTGAGGGGTGATAGATCTAACAATAAGGAACTCTTTTGTTAAACAACCTATGTCTTTTGACGCGTCGCGTCGTTTCGAAGTTACCGTTGAAAATGTTTTTGCACGGGTGTATGTCAAATGTAGGCGAATGTGTGCACTCCTGTTTGATTGTTGAGATGTTTGTAAGAGACGAGAAGAGCTGTTGTTGTTTGTTTACGTTTAATGTTCAATACCTTTTCCTTTCAGTTCAGTCTAATCATCAATTGAGAATGGATGTCTACACTTTTCCCGAGTTAGCCGGCATGGTAATGTGTTATGGGGAGGCTCGCGGAAACGGGAGAAGAGCTCTCCACATGTACCAACAACAGTTTCAAAACAGAAATCACCCTCGCCACACAATGTTTGCTCGTCTTTATCAGTGCCTTCGAGACGATGGGTTTCTTCGTCCCCGGCGAATTGGTGGAAGACCGCGTAGACATCCATTCTCAATTGATGATTACACTGAACTGAAACGAAAAGGCATTGAACATTAAAAGTAAACGAACAACAACAACCCTTCTCTTCTCTTACAAACATCTCAACAAACAAACAAACAAACAATGGTGCACACATTCACATACATTGACGTACGCCCGCGCAAAAACATTTTCAACGGTAACTTTGAAACGACATAGGTTGTTCAACAAAAAGACATCTATCACCCCTCAAGAGTTTGTCGCAGTTTGTCGCAGAGGTTTTGAATCATCCTGTATATTAAACTTAGAAAATAATTAATTCAAAAGATGTTTTTTGTTTTCGTTTATGATTAAGTTTCTGTGCTTAATTGACGAATTAATGTCTTCAGACCATGTGTCTGGACTATAATATATTTTATTTTAAATTTTTGAATGTATAATAATCTCTATACATCATTTGAATGGGAATATTGAAAAACCACACACGTCCAAGAAAGTGAAATTTTCAGGAACGACAAAAACCACACAGCTACTTTTACCTAATACTTTGTCCCCGTAAAAAAATATACATGGTTAAGTACAGTAATTTAAAAATTTTCAGTAGAATTCATCCCTATGCGACATCTATTTTCCGAGAAAAAAATATTAAAGCCGTTGGATATGTGTTATTTCTCAATATTTTGAACAGAATACAATAAAATATTACATATTTACTCACAACAAATGGTTACTTTGCAAAACTGTCACATATCGTCAATATATCATTTTCATGCGTAGTATTTCTGTAAACTTCAAAACAGAACAATTAAATTAAATTTTTATTCAGAATAAATTGTTACTTGGGATTGCGAATCCTTCACAAATCATCAATATAATAAAATATTCATTTTCATGTGTAGTCAAACTTTAAGCTTCAGAATAGAACGTTAAAATTATATTCATATTCAGGAAAAATTGTTACTTATTTCGAAACATCCACAGATGATCAATATAATACAATATTCATTTATTTTATGTGTACTCAAAGAGTAAACGTCGGACTAGAATAATAAAATTAGATTTTTATTCAGAGCAAAGGGTAAAAGTAAAAAGTAAATCGTCCACACCTGTGGAGTAACGGTTAGCACGTCTGGCCGCGATACTAGGTGGCACGGGTTCGATTTCCGGTCGGGGCAAGTTACTTGGTTGAGGTTTTTTTCGGGATTTTCCCTCAACCCAATATGAGCAAATGCTGGGTTACTTTTGGTGCTAGACCCCGAACTCATTTCACCGGCATTATCACGTTCATCTCATTCAGACGCTAAATAACCTACTAAAATAATAATAATAAAAAGTAAATCTGTGGCGTTACAGCACATGAAGGACCAAGACCGACCACCCGGTTGCTGGTCTCACGTCCACATGCTGAAGCAGAGGTGAACGATCATCCAACCAGAATGGAGGTATCGTGTGGTATTTTTAAGTACGTTATTTTAAGACGCTTTATCATCATCTTAGATTATTTAGCGTCTGATTGAGATAAAGGTGACAATGCCAGTGAAATGAATCCGAGGTCCAGCATCGAAAGTTACCCAGCATTTGCTCATATTGGGTTGAGGGAAACCCCCGGAAAAAACCTCAACCAGGTAACTTGTCCCGACCGGAAATCGAACTCGGGCCACCTGGTTTCGCGGCCAGACGCGCTAACCGTTACCCCACGGGTGTGAACTGGTATCGTGTGGTTAGCACGATGATGCCCCCAGCCGTTATAGCTGGTTTGCGAAACCGGATTTTCGCTACCTATCGCAGCTCCCCAAGTACATCATGATGCTGGGTGCACATCGGTCCCATAAGTAGGTCTACACTAGCCGAAATTTCATGAGAAAATTTCTTTCCCCATGAGGACTCGAACGAGCGCGCATTCCTCAGAACAAAGGGTACATATTGAAAAGCCTTCACAAATCATCAATATCGTATTATAATATTTAATCATTTTCATGTGTAATCATACTGTAAACTTCCTGCGCCCCTTCGTTTTCTGGAAGGAATCTGTGGAACTTTTTCAGATGATCCGTCTTTTTCTTGTTAAGCGGCAAACTTCTTTATATGGTATGGTTTTAGGGCTCTGAGGAATCAATGAACGTTCTGATAATACAAAAGTATGTTCCATTATTCTTCTATCTATGTGTACTTTTGCTTTTACAACTCTGAGATTTTCACTGGGGTAATGAAACTGATGGAATTCTGTTTAAAATGGTTCTTACTGAGAACGTAGGGTTACTCTCACTTGAGTTTCCAGAGACTATGTATTCTTGCGATAATGGTGAGGCCACCATTCTTTAGAATCAATATTTCAGTTCTTTCTGGAACTGTAACTTAAAGTTATTTTTTGAACTAGATTGTTCTTTTCAGTTTCCTTTCTATAACGCCAAAATGACGGTCGCAGGGAGGAAGGAATGGCCTCTTATGGGGAAGTATTGTGTGATTGTTTCAAACCTCCCCTGTGCTGGGGAAAATTGTATTTAATATGCAGTGTTACCAAACTATAATAATTATTTTTAATTAATTGATGGTAAATCTTATGCATGTGCTGCCAATCTAAGAATAAAAAATATTGAGAAACCCCACAAGTCCTGCATATGTGTGGTTTCTCTTCATATTGGAAATAAGTTGAGCTGAATTCTGGCATAGAATATGATGGAAGATGTAGTGTCGAGTGGCGATTCCTCCATGAAGGATATGAGGATGATCCTACAGTTTAATTTCGTGCCTCTGAGGATAGAAAACATTTTAATTACAGATTTTATTTTTAATGCTTCCCGATGTAATAATTTTCTTCAAACTTTCACTTTCTGTCGTGAGTTGTCGCCACTGCACATCTCACACATTAGGAAAACTTTCCGAGGAACCATCCAAGTATCTTACAGCAAACGGTTTTTTCTAGCAGTGAAGTTATTGACAGGGGCGAGTGCGGAGGGCGGGGTACGGCTTGCCTTTAACCGCAGTTGAGGATATGACCGTATATCCTAATACTACGACCCTTCTTGCTGGGTGGTGGTGAGGAAACCCTGTCAGAGACTACAATACGAATTTCAAGTACCCTTGTAGCCTCCTTAATGCAGTTCATTGGTCATTTTAAAAGAACGCAATAAACGAAATAATAATTTAAAATGATATAATATAAAAAAATGAATCAAAACCAAAATTACATAAAAATAAATAAAATAAGCTATAGGCTAATAAAACACAAGAATTAACAGGACTTTCAGATGACAGGACTGTCGAAAGAATATCTGAAGTTGTATTTGATCATTTAGAAGAATTTAACTGTAGCAAGAAATGAGTTGTGCATGCTCTATAATCATCATTATTATTATTATTATTATTATTATTATTATTATTATTGTTAATATTATTATTATTTTTATTAATAATAATAATATTTTCTGTCTTGGTCATCAGTCGTCAATCTCATATCCTACAAACAAAAAATATCACGAGTCGCCACTGGTAGTGTCTCTGTTCAGAATGATGCGTCCTGGTGTGTACAATACAAAATGGCATGTAACTCAATTTCGTAAAAAAGTGAACATTTCGGGTTTATCGATATTTCCATTCATTTGAGGAATGAAAGCATTGTAATGCTTCTTTTGTAACAGCCTGTACTCATGTGTTAGAAGTCTGCAGGTGTTCAGGCCGCCACTTGGAGAAATGTGAATAACATACTGCACAACATTGCAGAAAAAAGAAAAGTGAGTCCGGTATAATGTGTAAACTTCAAGACGAGATAAATAAAATAGTTAGAATTTACATTAATTGTTATGATATCTTCAGGAAAGTAAGCTTCATATAAACAATTTTGTTAGCACTGTTACGTAATTTTATTGATGTATGCATGTATTTCTGTACGACAGACTAAAAGAGGGAGATTGTTTTAAGTTATGCCCTATTATAATATGTAGTAGACCTACAGTTCAAGCCCTATACAACTCGGTCTGAAACATCGCGGATATGGATGTAAATGTAAGAAACAAATGCCCCGGAAGTAAATGATGTCCCCCATAACTCTGTTATATGGAGATTCTATGGTTTTGCTTCCCCCCCCCCCAAGAAAACGGTTCTCTCTCAACCTATGGGAGCAAGTATCACTGTTAACAACAAAAGCGCCGTAATACTCGATTGATATTTTAGTACGGGCATCCTTGAATTATTTTTCAAATCCGCCACCGAAAATATGACTCATGAGCACATTGTGGCTCGCAATGATATCTGTGCATTTCTCTTGCTTCCTGCCTTCCCCAACCCCCACCCTCTCACTCACTGGAGTCAAACTCCGTTCCATTTGTATTTGTCTCTGACCTGCGAGTGGCGTATCATCGCAATGTCTCTCTCGAAACCATGTACCTCTACAAAAACGAAAGATTTGTTTCTGCCAATATGATGAGAATATTAAATATATGAATTGTTCACAAGTATTACGAGAAAAACGGTTGTATGACATAAAACGCCATTTTACTACATGTTACTGATGAAACATTAAAAGGTTAAGTGTTATTATTATTATTATTATTATTATTATTATTATTATCTCTGTACGTCGATCCTTTTTCAGCAGATGTACGAATAATGCGGTTAGATCTTTAGTTTAAACTAACAGATTTACAGTGTGATGTTAAATGAAAGCTAGATGTAAGGATTTCACAAATGTTGAAATTTTCAAATCTTGCCAAAAAATAAATATCTGAATTTTTGTTCTTTGGCTTGCTCTGTTCAAGCCATGTTCGCTGCAACTTACATTTGTGAAAAATTATTTTCAACAATGAAAATAGTAAAAACCAAATTTAGATCACGACTGACAGACAAATACCTTCGTGATCAACTACGACTGGCAGTAAGTGACTTAATTCCTGATTTTGAAACTCTATCGCAGAGACATTCTGAAGACAATTAATTTTAGGTTGTGATAATGTTTCCTATGTTTCCTTGTTCATTTCTTTCTTCGTTACACGTGCTAAACATTAATTTGAAGCCTTGTACTGTATAAAATTATATTTAAGTGCTTGACATAAGGAAAATGAAAATCCGTTAATAGGTCAGACAGTTGCTTCACTTCCCCTTCGGGTGTCCGCCTCCCTCCATAGGTGCTATGCACGTTGCAGGTTACACAGTGGCTCGGCGCACTACCACACTTTCGCCACGGCTGCTGTAGACAATTATGGAGTTCCACCATCCTCATCCTAACTATCTAAGACAGCTATCCCACGTCTTGAGTCCAGAATGCTCAAATCCCTATTGATTAAAATATCTTTCTGAAAAAGCTTAGATATTAGAAGATCACGAGAAAGTTGTAAACTTATTACTGGATGAAATTTATGTTAAACCTGCAATTTCTTACAAGGGTGGCAAAATACAGGATTTCGCAGATAAATTGAACCTGGTACCACAGTGCAAGCATTTATGATTACGTCACTCTGTCAAACAATAAAGATACATCATAAAGCCTTTTTCCCGTAAAAAATTTGACTTCAGGAAAGCTTTACGAGTTCGCAGAATCAATTGTAAATATCCTGAATCAGTGCGGTTTTCGAGGTATCACTCTCATTTCAGACAACAATAGAATCAACTGGAACATGCTAGAGAAATATGTAATGGACGACTAACGTCTACTTTCAAGAATCCCTTCAAAATGGGAGTGGAGATGATTGCAACTACAGGGGAGAATTAGATGCTGTTGTGGAATGTGGTTGTGAAGAAGTTATTTTTGTTTGTGAGGATGTTCAGGTAGAGGAAAATATTGTTGGACCATCTGATCTGTGCCCCCGTAAGGTATGCGAACTGAACCGTAATTCCTTCTCAGCCTCGGTAATTCATTTCTCTCCCTGCATTCCTATCTCTCTCTTTTCTAGCTCTCTCCCTTTCTCTCTCCCACTACTCACAATTTTGAGCCTTCTTGCGGGACAGTTTATTTGCACTTGCAGTCCAGTGTTGTCAACTCAACATGAACACTGTAGGACGGAGTGGCGAAAGAAATATTATTAAGCAAGTACGTAATAGCATCTTGCGATGAAGAGAAACAAACAGGTCAATATCTGTTTCCTATAAATCAGGCAACGTAAAGAGTAGGTGCGATCACAGGTGGGGCTTATTTTATTTCAATTGATTACGTATTAAAATTACTTAGTTAACTAATACTAATAATACAATATTTTATGTAATTTATAATTTATATAGGCAGGTCAGAGCGCGTAACAAAGAAAATTAGGAGAGAGGGAGGCTGTGCAGGAGATGAAGAGAAGAACAGACCAAGGGAACCTTTAATTCTTGTAGATGATATGAACCGATGTATTTTAAGAAGAAAGACACAAGAATTTTATACCGTGTAGAATGAAGTTCCGACATTGAAGAAATTACTGAAGGTTGCGAGAGACAATATTTTCCAAGGTTGGAGAGAAACGCTGCGGAAAGTGATTCGAGACATGGGATTTAGGTTTAAAAAATGTAGAAATACAAGATGTATTTTGATTGAAAGAAATGATATTGTAGCATGGAGGACCAGTTATTTATGATACCGTTTGAGGGAAGTTTGGCAACATCCCTATTCGGCAAGGTTCGTGGCTTGCTGTTTAACATGGTGGGAGCAAAGCGGGTGGAATGGAGTGAGTACAGGCGTTAACTTTTTCAAGAACGACGACAGCGCTGAAGGGGCACAGATCCGATGGTCCGACAATAATATGATGGCGCTGATATAGGCCTACTACATTGCAGGTTATGTTGCCAAGTGTGTAAGTGTAGCAGTAAAGTGTGTTAGATGTAGACATGTTTTATACAGTCATCAGACATTGGAATATTCCAGTGATACAGTAGAATTGAATAATTATATAAGAATAATAGACAGAGAAGGACTCTTGTGGCGCACACAATTTGTAACAAATGTGACTGTACTGGCATATAAAGTGTTCCAGTGTTTAATTTCGGACAAATATGAGAGCGACTTCATTAACCCTCTACTGCATGAGTTATTTTCTCAAATAACATTCAGCTGTTTTATTGGCGCCATAGACTCAGAGATACCAACTTCTTAAATTTTCTTCGACTCTGTCTTCGTCAGTGCAACAAATCAAAGGCATCTCTTAGTCCCTATTTACACTTGCTATTTGCCGTTCGACTTACAGCGCGGGCGCATGCGCAGTACGGATTTCGTTCCTTTCCTTTCGACATCTGCTGAGTAGAAGCTGTTTCTATTTCTGTGCGACATTTCCTAGGTGGGCCATCCGAATTGACGCGACAGGACCCGAACATGGTTCGGAAAAGCAGTAGCAGACAACTTTTAATCAGCTGTTTCTCTCTTTCCGCGCTCTTTGTAGCATCATGTCAGAGTGGAACAAAAACCAAGTAATGAAATTAATCAAGCTTTACGAGGAATTTCCATACTTTTATGACATCAGAAATAAGGACTATCACAATAGGACTTGGAGGGAAAATGCACTGGAGTTTATTTGTAAAATTTGGAGTCTGTTCGTCCCAATACTATTCCCTCCGACATCAAAACAAAAATAAAGAACATCAGGAGTCAATACGCAAGAAAAAAAATTAAACTTTCAATTCATTTTAATATAATAAATATCTATTGGACAATTTTGTTCCAGTTTGAAATCTTTACTGAGAACATGGAATAACCCTTTCTCCTGCCTTCTGGATCTCCATCTCCTTTCCCAGTCTCTCTCTCTCTCTCTTTTTTTTTTTGGGGGGGGCTTCTCATTAGTGCAAGCTAACAAAACACTTGAACCTGCAGAAGCTAAAACAGCTACTTTTTGTTGTTAAAATCCATTTTGTTCATTTAAAAGGCTCACCACATCATTCACACGTTAATCGAGCTCAACAACTGGCCTCGAGTAGCAGACGAGAAATCTGCCAAGAGTGAACGGTGATACTACATTTAGCCGACAGAAAGCGCAACAACTTGCGTCGACTTGTGGACGAAAAATCTGCAAAGTGTAAACGGTGATGTTACATATAGCCGACAGAAAGCGCTTGATGTTGCGCGACAAATAGCAAGTGTAAATAGAGACTTAAAAAACATTACTACGTGAACAATGTGAAAGTGTTAGTAATAGTGGTGACTTTACAGTGTGTGATGCGAACATTCCACAAGTATGCTAGTTTCTAGAGCCACAACTATATTGGTTAATATTCTAAAATGAAACAAGATAGTATTGCCGGTGCTTCAGGAACAAAAAGAAAAGTGCAGACTTTCATAAAAAAAAACAGGTAGGCTACCGGTAACAGTGTGTATTTAAATGACATCTGATGAATAACTTTACTGATTCTACTTCTTTAGAGAACTGCGCATTCCTGTCGTTTTTCTGTACTAACAGTAGTAAGAAACGAGCTTTGAATGATTTCCGCCGAATTTGGAATAGACATAGACAGATTTGAACTGCCAACATAGAAAACAATAAAATCACTACCTGTTCAAGGGGGCCACACTCAATCGCTTTCACCTTCATCTTGACAATAATAAAAGCCTAAACTAACTTAACCTAACACTAAAATCCTAAACTAATCTAACCTAACCTAACTTGTCACAGATTCGCCTATACAAGGCATAACAAAAGCCTAAACTATCCTAACCTAACCTGTTACAGTTTCGTATATGCAAAGCATAATAAAAGCCTAAACTAACCTAACCTGTCACTAAAATCCTAAACTAACCTAACCTAACTTTTCACAGATTCGCCTATACAAGGCATAAAAAAGCCTCAACTAACCTAACCTAACCTGTCACTAAAATCCTAAACTAACCTAACCTAACTTTTCACAGATTCGCCTATACAAGGCATAACAAAGCCTAAACTAACTTGTCACAGTTTCGTATATGCAAACCATAATAAAAGCCTAAACTAACCTAACACAGATTTGCCTATACTAGGCATAACAAAACCCTAAACTACCGTAACCTATCCTGTCACAGATAAGTACGTAAGACATAATAAAAGTCTAAACTAACCTAGCCTTACATAATAAAAGTCTAAACTAACCTAGCCTGTCATAACACTCCATTTTCTTACCCCTGCACACTTCCCTGAAGTATGAAAATGGCCGAATTTCTATGCCGCTGGAACATTGCAAATTAGCGTGAAACGTTTGTAATGTCTCGTAAGTTATGTTGGTACGACATGTAAGACTCCTGAACATGCATATATCCACAATAGGAAAAGAAGTCAATCAACGCTCGTTTAACAACCGCAGTACGTATCAATACTAGTACTAGCAGTAGTAGTAGTAGTAGTAGTAGTAGTAGTAGTAGTAGTAGTAGTAGTAATAGTAGTAGATAAAATAATAATTATGCTGATTACTGTCTTGTTAATATAATTTACTATTAACTAGAGTAAATAACGCCAAGCACGCTATTAAATATACCCAAGAGAAATGGCATGCAGAGCATGCCCTGTTTGTATGTCACGATTCTGCTATCCAGTCCTGATAAAGAACTTATAGTGAAGGCCCCAGCAGACCCTATGAATGAATGAGTGTATGCCCTCTTGTTCTCTTTTGTATCCACTGTCCACGTAGAACTATGTCTTTCTCCTCAGGAGGTGCCTATGAGTGATAACTCTGGAATTTTTTTTCTTGTGAGGAGGGAGGGAGGGAACATCCCACGCACTACGATCTGAGGCCTATTGTACACCCCCCATATAGGATGAGTTGCGTGCCCACCGATCCCCTACGCGCACTGACCTAACCACTTGACCCCCTTAACGACCGGTCACTACAGCCAACAGAGTCCATGTACCACTCCTGCTCTGGCAACCCCTCCAAGGCTCCCTTAACGGTCCGAGGCAGAAGTCCTCCACAGAGAAGGTTTGCCCCAGGTTCCGTTGCAGAAGCTATCCATCACCACTTGAATACAATCCACAGAGGCCGGTTGAGAGAGCCAGGAGCTTCGGAGGGCAGCCTGTAGAGCGATCTGAAAACCAGAAGAAGTAACGGGATGATGAATGAAAGGATGATAGAGAAGGAAAGGAAGTGGCGAAGTTGAGTGGGGTTCCAATTGCCTGATAAAATTACCTGATATTCACCTATAGGAGTGAGGGAAAAACCTCGTAAAAACCTTACCCAGGCAACTCGTCCCGACCGGGAATCGAACCCGTGCGCGCTAAGTTCGGAGTTAGACTCGCTAACTATTCAGCTACAACAGTGGACTAACTCTGGAATTAACTGTCACTGTCCTGGTGGAGTGGAAGAGAAGGCCTGATGGCCTTAGCTTTACCAGAATAAATAAATAAATTAGTATCAATAATAATAATAATAATAATAATAATAATAATAATAATAATATTATATAATATTATTATTATTATTATTATTATTATTATAAATAACCCACACTTGTTCTCCTTGTCTCCTCAGCAATTAGAATAATAGTTGGAGCAATGGCTAGAGAATTGTATAGAACATTTTTTTTTTTAAATGAGAGATTCTGACCTTAACAAATCAGTACATATACTCTTTAATAAATTTCCTCTTACGTAATAAAGAACATTTTCTAATTCAGCCATACATAGCACAAATACCTGCAGAAGGAATGGTTTTCATACACCATCATCAAATTTATCATGCTATCAAAGGGGAGTGCGTTACATGGCAATAAAAACTTTCAAGGGTCTTCCTGACGACATTAAGAATCATTACCAAATCACTGCGCTATTTAAGGTAAAACTAAAAAATTACTTAATATCTCACACATTTTATTCTGTAGATGAATTCTTGACATTTCACAGTACTGAATAAATATTTTAGTACTATTAAATGGTAAACATATTGCATTCTATAATATATTATTGATATTAAGGTACCGGTATTAATTCTGTATATATTTTATATTTGCATTTTTCTATGTTAAACGTAAGAAATGGATATGTTAGGCTATATATGGATATATGCTATAAAGCAACTGTAAGAATATTATGGAAAATATTAATCTATCTGCCTGCCTGCCCATCCATCTGTCTTCACTTTGATCGTCTTGTATTTTCTTTGTTTATGTATTCCCTATTTTCTCCTTGTATTTTGAGGAAAAAAAGTTACATTTGTTCGTACCAAATTTTCTCTTTAAAGGACAAAACTAAAATTCTTTCAAACATCTATTATCATAATACACTGCTCTCTTAAACTGACTGAGCATATTGGGAATTCAATCAATAGATTTCCCAAAATAGACTATGAAAAATTTCATATAAAATAATGGAAGATAAAATTAATGTGCATTAAATTGTGAGTTATTTGAAAGAAACATCATATATTCTGTGTGACAGTGTCATGAACTGTGAAGGAACGAAAGTACTTGCATAATATCATATGAAATATACACTGTCTACATATCGAAATAATGGTCTTTATACATTGGGAGGAAAAAACAAAACAAGAAATATATATATTTTTGCTGCCAAACACTTCACCATTCTGTTTCATCACATTCCTCTTAAGACATTCAACTTCTTATGTAGGGTTCCGAAACAATTAACAAGTATGAAAAATACGTTCGTTTGTATCCTGGCAGCAATATTAATGCAATTTTTAGACACCAAAAAATGTTGTAAAGTAAGTTTTCAATACATATCATTACAGCTTTAAAGAAACTATTGAAGTAATGTCTATAAACTACAAACAAATATTATATTTAGGCTACAGATATACTAGGTTTGAAGATTATGGCTATAGAAACAATTGAGACAGGATACACACGTACGGAGCGTTGACAAATTTATACGGATGAATCTCATATATCATATTCAAGAGGTGTAGAAACTGGGATGAATATGTCCTGTCTTTTCATTTTACTATTATGTAGGAGAATATACAACAAATTTTTAAGTTACTGCTATTTACATAGGCCTATTACTTACAAATGGATTTTAGAGAACCTGGAGGTTCATTGCCGCCCTCACATAAGCATGCCATCGATCTCTATCCTGAGCAATATTAATCCAGTCTCTACCATCATATCCCACCTCCCTCAAATCCATTTTAATATTATTCCCCCATCTATGTCTAAGCCTCCTCAAAAGTCTTTTTCCCTCTGGCCTACCAACTAACACTCTACAGTTTGACAACTTCAAGTGAAACCCCGTAAAATACGCCAACTTCTGGAATCTCTCTCTTTCTTTCTTCTCTCTCCCTCGCTCCTCGTCATTCAGTCACCAATCACCATGTAAATATCTGAGAGGGTGTGTGTGGGCATCGCGACCAATAGAAGAACCACTCTCCATTATTACCACAATAACGGATTCTTCATTTTTGCCTAAACTGTCGGCTAGGAAGGTTCCATTATGATAGCATTGCAGGCAACTAGTCAACCTTTTAATGCTTTTGTTAGCAGGTTTGACAAACTGTCAGTGGACCTGTAAGTACATAGTGCATAGTATCTCTCCCTTCCCCCCGTTCTTTCTCACTTGCTCCTCCCCAAGACAGCCAGCGCTCACGTAGTAACTCGGTCAGGGTTTGAGTTCGATTTGTCAATCTATATATGCATTACATTTTTTTAAATATGATTCATAACTCTTTAAAAGAGCACATGAACTTAAACGCACAATGAAAAAGATATCAATAACATTGGCAACAATCAGTTAAAATTTAATCAACAGTATGCCAAGGAAAAATGACAGTTTTTCAATATTAGTGTCACAATGCAATCAGAGTACTTTATTCAATGTTATGCCCTCTCATCGTGAGAGTCTCACGAAATAACATTAAAGAACTTACTGGTATTATATAATGATACGTTAGGAAGGCAAATCTCGTTGCTTGCAATCATAAGCTTTGTGATGAAATGATGAGAGAGACCGCTCTGTCATAACAGTAGCCAGTATCAACACTCAGTAATCCCCATTCAAACTTAAATTCAAACAAAATACTGCCAGTCATTATGGCCAGCCAGTCGGAGGCTTGGGAGTTCAGTTTAATTCGAAATGGTAAAGAGTGCAGTTGTTTTGTAACTAGGTGGTTTACATTTGAATATTCATTATAATGAGTGACAGTCGGAAAAATCTCAGTGGTTCTCAATATCGGAAACACCTCTTATTGAGGTTCTGGCTGATATGTAAATCTATTATCAGACAGTACATATCATTTGACGATATATGCTTCTAAAATCTCATTAGTGTAATATGTAGCTAGTTAGCGTTGTATGCAATGGAGGGGGAAAGGAACTGGTCACCCTACCCCATTATCTCCTGGCCTAGTTGCCTTATGAGTGATGCCTTGATGGTGTCACTTGTGGGGTCCATACCTGTCTTCAGACAGTTGACTAAATAACAATACCGGAAACTCGCAAAATACAAGGCAATAAAAAGAGAGGAAATGGTGAGAAAAGGTGCAAAAATGTGTTATTTAAAAAACAAACATAGCCAGCTTGTTCCAGTTCGAGTCCAGGTACATCAGTGTGTAATAGTAGTTACCGAAAATAGTACAGCATGTGGTTTATTTTAGCCAGGCGTTTCTGATATTAGAAACAGTAATAATGACGCAGAATCAATTATTTCATTTGATCCAAATGACGCATATAGGGCGAAATAAGGGGCAGAAATATATTTCTCTGCCTAGAGGCGCCAAGTAGCTAGATTCGCCCCTGCACGTTAACACACCGAATGATGCAAGAAACATGATGCATGGCACATGGAGTGTGACACATAACACCATGTTATTTGTTTTAATGAGTCATTCAGTGTGGAGTCATCAGATGGAGATCGTCTGCTATTGTCAATAATAAGAATGCGAAGATAAAGGCATAGGTTTCGGATTCATTGGTTCAAAACGTTGAAAATCGTGGTGCTTGTAGTGTTTTTATTGGTAGAGTTAGCACAGCATCCAGACAAATTCGCAGAATATTATAGAATGTCCAAAGAATCATTTGAAGATAGACAAACTGTGAATATTCCTAATAGATGGAAAACATGTGTGAGTATTACACAAGCACATGGACTTTTCACTCTGATTTCTGTTGAAGACTTGGGTAGAAATAGTGTTGGTGCTAGGGTTGCCAACTATTTTTGAAGAAAATACGGGAGACTAAGTGGTCTACAATATTTGACATAAAAAATTGAAAAATTATTTAATTCATTTAGCGGCACTAAAAACAATTTTATTCTACATTTTGGCAGTTAGGCTTAAATTAAAGTATTTTGAGATATTTTACCTAGCATAATAGTTTCAAACAAATTGTAAAAATTTCCTACATGAGTAATTGAAGTTGACTGTAATTTGCAGTTCTGATTTGATTAAAGTGTCGCTCTCCTTTTTCGGACATCTGAGGATTGCGAGACTTCATATGTGAGTATAGGTATATATCAATGTTAACAGTATTAAAAAAAACTTGTTAAAATTGGCCATAAAGTCATTTAAATATGTGCTCCTACATATATGACTTACCGGTATATGTCAAAAATGCAGGTAGTAGGCCATTGATGATATAATGAGGAGTGTTCGGCTGGCACCGTGGATCGTGTCCTGGCATAGCTCAGTTGGAAAGAGCACTCAGCACGCAGAGTTGAGAGGTCCTGGGTTCGATTCCCGGTGCTGGAACAAATTTTTCTCAAAATTAATAGGTATCTACATGTTGACTACTAACAAAAAATAGTAGTCTCGATTATTCAATGAGGATGGCGAGACCTCATATATGAATGTATGTATGTATATGTATATATATATATATATATGTTCACTTACTTTCCATAAAAGAAAACACTCTTTGTATAAACTTAGCTGCACATTTCAGTGCATCTCTGGAACAACAGAATCCATCATATAAATCACCTTCAACCATATAAAAATTAAATGTTTCAAATAAATTTTTATATTATGCAAAAATAAGGGAGAAAAAGGATCGAAGAGAAGAAAAATATGGCAGTTGGGAGACTGTTAAAAATTGGGGCTAAATACGGGAGAGTTGGCAACACTAGTTGGTGCTGTGCTGCCCATTACGCTGTATGATGAGCGACCTACAGATGAAAATGTCTATACGAGGGATATGTCAGTTTCTTATTTTTTTAAGTCTAGCGTAGCTCTTCCTTGGCAATTAATTCCCAGTGACTTAATAAAACTTGTTATGAAGTGGGATATTTATATTTAAGTGGAGATTTATATTTTAAAACAAATAAATAAATGAATGAATACATGTACGAGAACTAAATAGCTACTTTCCCGGACAATCCTATTTCAGTTTATGTTTTACTTCTGCAGCTATCTCCGCCCAAATTTTATCTCTGAGATTCTTCTTTGAATAATCTGTTCCTGTATAATCGTAAATAACTGGATACCTCTCCATCACATTAAATTTCTGGTAGTCCATGATGATCGGAAAGTGTATACTGACAACTGAACTCTGGGCTGTAGTGGCCAGGTTGCATGAAGTACGACACAAAGAATCAGCATGTTTTATCTTGTTTATGATGCAAGGCACATGCATTATGTTGCTTGTGTCTTGCATTATCTGGCCTGACTAGTAGCACCTAAAGGCGTTCGTTTATTCTCCTTTGATGCATGCTTAATGTTCCATGCATACTGCTTCATGTGTCTGTATCGACTGGTGTGTATCAGTGGCGGCTCCTGCGTATTTTTTAAGAGGAGGAAAGAAGGTAACAGGACGAAATGACACCTTCTTGAATGAAACATGCTGCAAATTAGCCAACATGCACATATGTAAGACCAGGTAGTGTTGGGGTTGGCCTTCCCTTCTGTATAGCAATAATCTGTTCTTGTAAACTGAGTTTCCTAAATTTTCCATAAAATATAATGTTTTCACTTCCATTCATTGTTGAATAATTGCACAAATTAACAATTACAAGGAAATTCACCTCGCAGCATTTTTCGAGCACACTACAGCATCACACGTGTTGGAAGAGACTATAGCTACTAACACGTAATCGGAACCGCGGAAATGGGAATGGGAAATAATCTGAGGAAAGCGAGAACACTGCACCCACCCATGTGGTCTGTGTTGTCTCATGTACATTTTACAAGTTCAGTATCACATGCTTTTGAAGAATATGAGTTCTTGTAAAGTCATACTACCATTATTGTTCAAAGTTGCCGGTGGCCAATTTTTTATGTTAAAAATAATGTAGTTTGGAGTACCTACTTTCAATTTCAAATATATTTGTACAAAACTGACAACTTGGCTGTTGCCCTGTCTAGTAAACAATGAATAGAAGTGAATTTCAGGGGCCAAAAAGATCTGTGATACCAACGTAGAACTACTTCCTCTTTGTTTTATATAAACACGAGTTTCAAACCGTGAATAGTAGCCTATATAAAGTGCAATGAATAATATTTTTGATTTATAATTTTAGAAAAAAAGTTTATATGGTGTCTTTCATAGCGTTGCCTTAAAACTATTTTATTGTGCCTCCTCCTAGATGTGTTATAGTCTGGTTGAATGCAAGATCGTTAGATGGCAGCGGTAGCAAGCTTGCTGCACGACCAGTCGGTTTCTATTTCCCGCCCATGACTGATTCAGAGGAGGATCTCCTCCCTCTCCATTCATTTACTCGCTTTAAAACTCTGCTTCTTTCTCTGGCCACTAGTGCGCTGTTGTCTATGTGTGCTAACTGCAGTAAAGGAGGAATGGCTTGGCTTTCCTCCACACAAACAATCTCGCACCTTTCATACAGTTTCTAGCAGCACATGAGCACGCATCGTTTAAAACTCGATCAACCGAGGTTTTCTTATAGCTGTGAACTTAAAAATTATCGAATCTTCCTTGAATTTCAAGGCACATATTTTATTTGGTATTTACTTTCGAAAGAAGAAAAATGTGAGGAGGACGTTCCTCCCTTCCCTCCCCCGAGGAACCGCCTCTAGTGTTATCCTGTCTTACTTGAACTGCTGTGTTCCATAGCTTGTCGGTTTTTCGCCGTGACATCAAAAGAGGTTTAGCATGCTCGAACTGCATTAAGTGTGGTTGTGCAAATAACATTTATTTCAGTCTTCATCAACAGTGAACATAGAGTGCATTGAACAAAATACAACACACTTTAATGAATAATAAAAGAAATTCTGTAGAATGCAAAATATTTAAGGCATTCCAACAAAACTTTGAGGAATAGTACCACAAGAAAATGACCGTCATTCTTCCATCTCTCTGAGGGGAGAAAGCAAAACTAAAGAAAATCACAGGAATAACGAAAGCAGATATGTATAAATGCAGTGGTGATACCGGTATTTTAATTTCCTATCATTTTTGGTTCTCTCTCCTAATAACTACAAATTTCAAAATTTTATTATAATAAATAGTAAATAAGGTAATAATAAGCAGCTATAAATAAAGGAAAATCGCAATGTATCACGCTAGTACCAGTACAGAATATATATGCAGAGTACTTTTTATCATCTACTGTTACATCAAGTTAGTTTAACATTATGGGTGATATTCATAGACATTTCGCAGCATGCACTATGAGCATACTAAGCTAGCCCCCGGCTATCCACTGGTTACTTGTACAGAATTCAAATCATATCATATTGCTAACACTGATTTATGAATACGAAAAACGATGGAATACGGCCCTAAATGTTTAGCACATCACTGCCACTTTCTAGCATGCCATATTGTATTTTTGGTCCAGGGAAAATACACTTCTTTTACAGTAATACTCGTAAAAAATAGGAACGTTTTCGTAAGAAAGTATTAATATTTTCTCTAGACTAGGGTGATCAGACGCCCCATTTTTAACGGGATTGCCCCTTTTTTCAGCTTCTTGTCCCCTGTCCCGAGAAAAGTATGCGCGGTGCGCTAAATGTCTCGTTTTTTTAAATGGCATCGCATTTCCCTAAATTATCATTAAGATATTTATTTTTCTTTTATTTTATTATGAAAGATAAATACATTAACTTAGTTTTACAAACATAATTCAGATTGTAAGTTTTGTGTTAGGAATACCTGGTACCAATGTATCATCAGAAAGAGTGTTTTCGTTGTTGAATTCAATTTGGTCTGACGAAAGGAATCAGTTTCCAGTTAAAACCATAATCACAAAATGTAATTTCAAAAATGTGTCTTGCATGGACTTTTATAGTATCTTGAAGGAAAAGCCAACACTTCTACAGCAAATTCACTCATCAAAGAAATATGATGCAGATTGTACAGTTGATCTTCATGGAGAATGTTAAAATACTTATTTTTTCTCAGTAATATTTGCAATTACCATAGACATATACCGTATATGTTTAACATAGGTACACGTGAGTGAATTGGTGTTAAATTTCTTGAATATCACCACTGTGAGGCAAAAAATTTTTTCACGAAACAAGTTCAGAATACAGTGACATGAATATGATTGTAAGGTCCAATTAATCTGAAGTATTTTTAAACAGATAAGTTAACCTATTTAATTCAGACTAGCTGCCACATAAAAAATTGTCAACAGTGACTTAAGCCAAGTATCCATACTACTCTCTTACATTCTCTTCTCACTTTATGGATCTCTTGGGTATGGAACAACAAGTTTTGATGGAGAAATCACTGCAATAAGTGAAAGTCTCAGGAATCTTCTATGCCACATCAATAAATTTAAGAATGCAGTTATTTTGTCAGACTCCAAAACAGCTATTCTATCAATAGTCTCTAAAAACACACCTTAATCTCAAACAGCAGAAATAACTAAAATTCTCTCTAAATTAATATCACTCAATAATAGAATTGTATTCCAATGGATACCATCCCATTGTGGAATCCTGGGAAAAGAGATTGCGGATGCATTAGCAAAGAAGGGCAGCATTGCTACTTACAGACCTGTTACTAACTCTACGTATTACTCTGTGAAAAGATTTATTAAATCTACATACTTAGACTTCAACAAACAAAATTTGATAAGACAATCCCAAGGGAAAAAATGGAACTCTCTGCATCATAATCCACAGTTAATTCCCGATTTACCACTAAACTCGTCTGTGGCTGTATTTAGATTGGCAACAGGCCATGATTGTTTGGCCAAACACCTGCATAGAATTGGAATATATCAGTCCCCTAACTGCCCATTGTGCAACTGAAACCAAGAAATGGATTCGGAACACCTCAAAATCTGTGCTTCAGTGGCTGGCCATGATAATATCTTTGAAAAATATTGGAGTGCAAGAGGTCAAATGACTTTATTGTCAAATGTCTGGCCTTAGAAAACAACAATTATTATAGCCTAGTTATTGTAAACAGTGTAGTATTTATTACTTTAAAATAAATAAAACTGGACCTTATTGCTCACTGACATTATATGAACACAAGTAGGCTAATAATGAATGTTTAGATAAAATGTTGATTCATGTCAACTTTAATAAATGTCTCGTTTTTTTATTTTGTAAATCTGGTCACCCTACTCTAGACCAAAAATACATTATGGCATTCAAAAGAAGTGACAGTGATGTACTGAAACAACAATATTATAATAATAATACTTTACTGCTATGAGGGCTATTCATAAAGTAACTTCCGTTTTCATATAGCGTGCGTAACAACAGACACAGTGGCGCCGCTCTTGTGGTGGAGTGTACCTTGAAGCAGTACGCGTCAAGCAGCGGTAGAGTCAAGGTCGTGCCTTTGTTCCTGTCAAAATGTGTGCTGCAATCGCAAGTCCCACCAGGTGTGAGGTACTTTCTGTAACAAGATTTCTTGTGGCTAAAAACTGTAAAGCCAGTGAAATTCATCGCCAATTTTGTGGAGATTATAGGCCAGACGTAATGAGTGAAGGTGGTGTAAGACAATGGTGCCGTATGTTCAAAAATGGGCGAACCAATGTCCATGATGAAGAGAGAAGTGGTCGACTGAGTATCGTGAATGCAGATCTGATTCGTTTGGTTGACGAAAAGATTAGAGCAAACCGCAGGTTTACTATGTCAGAGCTTAGTGAGGATTTTCCACAGATTAGTCGTACTCTTATGTACAAAGTGATTACCGAAGATTTGGGCTACTGTAAACTTTCTGCCAGATGGATGCTTAAACTCCTGAGGAACAAAAGGCTCAGCAGAAGAGGGCAGCAGATGAGACTTGGGTGCTGTATGTGAATGCAGAAACAAAACTTGAATCAATGCAGTGGGGCCATACTCACTCCCCGATAAAATCCACAAAGTGTCGTCAAACACTTTCCACGAGGGAACTTATGACAACTGTCTTTTGGGACAGAAAAGGAAATTTGCTAGTAGAGTTCTTGGAGAGGAATGCCACTTTTAACGCTGAGCATTACTGTAACACACTAACAAACTTAAAAAGGGCAATTTAAAACAAACATCGTGGCATGTTGAGCTCTGGGGTGATTTTCCTGCAAGACAACGCCCGGCCGCATAGAGCGTGTCGTACTGCGACCAAACTGCAAGAGTTCGACTGGGAAGTATTGGATCACCCTCCCTATAGCCCAGATTTGGTGCCTAGCGATTACCATCTCTTCATGCACATGAAAACGTGGCTTGGCTCAAAGCGCTTTGACAATGACGAAGAGTTGAAAACCAGCGTTGTAGGTTGGCTGTATTCTATAATTGCAGAATTTCAAAGCTCGTCAAATGCTACGACAAGTGTCTCAATGTGACTGGAATCTGTGTGGAAAAATAAATTAGAGTGTATAATTTCAAACGTATTGTAACCCAATTTTGTAACGTCATTCACAGGTTTGTAAGAAATAAACGGCTACTTTAGGAATAGCCCTCGTAGAACAAAGATACATATTGCTTTTTTTATATAAAAACATTCTAACATCCCCAGAAAGAGTAAGTTCCATACTCGTGCCCAGAGGGCATTCCACATAAGATAGCCTATTTTATTAAATAACAGAGTAAAAAGTAAAAAAAAAGAAAAAGAAAAAAGAAGAAGAAAAAACATATCACAATAATTGAACCTTAAATTTTCTCTCTAAACAGCAATGTTTAATTGATTTTTTTTAAATAAGGAGTAAGTTATTAGTAAATTGCATATTTGAGAATTTAGCTATTAAGTTATCATGTTATAAAGCCTTGGACTGAAGTTGCTACTGTGATTATATGCTACAGCTATGATACATTTAGGTTCTGTTAAGCATAATATGTGTTTTCTGAGCTTTTGGTTTTATATTTATGTGAATATAAATTAAATATATTTCGGTTTTTATGTACGAAATTCAGTAATACATCTTGTTATAAATATGATGGAAGTCAAATACTTTAAATCTAGAATACAACAGTTCTGAAGGATAATCAAGAGTTTATTAAGGCATAATTTTATTATTATTTTCTGTAGCAGAGTTATTGGCATGAGGGAGGTACTATTAGCACTATATTAACTTTCTTAATCAACCATAGTACACCAACTATTTACTTTTTTTTACACATAATGCTACCACCACCACAAAAAATTTTGATCAACACTTCAACCATTAATGCTTCATTATACTACTCTGATTGCTCTCTGCAATTCTTTTAGTTGGTTATTGAACGACCCTGTATTAACTACTAGGATATTTGGCATCGATTGTATTGATAATAGCGTGATGATATTTGGCAAGATGAGGCCGAGGGTTCGCCATAGATTACCTGACATTCGCATTCGCCTTATGGTTGGAGAAAGCTTGGAAAAAACTACCAGTAATGAGCACAAGCTGGAATCGAACCCATGCCCGAGTGCAACTTTGGAGCAGCAGGATGCTGTCTTTGTAAGCTTTTCTTTTGTTATACACATTAATAGGAACATTTTCACAATTCACTTTCTTGCTTTAAAAAGCTAACAATTTGTGTCTACTTACTGATTTCCACGTTTTTCTTCAGTGATATTGTACACCGCAGCATAGAATAATGAATCCACAGAGAACTTGATTTTTTCTTTTCACTTTTCATTGAAAAATATTCCAGCATAAACTTTTCAGAAATATTCTCTACTTTTTTTTTACACCAATCTTCAAACTTCTTATATTCCTCTTCATACCTCTGTCGCAATTTTGTTGGAATTAATAAATCAGTACAGCTGTTAATGCAATACCATTGACACTTATATTTATAAATAGTCATGGTGACATTACCGACAATAATAACATTCTTCAAATGTTTCTTGTACATGGCCCTCTATATGAATTAATCACTTACAAAGCAAAGGTATATAGCTTCAAATGTTTCTCGTACGAGGCCCTCTATATGAATCGATCACCTACAAAGCAAATGTATATAACTGGCAATAAAAATTTTACATTTAGACAATACAGTATTCAATTTTACATTATTTTTTTATCAAAGCGGATAAAATGTTGTATGATACACATGTCATAACTTCATATTACAATAGTAGACTGGTTATCAAATTCGGCCTGCAGCCTTGTTTGACAAAATCTCGTATTGTAAAATAAAACGTTACGACATTGGTATCTACATAACTATTACATTATGTTTTGTGCAATATTAAAATGCTTGATAATATCGTATTGTCAGCGTTCTTCCAGCCTGTAAATGCTATTTTTTTTTTAATTTAAAACATTTAACAACCAGTTCTACATTGTGGACAAATTAAACAAGCAGTGATCTGACTGAATGACACGACATGTGAAAATGTGATAGCTCTCAATTGCATTATATTAATTTCTACTGAATCATTTCATTGCTATATAGCCTACTATATACCAAAAGATGTATATAGGCCTACCAGTATTTAGATATAGTGGTAGTTTCCTAGTACCTGGTACTTGTTACATAGGTCGAGTTTGTGTTTACACAGTGGCTTCTTTCTGGAAAGAATTTTAATAGTTTGTTACTGGATGTGATTCTAGTCAGTTTGTAATATATTTTTGGTCCAGGGCAAATATACATCTTTTATGATTATACAACAATGGCTGACTTAACAGCTTATGCAGCGAGTACCGGGTACTAGAAAATTTCCAATCTTTTTACATATTTTTTATTTCAAAAGTTTCATTTATTGGAACTGATGATATAATATATCAGAATACACGATTAGTATTCAAGACTTTGCCGTTTCTATGGAAGGACAAGCCTCGAGAAGGATTAAACACTGTAAGTTCAATTTTATTTAAATACCAACTTGTATTTAATGCATGATGCTGTCACATTTTAAACATATTTTAGTGTGAGCACAAAATTTCCATTTCCTACGACAAGTTCATAAAGATATTCACGCGAAATTATTTTGCGAACGAATCCATCCTTCATTATGGGGGAAAAAAAACTGTGGTAACTCACTTTGAATTGAGTACCTACTTAACCTTACAAAAGGGCTAAACAGCCAAATTAAAAATAAATAAACAAACAAGGAAACAAGTAAACAAAGAAGTACAATTCATATTTTATGTAGAATGAAGTTATTTCATATTCCGCATTTCTCTACAAGAGTGCTAAGTGAAACTCCTAACTTAGTAAGTACCGGTAGTACCTATGAGCATCAAATGGCTTCAATGACGTCACAACCCAGTTAGCCACGCCAGTTTCCTTAAAAAAGTGTCATGTAGCAATGATTTTTGTGTGCATTGTCCTCCTTCAAGATATTGTAACAGCTGGTCTGCTGTATTTGGTGTTATAGCTTAGCGAGTATAATTAGGTAGTTGTGTATAATATATTGTTTGAAATTCCTGAACCAGTCATTAAGAAGGGAAGGTTGAAAGAGTCTGGCAATGAAAGCAAAAAGTTAGAGGCAGCAGGAAATGAATATATGATTCTAAATAACTTTCATTCATCTACCTGCAAAGAAACCATATTTATTAGAGGTAAATCTATGCTGTGTAAGCTGTATGTGTATGTTAATTTGAAAATGTATATGTTACTGGTCAGAGAGGGCTTGGAATTGAACGGGTTACATCAGCTGCTTGTCTATGCAGATGACGTGAATATGTTAGGAGAAAATCCACAAACGATTAGGGAAAACACGGGAATTTTACTGGAAGCAAGTAAAGAGATAGGTTTGGAAGTAAATCCCGAAAAGACAAAGTATATGATTATGTCTCGTGACGGGAATATAAAAATTGGAAATTTATCTTTTGAAGAGGTGGAAAAATTCAAATATCTTGGAGCAACAGTAACAAATATAAATGATAGTCGGGAGGAAATTAAACACATAATAAATATGGGAAATGCCTGTTATTATTCGGTTGAGAAGCTTTTATCATCCAGTCTGCTGTCAAAAAATTTGAAAGTTAGAATTTATAAAACAGTTATATTACCAGTTGTTCTTTATGGTTGTGAAACTTGGACTCTCACTTTGAGAGAGGAACATAGGTTAAGGGTGTTTGAGAATAAGGTGCTTAGGAAAATATTTGGGGCTAAGAGGGATGAAGTTACAGGAGAATGGAGAAAGTTACACAACACAGAACTGCACGCATTGTATTCTTCACCTGACATAAATTAGGAACATCAAATGCAGACGTTAGAGATGGGCAGGGCATATAGCATGCATGGGCGAATCCAGAAATGCATATAGTGTGTTAGTTGGGAAGCCGGAGGGAAAAAGACCTTTACGGAGGCCGAAACATAGATGGGAAGATAATATTAAAATGGATTTGAGATGGGATATGATGATAGAGAATGGATTAATCTTGCTCAGGATAGGGACCAATGACGGGCTTATGTGAGGGCGGCAATGAACCTCCGGGTTCCTTAAAAGCCAGTAAGTAAGTACTGGTACTGTTAAAGCCCGAAATCCGTCAAAAACATTTTCACCTAGTAAAAACTAGCTTAAATGTGTACGTGTATCTAATGCCTACCCACTTCACTTGCGTGTTTCCGCATATTTTGGATAGATGGCAGGACTGTGACCCATATTCAATTTGTACATTGATTTGGTGAGCCACATTGTACATGATGTGTATCATGTGAAGAGTTATGTCGTGTACTAGGGTGAGCGTGTGTGTAAGTGTAGGCTAGTGTAGTAAATGGGTGAGGATGATGAAGGTGAGGAAGGAATAAGGGGGAAGCCGGTGTTGATACATAGCCTACTCCTGTTGAATAGCACCCATGGGGCCGCCAGGCTTAATGTCCCCATCGAACGGACTAATCACTATCAACAGTGACATATGCCTTCTCTTCATATGCACTGTGAAGAGATTTGGGATTTAACCCAGGCATATTGATGCACAATTTAGTGATTAGAAGTTCTGCACTGCCACAAATTTTACATGAAAATCTCTGATCCCACTGGGAATCGAACCCACTGGCTAGTCTGGAGGCAGACGTGCTGCCACAGAGCTAACTTGGCAGACCTGCTTAAACAAATGTACATAGATAAAAAGCGAGTTTTTGTAAGATCCAGATTCAGTGACAGGTTCGGTTTGGTTTGTTTAGGCTTGACCAGGCCTGGGCACTAGTAACTCAATCGAGTCATTGCAGATTTCCCCTTAACTCCCCACTCCACCTTCCCCGGCTGAGACGAGTAGACAGGAAGAAAAGCATTGCTGAGTGACAGATTGTATAAGGCAGGCGTCATAGTTTTTACAAACTTTCAGCTCTCGCTGGTTACCTGCAATCCATCACTGATGTATAGCGCCTACTGTGTGTTTGTTTATAAGGCAGTGTAAGCGAAAAAGGCATGGGTGGGGGTTTCAGAGTTCCGTTTCACTTCCCTGTTGTGCCCAGAGCTGGGCTACACCTTGCGAAAACTCGCTTTGCATATATGCTTTTTGTTTATGTCTTTGTTTGCTTAAACTAGTTTTTACTAGGCCTATTTGAAACTGGTTTTGATGGATTTCGGGTTTTGAGATAACATAATGTGAATTAAAGTAACATGCGTACATTCACTGGGATAGTGACAAAAGTAAGCACATGTACTGTATGCTGGTTGCAAAATTATTCATATGCTAATTTAAAATATAATGTTGTGTTGGAGATGATGTGAAAAAGTTGCAAAGTATTTTTCCAATGAGGATGAAATCAAAATCTTTTACAGCATCTGAAGAGCTTTAATACTATATGAATGTTTGTAGCTACAAAAAGTATAGAATTTTGCCTTTCATTTTTACAGTATAGATGAAAATTTAAAATATATAATTCAATCGTGACATATGTATGAAATTTAACAACACTGTATTGTACTTAAAGCAAAATATACCGATTTTTTTGCTACTAATATTTTATTTGAGAAATCACACATGCACTGGACATTTCGGGCCCCATTGCGCCTTCATATTACAAAGTAAGTTTCTTAAGATTAGTCAAAAATATTGCAAATTATATATAGCTGACAGTTTTATACACTTTCCTCAAAACTAGCAGACAAGAACATGTGTAGTTTCTCAAATGACTGATTGAATAATTTTAAAGCACCACAGAAAAAAATAAATCACTAAACTGGAGAATTAGGTACCGCAGCTTTCAACGTGACATTGCAATGATAATCAAGTACACAATGTTGCCAACATAAGGGCATGACGTCATTACCAGGAGAAATTTATTTTTTTCTCATTCATTCCCTCATTCTCAACATTACTGAGAGATAGCTTCACTATTATAGTCCATGGAGTGCAGTTTTCATAGAAAGGACTTTGCCGACAGACCTTCTTCTGCCCCTTACTAATTGGTTGTCATAAATAAATGTGTTCTTACTGTGACGAAAATCTTGTCTTTGCCTGTTAGTAACCAATCACAACCCTCGTTCAGAAGAATTGACAGGATCCTGTCAAATCCACGTGGAGGCAGAGTTGCCATAGATTTTCTGAATTCCAAGAATCCCATCAGTTAGCATGAAAGTATAATTGAGAGTGTATTCCGTAGTATTCATTGAGCAGTCGGCTCGTGGTATCGTGATATTACGTTGTTTTTTTTTTTCAAAACACGTGGTGTCCAGATGAGGATGACGGCCACTAATCCTCTCATTTCGAGGGTCGCCAAGCTTGTGGCAACTGTGCAATGTTGGGACGATGGACTGGTCAGAGGTGTTTGTATAGAAAGTCATAAATCTGTAAGAGGGTGTTCAAAGGAGCCACCAAACTGCACTCCATGATATAAAATAGACTTTAGCGACAAGTTTAGATAAGGAGATAAGTACATTAGTGTTAATGACACACTTTGCCAGTGATAAGGTTGGATGGGGTTTGACAAGGAGATAATGTATTAATGTCAATTACACACACTGTTGATTTGAACGATATTCCCTAGACCACATCATATTTCTCCTTGTCCACACCTGTGGAGTAACGATCAGCGCGTCTATCCGCGAAACCAGGTGGCCCGGGTTCGATTCCTGGTCGGGGCAAGTTATCTGGTTGAGGTTTTTTCCGGGATTTTCCCTCAACCCTTTACGAGCAAATGCTGGGTAACATTCGGTGTTGGACCCCGGACTCATTTCACCGGCATTATCACCTTCATATCATTCAGATGCTAAATAACCTAGATGTTGATAAAGCGTCGTAAAATGACCCAATAAAAAAAATTAAATTAAAAAATATTTCTCCTTAATTTCGCTGTGGTAAAGTGTTATGATATCTTCGAAAATGTGCATTTTCTTTTAGTGTATTAAAAATCGCTATTATACTCCATAGAGCTTCATTTAACAAGTGCAGGCAATTATTAAAAAATATCATCACCAATTTTACTAGCAACATTTCGATTCTCTTTTGTTTCACATGGCTTAGTATGGCCTGGTCACTAATGACACATGCAGCTCACGACAGAAAGAACTTACTGTGAGATCAAGTTACACATGCGCGGACTTGGTTAATAAAAACCTAAACTAACTAAACCTAATCTTCGTATATGCAAGATGTGTAGTACAAAGGTAACTTCATTCGATTTGGAATGTACACGCGAAAATAAATCCAGGTAAGGATCATGCTACCACTACAAGAGAAGTCCGCGCATGGGCAGTTTGATCTCACAGCCAAGTTTTTCCTGTCGTAAGCCCCTCCTCTAATGGCGAGCATAGTTGGCACTGCTGTATGGTAGGCATTATCCAGTTGTTCCGAATGAATAAAAGTTTTTTTTTTAAGTTGACTCTTCAAATGCCACAGATAGAATAATACAGAGTGGACCCCTCAAACTTCCCTGATTTACATTGCTTCTAAAAAAGAAACAGAAAGAGCAACAATGATAAAGACAATACACCTTCATCTCCACCTTTCATGTCTAAAAAACGAAGAATCGAGGAATAGGGACTCAATATGGCATATTTGAAATTCTGATGGCATCTGCAGCAAGGCAACATGAAAAGGATGAATGCTAGATCTTCGGGAACTTTATAGGTAAAAGATGTAGCAATGTTCATCCATAACATATAAACGTTTACTTGATGTGGAATTGAGGCAGTGTTTCCAAACATCCCATCCAGTTCTTTCTACAGTTTACAGTATATTTTGTTCTCAACATCATACTGTAATGTTCATCCACCACAATGCCCGTTACCATATTAAGAAAATTCCTTCAATTCTCCTGACCTTATCAAGCACTGCACTGATTACACTCAAAACTCAAATTTTTCTAGCATCAAGTACGTCCAATTGCCAAGATGTGGATATGAATTTTCAGGCTTTCTTCATTTTTATGGTGTTACTTAAACTTTTATGTACTGGTAGAAAATAAGACCTGTAGACTTCTGACACATTACCTGTGCACTCGGCCAATGCCAGAGTGGTGTTGAATTGCCTCGCTATAATTCACTACAAAAATATCAGTTCAAGGAGGCCTACTTAGCACAGCATAATACACAAATACCCTATTGCGTTATCCCCACAAATTAAATAAACACAATAAAAGCAGGAAATATACCCATTTTTAGAACCGCATGACAAGCAGATGTGTTCTTACTCAGAGAGAAAAATTAAAGTTTTCCTGAAATGTAGTACTTTAAGTTAGGTGGTGTTCTACGCATGCGCAGAGTCTTTCTCTCTATCTTCTAACACCATTTTCTCCATTAACAATGGTCAGAAAACGTACAGAAAAATTGTCAGAAGTGTAAGTGTAAGATTGAATATTCCATTAAAATCATTATACTTGTGTATTTTAAGTTCTTCATTAACCATCCTGCTACCCAGAAGAGTAATAGAATTACCCCATTGTTTATTTGTCAATATTATTTTCATTTTTCTTCATATTTCTTTTTGGAATTCCATGTATTTGTCCGTTATGTGCTTACTAACAATTTGAATTAAGAATAACAAAAAATTAACCCTTTTGTTCAGTGGGTCCTCTACAGAGGAGAGCAACTTCAATGGCGCTTCATGGACAGTTGTTGACAGGTCCTTCTAGCCACCTTGTCCTCTCAAATGGACAGTTCATATCTGGAAGTCTAGGCATCATGCTGTAAAAATGAGACTGTGGGCAATTCACAAAACTTAAAAGGAGTCAAGAACAAACAATTGGACTTTCATAAACAAAAATCATAATTCGTGACTGAAAGTGTTAATCTACTTTCTGATATAATTCACACTATTCATGTGGGATGATCTTGTTACCCCTCTTATAGTCTGTGTCATGAACATTCCAGGATATAAAATTCAATCTGTAGCTTAATTCTCTTCATTTCTAAGCTAGTCTGCTTCCAAATTATTTTATTTTGTGTTATTTATACTAATTTTTACATTATTATTTATATTATCATTATCTTTTGTTCTCAGTCTTTTACTTCTTATTTCTGTGTGTTATGATTTTGTTTGAAATAATTATTAGTGGAACTTTTTTCGAGATGCTCATTGTAGTATACGTAGTGTTCGAATATCTGAATTTCGACAAAGAACTAAAATTTGATTTATTAGTTTTATATTTCTATTTACTTATTTTTATAACTTCAAAACATTTTTTTTGGGATTTTATTTTATTGTAAACAAATGTTTTTGAGATGCTCATGGTTGTATATGAATCGGTCGGAGCTAAAAGGCATTATGTCAAAAAATCCCATTTTTATGTTTTTATTTAATTAGAGGTGTAAAAGTAAGCTGCATCAAATGGTGGAGAAAAGAATTTTGTCAGACTTCTCCTTATGCTAGGAATCACTATTCATACCAAGGCAGAGGCGGACGCAGGATTTTTTTTCGGGGAGGGATTTGAGGAGATAGTAAAAATGGAATAATGAGAAATAAGTTTATATACTCCCAATTTGTTTACGAGTCACAAACATTTACAAGTTGGCCTGAGTAGTGTAGTTGGTATAGCCTTCTGTGCTCAAAGTTGCGGGTTCTATCCCAGCACAGTTCGATGGCATTTAAGTGTGCTTAAATGTGACAGGCCTCATATCAGTAAATTTATTGGCATGTAAAAGAAGTCCTGCGGGAAAAAAATTCTGGTACACCAGTAACCTCAGCAATTGCGAGCGTTGTTAAATAAACCACAGTTTTTTAATTTTAATATTTACAATGACTGCAATACAAAAACAATGACAGTGACATTTACAGAAGAAGGTGACGAGGCTTCTTAGACATTTCATCCAGTACTTCATAAGCTTTTATTTCTACATTTTTATGTATCATCATCAAGACCAGTCCATTTAATCTGTCTGCTCCTCAGGTAAGTCTTCAAATACCGCAATGTTAAGAACGACCATTCTGGTGTTGCTGTAGTTACAGGCAACGTGCAGAAAAGTTTTAGCGCCTTGTGAGTGCAGGGAAAAATAATTTCATTGCACCTGTTCTAAGATCATGTAAAATCAGTAGGCATTAGGTGAAGATTTTTCTGATCAAGGAAATTTCTTCTCCACATCTTCAATTCATTGAAGAAAGACTCTGGTGATGCATCAACATCATTGGGCCACTGATCACTATAGCCTCAACAGCAGTTTCTAAATCTTCATCTGATGCTCGCACTATGTTTTTAGGCAGCAAAGTTTTTATGGACTTTAGGATTCCCTTATAATTTAAAAACCTGTCCTTGAGCTGACTAATAAAACAGTCTAAGAAGGGAAGGAGAATTGAAAGCCTAAAATACTCTTCAGGACTCTCTGTCTTGAAGTTAGAATGCTGTGTTTGTCTCCCTGCAGTTCTTGGAATTTCCAGCGTAATTCCAGTAACTTCAGCAACACCTTTTGCCTCTAGGTTCACTGGCTGAAAATTTAAACGAAAATCTTCCAGTTCTCTTCCTAGATTCTCACATAGTTCAATGCATGTCTTAAGGTCCATCTGTTCTGACTGTGACAGGCTAAAAACATGGCTAGCTACAATCATAGACACCAAAAATGTTGATTTCTGTATGGCTTACATTATGATGTACCGAAGTACATATGATAATATTTCAGTGCAGAAATTCTGCGTCATCATATGATGATGGAAGAGTGGAACAGAGAAAAATTCTTTCCAGCACCGGGATTTGAACCCGGGGTTTCAGCTCTACGTGCTGATACTTTATCCACTAAGCCACACCGGATACCCATCCCAGTGTTGGACAGAATCGTCTCAGTTTAAGTTCCAACTCTTGGGTTCCCTCTAGTGGCCGCCCTCTGCACTACGTCATAGATGTCTATGAACGTGGGACTGAAGTCCACACATGTGCTGAGGTGCACTCGTTATGAGTGACTAGTTGGCCGGGATTTCAGTTTAAGTTCCACTTCTTGGCTTCCCTCTAGTGGCCTACCCTCATGCACTGCGTCATAGAGATGTATGACAATGGCACAATGTCCATACATGTGCAGAGTTGCATATCATGATATGCAAAAAATAATCACTTTGTGACTTAAAATGGTGCTTATTCCGTCGGATCCTGGCCACTTAGTCACTCATAACGAGTTATATTATTAGTCCTCTTGCGCTGGATCTCTTGTAGTAAGTGCGAGAGGACAGTGCTACTCTACTCTCCAGTGGGCAGTGGATCAGAGTCGCGAAGCAGAGGCAAGAAAAATCCCAGATATAGGGATTTCTTTCAAAGCAAAGATACATATATTTAACATTTTAGCAAAGGGAATTTACCTGGAAAACCCTCCAATTCCTATGTACATTCACGAATTAAAACCAATATTATTTTTGTTTCTTGTTTCGTATTTTTCTCAAAATTCTGGGAGGGGATATATCCCCTTAATCCCCCCCCCTTGCGTCCGCCCCTGTACCAAGGCATATGGAGGACAAAAGCATTATGTCACTGACAACATGCCATTCTGCGCCGGACATTGTGAGCTGTGTGACAGCACTGAGGTAATATGACTCGCGCTTGTTATGATTTCACGTGTAAATATTGCACTCAACAATGAACATACTCTTTTTAATTTTTAATACTTATTCTGTTAGTTATATTGTGTGTTATAGTTTATTTTTGTGTGGTGATTTTGTGAGAAATGTTTCCAAAAAGGAAAAGAAATTAATCTAGTCACTAAAGGAATGTTGTTAAAAGCTTGGCTGATGTATATTAATGGTGGACAATAAGTAAATGAAATCAAGATAAGACTACAAATTAGTGCAAATGTAATATTACAAATTATGTCACTTAATTTCGTACTACAGTATTTATGAAGAAATATATCCAATTTTGATGTTTTGAAACATTTTAGTGAAGATGAAAAAAACTATATTCTGATAAGTTTAATACCTACAAAATAAAAACCACACCATGATAAGAATGTGCATATCTTTAACAGTCAAAGAAAGATTTAATACGGGCATTCTTATCTGTCATGTGACACAAATTTCGGCGATTTAGAAAAAAGAAACTTAACAAGTTTGACAGAGTGCACAAACTCCAAAAATATGTAGAACTTGCAGCAAATAGCAAGACGTAAGTTGAAGTTCGTGTTGTGGACCAAGATGAAATATTAAATTTCGATACCTGGTGGCCTAAACTATTCAAGAAAACCGCTATCTCTCATGCAACTAAATTACTTGAAATAAACAAAAGCAAGTATTCTCTCCTGCATGTTTTAAACAGTTTATATATGGTGTTAAAAAAAAAGTATCCAATATTTTAGGAGGTGCTAGTATGCATCAAAACAAGAAAATAATGTCTAATAAACATGGGTTCTACAACACATACTTTCTGAGATCTGAACATTTGTTCATAAGAGCTGTTCAGTGTGACTTCTATTCATGGCAGTGCATTCCTGTGCCCTTCGGCATAAGGAATCACTCGCTCTTTGAATTTTTTTTAATATGTTAATAATAAAGTCCTGATAACCATCCCCAGTTAATCTCTGTGGTAGCACATGTGGCCCTATTAATCTGTCACCAAGAACGCCTGCCCATAAGTTGATTGAGAATCGGTGCTGATGCCTTGTTTCTTCAACTGCATGGGGATTTTCATCTGCCCACACATGCTGATTATGAAAATTCACAACACCATCTCTGATGAATCCCGCTCAAATCCGCAACCATACTTTTGTTTTCAGTATTCCTTGCGACGTATCAGTATTCCATGCCAGGGGTTTTAATTATGGTATGATTATCTGGTAGTCTGATGTATTGTAGGACAGAGAAATGCATTGCCATAAATGGACGTCACATTGAGCACCTCCTTTGAGCAAGTGTATAGAGCTCAGGAAGTATGTGTTGTAGGACTCATGTCTATTAGACATTATTTTCCTGTTTTGATGCATATTATCACCTCCTAAAATATTGGATACTTTTTTTTAACATTCTGTATATTTCAGATTTTACAGTTTCTTCAATGAAACAGACACTCTCTCTGAAAAAGTCAGAGTTAAACATTCTTTGCACAAAAAACATATTATGATGGAAAAGTACGAACCAATTCTAAAAAGATACATCATCATCATCATCATCATCATCATCTTCCTAACAAGTATTGGGCCAAGTGGCCTGTTACGGTCTCAAACTAGAATTTTCAATCCATCTCTTCTTTGGACGGCCTAGATAAAAAGATACAGGATATTAAAATATTAGTTAAATGTGTGAAATCTAAGGCAATGAGTTTTAGGAAAAAATTCTGAAATAGCCTGCAGGAGATACTACCACCAGGGGAAGAGATGATAATAGATCAGTAATGGATAGAGAATATAACATATAATGTATTTGAACAACTGTTTTTTGTTAATTTTTTAAGTAACGACTTGATGACTTTTTATACAAGTAAACCTATTATTATCTAGCGGGTATTTATTATTAATTTTGAGTACCTATAGTTTAAAAATTTAATTATTATGTTTTGTATTACTACTGGATAAACACAGCAGACTACTTCTTATCACTGTTTAATATTTTATGACCATATTTCGGTGAATAAAAATAGAGATATAAAAAATTTCAAACTGATTCCATTACTGGAAATCAATTTCCGTGCTAAAAGGCATCATGTCAGTTTTATATAATAATTATTTTTAAATGATTAAACAACTCCAAATATTTATCCATTATTGAAAACGTTGTGTCTGTCAGTACTCTACAATACAGAATGAATGAAAATGTGTACAAAAATTCTTTCGAAGATATAACATTTTTTCCTTCTCCTGAAAACTTGTAAAAACTGACATAATGCCTTTTAGCTCTGACCGATTCATATGTTATATTGTTCTAATACAATGTGATTAGTTGGCTATGCTCTGGTTTTCGTCCAGAGCTGGCCCGGCTATTAATGTGTTGGTTACCGTGGGAAACATGCAAGCATCTCCAGTACTTTTGGGCCTACAATCCTACTGTTACAATGCTTAAAAGTTACAGTATTTACCAAGCTCACATTCGTTGCTCAAAATGTCCTCCATTTACTGCAACACACGTTTGACATATTTTTATAAAATTTGCAGTCACTCTCGCAAGTTCTTCAGCACTGATAGAATTTATTGCATCTCTTATATTCTGTTTAAGGTCGTTTACGGAGTGTGGGTTTCTTGCATTCTGTAGAGCCTTAACTTAAGTAATTTTGTTGCTACATGAGCAGAACTTCTACTTATTCCAGTTTCCTGTGCTAAACATCGGTAGGATTTTTGAGAGCTGTATTCCAATCTTTTACCAATCTTGTCTAATTTCTCTTCTGACAGAACATGGCGTTCTCTTTTCGGTTTTTCATCGTTTACCGAACCTGTCTGCATGAACTTCTTATAAAATCTTCTTATTGTATTGTCTAATCTGGTAGAAGCTGCAGGAAACACAGCTTGATGGGCATTAATAATACATTGTTCTAATAATAATGTATGAAATATACCAGCAGGCTGAACAAGCAGTGTGTAAAATATATAATAGGTGAAGTGAACATAGGTTAATTGTATCGTAGGTTAAAATAACAGTAAGCAAAAGCTCCACGGAATGTGCCAAATGTCATGGAACTGAACATGGTGCTACAGGATTACCTGATTACCGTATTCAGAAAAAATTATGGAATTTCTTTTTCATCATCATCATCATCATCATCATCATCATCATCATCATCATCTCCTTCAAGGCTTTGACTTTTCGACCTATTCTGCCTCCATCAAAATCGAACTAGTTTCTTGAGAATACCAAATTCAATAAGAATATCATATAAAACTTCTCTCTTAACCGAGTCATGTGCCTTTTTGAAATCTATGAATAACTGATGCACTGTACCCTTATACTCCTATTTTTTTTCCATTATTTGTCGAATAAAAAATATCTGATCAATAGTTGATCTATTACGCCTAAAACCACACTGATGATACCCAATAATTTCATCTACATATGGAGTTAATCTTCTCAAAAGAATATTGGACAAAATTTTGTACGACGTCAACAGAAGTGGTATTCCTCGAAAGTTACTACAGTTAGTCTTGTCCCCCTTCTTAAAAATAGGTACGATTATGGACTCCTTCCATTGTTCTGGTACAATTTCCGTTTCCCAAATAGCAACTACAAGCTTATAAAAATTTCGTTAGATAATGCGCTTCCATCCTCTTGTATTAATTCTGCTGGAATTTGATCGATACCTGGAGACTTTAATTTTTCAGATTTTCTATCGCAATTTCGACTTCAGAAAGTGTGGGTTCAGGTACAAATAGCTCAGCAGTTTGTATTTCAATTTCGTCCTGATCATTTCTACTTGGCCTATGTATATTTAGTAGTTGCCCAAAATAGTTTTTCCATCTGTTCAGGATTAAATGAGAGTCTGCGAGCAAGTCACCCTTCTCATCCTTGATCACATTTACCTTTGCCTGATATCCATTCTTAAATTCCTTTATACCCTTATATAAATCTCTTATGTTTTTATTTTTACTATTTGTTTCTACCTCATTCAGTTTCTTCTTAAAGTAATCTCTCTTTTTATTCCTAAGCATACGATATGCTTCCTGTCTTTTATTGAAATAATTATCTCTATTTGCCTCAACTGGATCCTGTAAGAATTTCAATTTTGCCTGAATCCTTCTTTCTACTACCATGCAACAATCTTCATCAAACCACGGTTTCTTTTTCTTAGTTTCATAACAACCTATGCTCTGTTCAGCTGCATTTTTGATATTATCTCGGATATTTTCCCACACGCTATTAACATCTATTACCTACAGCTATTGCTCAACTTCGTTGGAACTTGCTGATTACTAGACCGCGGGAGTGCGGGCCCTAATACTGCGATTGCAGTTGACTATGCAGACGGGTATAGAGTATGACACAAGTCTCTCTCGCCTTTCGCCGTACTGTTCCATGCATCGAACCCGAAACATTCACAGTGTGTTTAGCTGTCATACTGAAGAGTTGCGTATGTGAAATGAGACACTATTTTGATAGACACTGTAATAGTAAAGCACACAAGGAAAATGTTGAACGCAATTCCAACAAGAACCAATCGAGTTCAAATAGTCGGTCACAATTCAATATAGACTTATATGACATGTTGGTTCATACAAACGTTGCATTCAGAACTTTTGACAATCCGCACTTTAGATTATTTCTGAAAAAATGCACAAATCAACATATTCTGGGAGAAGCAACAATACGTAAAGAATATTTACCAATTTTGTACCAGAATACGATTGCCAAAATTCAAGAAAGCATGAACGATCAGAAAATATATGGGTTTCAGTTGATGAGTCTACAGGCGTAAGTGGTAGATATGTGGCAAGTGTGTGGTCGGTATACTTTCCGAGAACTGTGTAAGGAAAAAATTTGTGCTAACTTCAGAGAAATTGGAAAAGGTAAACCATGCAACTATTGTCCAAGATTTTTTTATAAGGTTATGAACTTTTCTGGCCAGAAGGAATTAAATATAATAATATACTTTTTTCGTCACAGATACAGCTCCGTAGGGCCTATATTATTAAGACAGCAAAATAACTTGAAGAGCGGTATATCAACATGGTGCATTTAACTTGCCTGGCGCACGGATTGCATAGAGTTGCTGAAGCTATTCGTGCTTTATATAGCGATGTGGACTGTTTTATAGCGTCTGTGAAAAAAAAAAAATTCTCAAAGCGCCTTCAAGAATATTAAAATTTCGAGAAATTGCACCAGATATCCCCCTTCCACTCAACCCATAGTTACAAGATGGGGCACCTGGCTTGAAGCTGCCTTATATTTCGCAGAACATTACAATAAAGTCAAACTAGTTATTCAGGCATTAGATGGCGAAAGTTCAGCTGTCATTACAACAGCAAAATCCCTGATTTCAGAAAATATGCACCAAAATCTACAATTCATAAAGACCAATTACGGAAACTTGCCACAAGTTATAACTCAACTGGAAACGTCTGGTCTACAAATGTCCGAGGGTTTTAAATTAATTGAGAAAGTATAGGAAACAATTAACAAGGACTGTATCCTGATAAGGTAAATGACAAATTACGTAGTGTAATAAAAAATAATGGCTATGCAGTGTTGAACAGTTTGGTGAAAAATCACGACAAAAACTTAAATGAAAATGTAAACTCTCCATTAACCTCAAGCGATGTCTAAAGAAGCTTTTCGCAGTACAAACATATTCTAACTGATAAACACTGAAGTTTCTCCTTTGACAATCTACGTATGTACATGGTTGTACATTGTAATTCCTTATTGTAAAGAAAAAGATTCCGCCAATATCGCGTCAATTAGATACGTACGAAATGTATGATTATTGTATGTATGCAATTCATATACTCAAGACTGTACGTCTGAAGCATGCACAGTGAGTTGCTTACCTGAGACTTCAGTACACTCTCCACGGAATGCTCCAATCATACTTAACATGATGGCAAAGGGCCCGCACTCCCGCAGTTTACTGATTCTCTACACTGAACAAAATATAATCATGTCATTTAAACATTATTGTGAGAAAAACAATATGTGCAATTGACAAGTTGATTCATGATGCAACTCTGATTAAGGTAATGTTCTGGATGTTCTGCATTCATTGCAGAGGCTTGGAAAGCAATCACAGATTCAATAATGTCTAACTGTTCTCATAAGTATGGCATTATCTATAGATGGAAGTGGATCTCTTAGGATTGAAAGTGAAACAGAATTAACACGAGAGAAGACAAATGTGATCGATTAGAAGCTGGTGTGTCATATGAAAAATACGTAAACTGTAACACGCAAACATGTAACATGTGAAGTTCAAATCACGGAACAATTAATGTTAGAAGGAAAGCTAAAATTGATGCATCTGAAAAAGAAGAAAAAGACGAGGGAGATAAAGAAAACGGTGAGTCTCCAACAAGTTTTCTGTTAGCATTGAAAGACTTCATCAATACTAGGAAATACCTGAGGAGATTTGATTGTGATGATAATGTAATGAGTGCCCCCAGCAATGTTGAAAATGTAGTATATAAGGTTTATAAGAAAGCAGAAACCAGCAACCTGCCTTAATGGATATGTGGAAGATTGTCGGTAATATTATTTACCGTAATGATTTTATAAATTATTCTTTATAACTTTAAGTAAATATACTTTTTCCTCCCCTTTACCTACCTACAGCTATTAGTAAAACAGTATTCTGTTATGTTAAAATGTTTACATTTCTCAATTTAATATAATAGTTGGATGTGTGTAGAACAACACTTATGTATAATATGCTGCTGTAACTACGTTCTTCCATGTTTGCACCACAACCTAAACTGATAGAATGGTGGTAGGTTCCATGTTACATACTCTGATCCAGGTGTAAAAAGTTTATGCAGTAAACACATTGCATAACTTTATCCTCTTTTAAACTTGGTATGCAATGTAGTTACAGAATGGGATTTGGCTCACATGTCCGTAAACAACTTTACAGAAATGTCAGAAAAATAGTTTAAAAGTGTGTATTTTACAATAGTAATAATTCATATTCCGAAGCTTATTGTATGGTTTCGTAACAAGAGGTTTTTTTTACGATGATGGGTTGTTAGCCCTTCGCCCAGCCTCCAAGCTGGAGGATCACTCCTTACTGGCTGTCCACGACTGCTTATTCAATATATTCGCAGCTACCCTCCACATCTGGAGGCCACCACATAATAACTCGAGTGGACTGACAAGACGCCAGAAACCCACATCGAGTGCACACAAACTCTGTGTGACTTGTTTTCTGTTAATGTACCTTCAGTAATGTATTAGATTTGCAGAGGTTAAGGGTGTTTGAGAATAAGGTTCTTAGGAAAATATTTGGGGCTAAGAGGGATGAAGTTACAGGAGAATGGAGAAACTTACACAACACAGAACTGCATGCATTGTATTCTTCAACTGATATAATTAGGAAAATTAAATCCGGATGTTTCAGATGGGCAGGACATGTAACATATATGGGCGAATCCAAAAATACATATAGAGTGTTAGTTGGAAGGCTGGAGGGAAAAAGATGTTTGGGGAGGCCGAGACATAGATGGGAGGATACTATTAAAATGGATTTCAGAGAGGTGAGATAAGATGATAGAGACTGGATTAATCTTGCTCAGGATAGGGACTGATGGTGGGCTTATGTGAGGGCGGCAATAAACCTCCGGGTTCCTTAAAAGCCATAAGTAAATAATAATTCATATTAGCCATTAACAATGAAATCACCATTGAGTTTTCTAAGTGAAATAACATACCACTTCTTAATGAATACTGAAGTCCTTCAAATTAAATTCAACAAGTGGAACCAGTGTCATAAGTTTAAATTTATGATATAAGTTATGTGATGTGTTCTAATGCCACTTTGTTCCCATTTCTCTCGTATTTCATTTTCATATATTTCTCTTCGTTCCTTTTCTTTCACATAGATGGCAGTCCTAGCGGCTTATCACTTTTGCTTTTGATTATATCAATTGGCGCCTTGAATGAGGGTAGAAATTCGCGGGTGCTCGTGTAAAGGAGGTTAAGTATGAATTGGCTAAAGCGGGAGATTTGAACCCTCCACGATTACTTCTGTTAAATCATGCTTCCATCCATGATGCAATTACAGTGCTCCATATTTTGTGACAACGGGGTTTTGTTCAATACCAAAGAGAGAAGTTTACATATCTTACAATTTGACTTAATCCCCTTTACACCAGTACTCGCGAATTTTGCATGTTCATTGGCCAGTGTTTTGGGTGATTTTTCTACTATGGTTGCTTTTTCAAATTTGTCAGTTAAAATCCCTACTCCTGTTTTTCGGACATCATCGATTGGAAATGACTGTCGGGCAGGGAGTTAGCAAGCAGCATTCGACTGGAGTGGTGGTGCATCATGGAAGAGTGATCTGCGATGTGCAGCCGACAACAGTGGTGGTGGTTTGTCTGCCAAGTGAGGGGTCAATCAATGAGACTTGTAGCAGTACAGCAGCAAGTGATCAGTAACTACACTATGGTTTTGCCTGCGTTGTGATACATGGGTTTTCGGTCTGCTGGAGCTGACTTGGTGACTCTTCCTTGGACTCATGGATATTAATTCAGTGGCTGGAGTGGTCTGCAAGTAATGCTTGACAGTGCAAGTTATAAGTATGACTGTGTTTGATTATATGTTGACTTAATTCGTACTAGTTGTCTGAAATTTCTTTACCGCTGTCCAGTGAGCGCACTGTCATTTGTTGACAACTGTATGTAGGCACTGCAGGGACTGTGCAGAGCAAGAGGGAGAGCATGTACATTCCACTTCAAAGCGTTATTAGCGTGATTGTTGTATCAGCACATATAATGACATGTTGTCCTGCACTTGGTACTAATATAACAAAATTCATTTTTGAATCTTGCGTATACCACTTTTAACACTTGAATATAATTAATTGATGATCTAGTGGACTTACTCGTGTTAAATATGTATTATTTATTTATTATTTAATTATAACAAAATTATTACATTGATACCAGCACCTCTTTTAATGTCAATTATTATAATTAGACCTCGGATTTTTAGGCACTTAAAAACTAACTTTTAGGCACCTAAATATAGGTCCTGAATTTATCACAATAGGCACTAAAAACATAGATTTAAGCACCAAAAAATATAATTTCAAGCAACTAAAATGTAATTTCTATCTACATAAACTACAGTAATTGTAAAAATGCAGTTAATTAGTGAGTATTAAGCAATACGATGTACAGTAACAAAACAGACAAAAAAATTGCAATTTGAAACTTTACTTTTGTTAAGTTTTAAATTATGAATATTGGTACATACTTTTAATAAATTCATAGGCCTCATTGCTCTAAGGCTGCTAATAAATAAGTGCTCATATTACAATTTAATTAATTAATTTATAATTAACACATTATTCATAAGTGGCAATGCAAAGCATAACGTTTTCTGTAATTTTATATTCTGAAACTTAGTGTTTTCTTAGACAGAACTATTTTATAAGTGAAAGAAATTCTTCTCAATGATACTGAAGCAATGGATGTATATTTAAATCTAGCAATATTTGCCACGCTGATTTCTTTAGGGAGAACTACGTCCTAGTGATTCATCACATTCCTACTGTCTGCTTAAGTGCTCAACAAAACCAAACACCTTCTAGGAATTTCTTCATTCCTACAATCAAACTATTACAGGTTATTTGAACCATACCCATCCCATAACATTCAAAACTTTCTCTTTCACTGCTACACGAAAATTTAAAAATATATATGTAACAAATAGAAATAGGCAATTTTAGGCTCTGAAACCTTCAAAATAGGTCTCAATAGGCAAAACAGGCATTTTAGGCACCATAAAACCGCTTTCATACGTTCATATCTTATTTAAAATGTAAAAATATTTAACTAGTTTTAATTTATCCCTAAAAAAGAAAATAGGCATTTAACCTAAAATCCGAGATCTACTTATAATATTTCAGTAGCTAATTGTAATTAGCCCTTATCTATTGCTATATAGTCCTACATTCAAAGTGAAATAAATCATATGTTTACAATATTCAAAATGTGTACTCTCGAGTGATTAAGGTGAATGTTGATGAACGCTGATAACGAGAAATTGCATCACAGCTTCTGTCTGAGGAATTCATATTTTAGTATGAGTCATGATTGCAGTATTTAGTAGTAGTCGGTGTATTGTTAACAGGCAGATTATTTCTCGTTTTCGAGAATGGCAGTGCCACTAATACAATTCTAGTAAATAGTGTTATCTGTCCACAACTCTTGCCAACTATAATGATCGGTACTGAGTGGGTGCATATTCACTGTACTTGAGCAATAGCTGAACTTAATACTGCCACAACGATACACTGCATTGATGTCGTGAAAATTAGACTGCTTTGTACTGCTAGGCCTGAGATAAGAGATTGCGTCATATGATTCATTCCGAGCAGTTGTCTTGGCTGCCACAGGTAATCATTAATCAGACAAGTAATATAAGGGGCATTTTAGGATATTATTTATCTCACTACTATTTATCTTTATTTCTACCATAAATAACTATTATTTCTAGGCCACGTTAGTTATTGTGCAGTCACCCTTGTTCTTTTATTGGTTTTACCTCATCGCCCAGGAGGAACTGTTTTATGTTTAGCTTTACTAGTAAGTTGTTATTATCTCCTTGGTGGGTGGAGGATAGATGTACCTTGCCTAAATGTTACACAAATTAAGGACTATTTTCTATATTGTTAAGATTGACTTTTATGTTATTAAAATAGCCATTATTAGTACAAGTTCAGCGTTTTATTTGCTATTGTTAAATCCCGAGACAGTTCAGAGCTTACTTATTATGTCATCATGTTCTGTATCCTGTCATGTCCTCGGCAGGGAGAAGGACACTATGCCACAGTTACAAAGACATATGTGTACTTTAGAAGCATAAAAAGTCAAATAATATGTTAAACTCTTCCGAAGTGTTACTTTTACATGGAAGCTAAGATGCATAATCCTCTCTCATGTATCTTTTACCCTTCTATAAAGAAATTCATGTGAAGTTTGTGATCATGGAGCTGATTGAAAAGTATTTTAAATGCTACCATACCATAAAATATATTTTATAACTATATATTTTATAACAATACAGGTAATGAGCATCATATTTCGAAAACAATAGTGGAGCACCACAAGTGATTACAAATATTCACTTCAATTCTTAATTTTTTTTAAATGTTAATGTTTGAACTAATACAAAACATATATTACAGATATTCTAACTGTTACATAGGAAATTACATGTGAATTTTATGTTAAGCTGCAAGATACAAGGTGCAGTCAACATATTTCCAAACTGTGCTCGTATTTATTATACCATTAAACATATATTTGTGTGTCACTGAAGATTGCTGCTTTCATGCCTGTTCAATCTATCAAACAGTGTCAGATTGTCTTCAAGTCTTCAGTACTCGTGTGGGGAACACCAATCAACCAGCGTGTTTCTTTTCATTGTTGTATTTCCTAGAAAGAGTTTACAATAGTGAGACTTTGGGTACCTTCAAAACCAAGTTCACGTTTTTTAGTTTCAGTCTTGAAGTTCCTTGTATAACTTGCGTAGCTAAGGTTTTATTCTTCTGGGTGGCAATTGTCAACCACGCGACCTTTTACATTACAGTTTCTGTAAAGTTTTGGTAAATATTCATTATCACTTTTGTGGGTTATATACTGTATCTTTATAGGGATAATTTGTTCTATTGAACTTCGAAGGATTGTGGATCTACGTTTATCAGATTTCTTCAGAGATTAGAAGACGTTCTCATGTATTGCTGGGAATTCAAGAAACCATATGCCAGTCCCAGAACAAAGGAATGGATCCAGGGGCCGTTGTTACCTGACGATAATGCTAAGAATGATGCACCACATGTTTTAAAATCTAGTGCCATGGAACTAATCTGTAACAAATATGAAAATTTTCTTCGTATCTATACTGATGGATCACAGAATCCTGATGATGGACTTTCAGGCGCAGGGTATTATATCCCAAAATATGAGAAATATTAAATATCATGTTCATCTCCCTCTAGTCTCGAAACAGAACTACTGGCCATAGAGGCAGCTCATTTACATGTCTCCACCTTATCTGATATATTTAAATGCATTTTTAGTGACTCGATGGGAGCTATTGTAAATATCATGAAATATACTCCAACTTCCTATGCACAAATCACAATCTCTATACAAAAAATATTAAATAAACTAAATCTTCAAAAAGAAATAGTATTCCAATGGATACCTAGTCATGCATCATTACTGGAAATGAGATTGTTGATAATATTGTCAAACAGGCAACATCTTTGGGGCCCAAACCTATGCAAATAACTTCTTTAACCAGCGTATATTCTGCAGTTAATTCTCATTTAACAAATTTAAGGGTCGAATTATGGCTTTCTCCTGATAAAGGCAAAGTTCTTCAAAACATACAAAACAAACCTAATGATTTACAAATGTTCCACAACATTTCCAGACACATACAAACTTTCTTAGCAAGAGCCAGGACAGGCCATATTATCACTCAGAAGTATCTTCACCGCTTTAATCTTGTTGACTCTAGTAGTTGTTGCTAGTGCAACAATAACGAAGAAGACTTGGAACATATCCTCTTAAACTGTCCTGTCACAAACATCCATAGAACTAATCTAAAATTTGCAATCCCTGTAACCTTGGACAATTCTCTCCAATATATACTGAATACACATCTTTGGAATTTGGCCGCCAGGGGCGTATTTTGCGGACTACCGAGGCTACCGGCGGTAGCCCAAGGAAATTACAAAAGAAAAAGTTTATAATATAACATAATGTAATAATTTTGTATTATTAGTTTTACCACAGTAATTAAAATTAAAGTAATTGTTAGATTTATATGCGCTCTCTGCTCTCGAAAAGAAACAAGTTGTCAAGGCGGCATCACTGGAGAAACCGCTTGCTACGTGAGGTAGCTGTGACCGTACCGCGCACTCTGTCCGGTCGCACAACTGCCCGTCCCCCCGCTCTCTGTTTCCATCGTGAAGGCCGGGTGAGTTGCCGCTCTCGTGATCGGTTTCTTCGCAGGTGCGAAGCAACAATACGCTTAGCATGCCAGCTCATGAATGTAATTGTGTTCTTGTAGTGCAGTATTTTAAATTTGTGATTTGTTCGAGTGTCTAAGAGTTATATTAATTGTGAATTATTAAGTTTTTAATTTCCCAATTAAGTGATATTGTGAAAAATATGGCAGAACAAGTTTCTGGAGAGGTTTGTGTTGAAAATGACTGTGTAATAGAAGGTTTATTAAAAGTGCCTTTTAACCGTCGTACATACAACGAGGAAGTTGAAATTGTGAAAATGGAAAGACCAACTCCTGAGTTAAATTTGTCCATGGACGTAAAAGAAAAACAGCGTGAGTACACACGCCATTTCACTTCAACATCATATGGTAAGTGGAATTGGTTGTGTGGTAGTTCTAAACTGTCTAAACTATTTTGCTGGCCATGTTTGTTATTTAGTCGTGAAACTAATATGTGGTCAAAAGAGGGTTTTCTAATATCAACTCCCTTCGAACAGCAGTCCTAAAACACGACAAATCAAAAGCTCATATTTGTAGTAGCATGAACTTTACAAACTTTGGGAAGACAAGAATTGATTTACAGCTAGATAAGCAGAAAGCTCTACATATCAACCAACACAATGCTCCTGTGGAAAAAAAATCGGGAGATTTTACTGCATCTTATTAACGCAGTCTGCTTTCTAGGAAAACAAGAATTGGCTTTTCGGGATTATAATGAGAGTGTGGGATCAGACAATAGAGGAAATTATATTGAATATTTAAGTTCCTTAAGTGAATTTGACCATTTACTGGCCAATCATTTTGAGAGTTCAACAGTATTTCGTGGTACTTCTCCCGCAATTCATAATGACTTAATATTTGCTATAAGTGGGGTTATGATAAAGAACATAAAATCTGAAATAGAAGAAGCACCTTTTGCGGCCATTGTTGTTGATGAAACAAGTGACTGCTCTAATCAGAGTCAATTGTCCACTGTTTTAAGATACGTTGATAGTACTGCCAATGTTCAAGAACGGTTTATAGGATTCACAAATGTCAGTTCGGGCAAAACTGCTGCTGTTTGGTTTCAGCATGTGGAAGGTGTTATAGCAGAATACAATATCGGCAATAAGTTAATTGCACAGACATACAATGGTGCTTCAGTTATGGCGGGAAATATTAATGGCTTAAAAACAAAAGTTCAAGGAAAGTATCCTCAAGCACTATTTGTCCATTGTTACAGCCATGTTCTCAATTTAGTTTTGCAACAAACTACTTCATCCATTCCAGAATGCCGCATTTTTTTTTTTCAAAACACTGTCGGGTTTAGCTGCATTTTTCTCATCATCTCCTAAAAGATCAGAAAAACTCAAGAATTTATGAAAAAGAAACTCCCAAAAGTAGCACCAATTACATGCATTTTTACATCTCGGCTTGTAAATACAGTAAAGTAATACAGAGAACAACTGACTGCTTTCTTTGAAAATATCATTTGTAATGACTCTGAAGAAAACTGGGTTGATGATGTAATTGTCAGGCTCAAGGATATATTTTGTATTTTTTTCACACAGTTTCAGAATATATTTCTTCTTGAAGTCAATGCTAGAGTGTTCGCACATACAGATTTGCTCTACAATATTCTTCAGACAAAAAGTCTAGACATAGCTTACTGCTTGCAAGAGGTATCAAAGTTAAAAAATACTATATTCGAGTTCAGACGTAGTGGGTTTCCGTCCATATGGAGTAATATGGAAAATGAAAATTCTTCAGCCAATACAATGGAACCACCATTAAAGCGAAGAAAAGGAGATGATGAATTGAAATACAGGCAGCTGTACTACAGCATACTAGATCGTATGCACATGGAAATTACTGACAGATTTTCTGATTATGAAAAGCTTCAATTCACATATCTTCTAGATTCTCAAAAATTATCTGCTTATAGTGAAAACTTCCCGAATGAGGCACTAAACAAATTATTTCAGTGCTATAACAGTCACTTTGATCAAGTATGTTTGAAAAATGAATTAAGTGTAATATATTCAGCAGAGTTCTTTGATTTTTCGAACAAACCTATCCATGAAATATTATCTGCCATATATGGAAACCAGCTGAACCAAGTTATTCCTGAAGTCCTTAAATTGGCAACATTAATTGTGACAATACCAGCTACGTCAGCATCTTTAGAAAGAACATTTTCTGCGTTGAAGAGAATAAAATCCTACTGTAGATCATCTCATACATAAGAACGTTTATCCGGCTTGGCACTGATGTCCATTGAAAAGTCATTTCTACAGAAACTTCGCAAGTGGCCCAACTGTAATTTCAATGACGAAGTCATCAAAGTATTTTCGTCCCAATCAAGACGTCTGGAATTCATATATAAATAGGTAAGGAATTTTATTATAGGGACTTTAAAATATATTTTGTGTAATAATAGGGTCAGTGGTAGCCCAGGCCCTTAAACCAGTATACGCCACTGGTGGCCGCTGAGATATACAACCAGCATCGTGCTTTTTACCCATCATTTGTAAGAAGAGGAAATTCATAATGAAACATAGTGGAACACATGTTGTCAGCAAATAGCTGGATACACTACGAAGATAGATAGAGACAAAAGACTAGAAATGATGTGTGAAATGTTCAAAACAGACATGTGTCGACCATTTGAGGAATATCTGTGTAAATTGCTTGTAAATAACTAGGTACTGCAAAGACATGTCTGCAGAAAGCATTCAGGACTAAAGACTTTTGAAGGATAATCTAAGAAAAATAGGACAATAGGACACAAGCTATTAAGGTATTGTTGTAAAGAAAGATTTTCAGAACAAGGCAAGGATTATAAACGTGTTTCCAGTGTTAATTTTGTAGGTAAATGTAGAAAGCATTTGAAATTTACACATAAATAATTGAACGGGTGAATGGAATAAGGTTAACATTCCTTAAAATGGTTTTACTCTATACAGTGATGACCATAATATGAGTCTTTATTCATCCTTATCACTGTCTGTTGCATTTGAAGTTGAATATTTAAGTATGTCTTCATAGAGTGACTTGTACTCATCAGGTGTGTAGTGCGTGACTTTTGAGATGTGCTCTAACTTTTTGATGTTGATTCCAAGTTTCCCAATATATGCTGCAGTAGTGGGGAGCTCTACATGATCTTGTTCCTTCAACCTGAATGTTCCATGGTGCAAACCATCAATGTACTCTGAAGCCTCGACACAGTATTTCATCTTCTGAGTGAATATAAGTTGCCTGTACTTCCTGATGTTGAATATCAGGTTTTTATTCTCAATATCTTTACATGTTTTCTTGAAATATTGTGCCATAGTGAAGTTGAATACCTGGTTGTTTTGAAGCCCCTTTACTTGATATGGGGGGGAAAGGGGGGATTGAGTTTCCTGGCATTTCGAATGTCATCATACTGATTTTGAGAGTAAATCCGATCTAATCTTCGAACTTGTCATTTAATAACTGAAGATGTTCTGTCACATGGCAGAATGTTATGCTTATTCCGCTCAACTAAAGCTTCAGTGCTGGTTTTAATAATGATATGAGAGTGGAATATTCCCCTTTTTACACTCACTCATTGAATAGCTTAAGCAAAAATCTACAAAATGGCTATTTCAGTTTAATTTTCCAATTTTTTTGGAATGTTATCCCTTTTTCACTCACCAGTTCAATTACTGTATCTATTAATTGAAGCGTGCATTGTAAGTGCCAATTTGTAAAGTTTACAGTACAAACAACAAATAGTGCTATACAGTACATACAACGTTGTGGCTTGCACAACCTGAAAGTGCACTACTTTATAACTGGAGCAGCACTTTCTTCATAACCTTTCGTAATATTGTCAAACAGGGCACCTACAAATGATATATGTGAAAAAATAGATTTTCCCGGTTTTGGCACTTATGGAAATGCGCGCTTCAATTATAAATAAACTAATTCTGTTTCAAAACAATTTTTACATTTACTTATAAATAAAATGTGTATACTCCATAGTAACATATTTATGTAACCTGAAAAGCATGTTCAAATTCATTTTCTAAAACAAGAATATAACTTTAGTGACAGCTGTCCCACACACGTCTGAACACGTTATGAAAAAGTACGCGAGTACTGAAGGGTTAAGAACTGAGCTTCTATACGTGATTTTGTGCAAATACTGAAATGCGATTTTTCCTGGAATCTCTCCATATATGCCTTATGGCTAGTCTTCTTCTCTGCCTTTCAAGTAATGCATTAGTATAGATTCCAGGTGTTTCCCTGGTTCTAGAGAACTTCTTCGTTTCATATGTCCTATGTGTTGCCTACATTCCAGGACAGTCCGGAAATTTATTGATTGCCCCTTGTATTTAAAAGCCTAATTTTAATTAAAAATTAACAGTAAGAACTCCTGAACAGAATGTACAAACATGTGCATAGTACACAATCATAGTAATCATCCTCTGTACAATGAAACAATACAAACATTAATTCATGCTGCCAGACTCGAATGTTCTTAGACTAGTAACTAGGATCTGGATTCTTATGTAATTACATATTGCATTCCTTTACTTGTGGACTACTGAAAATTACAAATGTTGGCGATTTGTGGTTCTGATATGGTTATAGTTGAGTTTCATTTTACATATTTTTACATATTCTTAGTAATATTACATATTTTACATATTATGCAAAGAATGTAACATTTTTGTACATATCTATATAATTATTGAGTTTTTTATATTTTTATTAAATTCGTTTTATTTTTCAGAGTACAGTATTGAATTTTCTTTCATATATACTTGTAATTGGAAGCATGCTTCTGTTGGTGGTGGATTAAAAAAAAAATAAATAAATAAAAAAATAAAATAAATAAAAAAATAAATCTTAGTGTCCCTGTCCCATAACACCGCCTGGAGGGCCACCTTTTGTTCTCACCAGAGGTCTGCATTGGACGTTTTCACTCGAGCGCCAAGTAGTTCATAGCATAATCCGATAGGTAGCGCACATGCATGATGGGTAAAATTGTCACGAGCAATAAATCCTCGAACGGTATAAGCCGAGCGTTAGACATTTGTTCTTGTTACAGTGATGAACTGTGTAGTAGCATCATAGATGTTTATCATTTCAAAACTTTGCAGTGTTTAACTAACCTCTCCATAGTACAACTACAAAACTTGCTTTAAAATGTAATATAAATGTTGTAGGTAAATGTTTCCCCCCCCCCCCCAAACAGGAGTGATTTTGTTTTTTCCGCATCTGATAGATGTTATTGGATGTAAATGTAATTATTATAAAAGGAGAACGCAATCACGATAATGCAAGACCCGTATCAAGTTTTCTAGTAATAATAATAATAATAATAATAATAATAATAATAATAATAATAATAATAATAATAATAATAATCTCTAATTAGTGTATCAATCTTTGTGCAGCATGATTATTCGTTTTATTATATTTTCTGTGACGTTATCTGTACTAATATTGTTATTAATCTACTGCTATATCAATAATATTTTGTAAAACATTTCTACATTGTCGCAGTATATAGGCGGAACACTATCTATGGACCTATCATATTATGTATGTGGTAAATCAAATATTGAATAATTATTAATTAGGAATAATAACTGTATATCGAAGTTTTTCATACTATTTCATTTAAAACTTCATGTTCCTGTTTTGGTACGTTCCATTAAACGTTTGTCATAAACGCAGAAAATAAAGCCTTATTTTTACCGTGTGAGGAAAACATATGTGTATCTTATCTGTCGCCTTCCATACAAGATAAGACATGTCAGTGAGATGACCTTGTACTATGCTTCTATTTATTATGAGCGTAGCACGACCGATCGTATCTCACTCGAGGGTGCGACACTCGACCGAGTTCAAGCGAGCGAATTAACTCCAATGCAGCACTCTGGTTCTCACTATAGTACACGATGCTAGTAAAGAGGGAGGGCCTGGAACTGACGTCGTTATATTCTGTTCACAGTTATAGAAAATATTTTACTTCATTTTCTAAAGCTGGCTTAAGAGAGTAATTCTTTTAAAAATAAAAGTAAACATAAAACTGGGGATTCCAGCCTTATATCTGTAAAACACAGTAATTCGCAGTTTGGGTCGGATGTCAGGTAGTCAAAATACCATTCTGTGTGCGACACAAAAATATTTTTCTACGAAATCTTAAGATAAAAGAAAAAGCATAGATTGTAGCAGAGATAATTTGTATTTGCAAGCTATACTATGAGGTGGAAATGGCAAATTTACTTTCCAGGCTGCATACTCGCACTTCAACTGAGCAGATAAATTGTGACGACACTTTTGTGATTTTAATGCATTAATAAATTAATAGTGATTATAAATTACATATTTTATTACATATTTCCCCGATATTTACTACATTTTTATGTACATATTTCGCACTTAGATATTACATAAAAATCCGGGGCCTACTAATAACGACAATGTAACATTGGAGAACAATGAAAAAACACAGGATAAAATAAAATTGAACTAACATAGAAGAGAAAATAAAGTGAGTGTACTTGATATCCATTAAATGGAGTTAGTACACATCCCAAACTTGTATTTTTATTACCAGAAATATATATATATATATATATATATATATATATATATATTAGATATACTGGGTGTTCAGTTCAAAATGTGTTATGGCTCGCTGTATGCCGTCATGTGGCTAGCTGATGAGCCTAGAGAATTCAATCTTCCTACACTTCCGCAGCTCAGGTGTATAATGTAAGAGGCAGAGAAGTTGGCTAGCAAGTACGGCATTCATTCTGAAGAGTACGTGCCGATACGTACGGTAACGCCGGTAGTGGCAGGAATGTGAACTGTTTGGAAATACGTACTGTCGGGATATGGGGAGAGGGTTAAGACGATTACTTACTTATTTGTTGACATTAACTTCGACGGTCAACATGGACACGGAGCATTTGATTTGTGTTATGGAATGTTACCGTACGCAACCGATGATAACAAATACCCTGCGTACGACTTGCCGGCGCAAAACACAGTTCGAAAGAGGTTATGGTAGCACACAGACCGTACAGACGTTGAAGTTATACCGTACACGTTCTCAAGTTCAGATTGAAAAACGCCTTAAATAATAGGCAACTTCTCTAACATATAAGCTGAAACTCGCTTCAAATCGGTGACCCAACAACAGTGACGTCATGACACACTTTGAAATGAACACCCAGTAGAATGTATTCTAAATCCAATAATAATTACGAATATACCGGTGTGACATATCTATCAACATCAACTCCTGATATTATAAATGTATAAAAAAGAATCTGTACAACAGACTACAATACCTGATGCTTGACAATGATCTCGAAACATAAAGCAAGGCATACAGATAAGTAAGGAAAAATTTAGAATTAAAGTATAAGAACATTTTTATTAGGTTAATATAGATGTAAATATTCTCAAACATTCAAAATAGGAAACAGACTTCTATCATACAAAATTCATAATTATAAAGCATATATAAGACGTTTTTGTGAAATGGAAAGAGATTTAAGCAAAAAGAAGAGATGTACAATCATCCAGAAAACACTAAGCACAATTACATATATTCCACCTAATGTCTTCATGACTACAAATTAAATACATCATATTTGCTTGAAATAATAATCTCCATACCGAATTTTGACCGCGTATTGTATACTCGTACATTACAAATTATTTTTCATTCTTCATTTGAATTAGTTGAAATGAAATCAATTAATCCATCTACATAATATATTGTCTGTATATACATCTTGATTACAGAACTTTTAACACTATATCACTTTGGAAAATATATTACTGTACATGTCTTTCACGTGTTAATAAGGTTACATAAAATTTAACACGTGAAAGACATATAATATGCTTTCCAAAGTTGCATGTATTTTAAAGTAAGTGAAATAAGAACAGGAATTCATTGCAACAAAAGAATTAAACATCAATTAAAAGCTAAATAATTATTTCAAATAATTCGTTGCAATTCATGTTAAGGCCTGAGGGAAAACCATCAATAATAATGCATCTTATGATTAATTGGAAAGTTCTATATAAATTACACATTGTGTTGAGATTTTATGCTTCTGACAGTATTTAAGGTAGAATAAAACAAATTTTAACACAAACATGCTAAGAACAACCATTAAGGAAAACGACACGTGTGATAAATCCAAATAAATATCTCAATAAATAACTAAAGAAATAAGTTTTAGAAAAACTGACTTTATGTATGCCTTTTACAAAGGTGCAAAATTATCTTGTGTATGAATTTTCACATTGATTTTTAAGAAAAGGAGATACAATTATTTTATACTTTTAACATACCCTAGCTCTTGAATGAAACAAGGATATACAGAGTGAACTGTGAGGAATGTTATTAATTTCAGAGGGTTATTCTTTGAGATATTTCAAACAAAAAGTTTAACACAATTTTGCTCTCTCTTTTTTTTTTTTTTGTTTCTTCTTCATAGTGTGTTTTGGGAAAGTCATTGATTTAATTTCCAATATGCTCAGTCAGTTTAAGAGAGCAGTGTATTGTGATGATGAAGGATTGAAGGAATTTTACATTTGTCCTTTAACCCTCAAGCAGGAGCGCCAACTTCTGTAACACGAGCAGGTGCGCGGCGCAAATTTGATACCGTTCATTTATTTCACGTATAACTTTTTAAATAATATGTTCTAATGACTTCTTTCTTGTGGAAATAATGTTATTAGTGTTCTAGTCCTTTTGTTGAGGTTCTCCAGTCATTTAGTTCAATTTTCAACAGTTTTATTGAAAGGGAACAAAGAGAATACTTAATAATTTTGAGTATTATCTATTGTAGTTACACATTTTACTTGCAAACATTATCAATTGTTGTACATTTCGTAGCTATTTGTCAATAACAGTTACTACATTAGTGGTACATATCAATAAGTGTTACTTTTTTCTTGATGAAACCTATCAGTTTTCCGCAACACACGAACCTTACCTTAGTTCCCCACACTCCTCACACAATATTATCATTTTTGAATGGTCCCGGCAAACAAACTTTCATGTTTCATTTCATCTGCGTCCACTTATTCTTACTTCTGCCGTAAGGCACGCACCTTCTCCTTTTCTTCATTGGAGGTCCGTCTACATTCTGATGCAATTCTTCTTCTCCGGGTTTATACAACTGTAGAAATGCTTCGATATCTGAATGTAAGGAAAGAGTCATTGACCTCTCAAAGAGCAAGGACTAAATTCTTAAAAAATTCTCTCCGAATAACTGGCCTGTTTTCCAAATTTGCCTTAAATATAAAGTAAATATTGATACCTGCGACATTTACCAAAGCGCTAGTGGCCACCTTCTTGTTACACGTGAAACAGTATAATTGTTGCACATAACTGGTCCACAGTATCCACACCTTCCTTTGTCATGTTGTGATCTAAAATTACTTAGGCTTCTCTGTTTTATTGTCAATCACTCCTTGGTCGTGCATAGTGGACAGAAGTACAACTGATTTGTTGCTCTTCGGAACATAAGAAACGAGTGTAAAATCTTTCTGATAGTCAAATATGCTTGACCCTACCTCCTGATCTTTGTGTGGCAGAAATTGAGGTAGAATTTCCCTTTTATCTTTCCGCAAAGTTCCTATTGTTGTACCCTTTTTCAATAGAGATAAACCTAATAGACAGCTTGTGTACAGTTGTTAGGTTCCTATTGGAATCAGCAAATAGCAGCACCAGTCTCTCTACAATGTCGAGTGGCTTGTTAGAAGCATGGAATGATCCATCAGGTTGTTTTCTACAGTACGCCTCTATGTTTGATGTGAAGAAAGCCTTAGCGTCGCATAGGGCAAAAATTTTAACCCCATACTTAGCGGGTTTGTTGGGAATGTACTGAATAAAATTACACCTACCACGAAACTGTTATAATTTTTCATCAAATTTGATGAATTCGCCAGGATTGTAACACGTTTTGCTGTTCTATGTGAATGAATCAAGTACTATACGAATGGCCGCTAATTTATCAGTTCTGATACTCTCACTTCTTGTGCTTTTGTCGTCGAATCTGATGGATCTGAGAATCTGCAAAAATTTGTCACAACACATACAGGCTCTCAAAATTTGCCAGTTCCATCAGATGCCCACAGTTCTAGCACATTTGTGTGACTTCCTTTCTTAGTCCCTCTCGGGTACAATAAACCAACTAAGGAAGTATTTCACTCCTCGACATTTTGCTAAATCTCCTATCTCTGGTGAAGTCAGTATCAATTTCATTTATTTCAGTAAACAGGTTCGTACAACGAATACTATGATCAAGTATTCCCCTTCGGCCCTGGAGAAATCTTCAATATGTTCTTCTTTTTGGATTTGCTTGATGAGTATGGAGTCTTACGCCACATGGTCACTTTGTCTCGCCCAACATAATAATAATAATAATAATAATAATAATAATAATAATATTATTATTATTATTATTATATTTATTGTAGACTATATAATATAAACTATGCCATATACAATATAAAATATATGAAATATAATATAAAGTATATGATATATAATATAAAATATACAACACGCAATATAAAATATATGACACATAATATAAATTTGACATATAATATAAAATATATAATATAATCTATATACGAAAAGTATATAATATATAGGATACTTATATTTAATGTAATGTACTATATACGCACACGCAGAAACATGAAATTACAAGTACATATGACACTTACATGACCGGGGGCGCGGCGCAGATTTGATCCATCTGCGTCGTCTCTGTTTTAAATGTTAATTACTACATGTGTATTGACATAAAAATGCCAGAAACTCAACTGACATGATTGTTAAGATTCATTTTAAGAATAGATGTAGTGTCGCAATTCTCTGACCATTGTTGCGTCAAAAATTCCAATTATACTGAAGGTGGTATCATAATTGCGCCAGCACCCCTGCTCGAGGGTTAAATGTGCAGAACTTTTATTTGAACAAATGTAACATTTCGTTCTAAAAAGGAATTTTAAAATATTACATTTGTTCAGATAAAATTTCTGCACATTAAAAGAACCAAACTAAAATTCTTTTAATAATTTATTATCATAATCAGACAGCGGAGTTTAGGTCCCTACACAACGACATGACGTCATGTCCCTTCCTTACAGAGGGAGCATAACAATGAGTTCAATTGCCTCCTTGCAACTGATGTACACCTATAGTACAGGCAGAATCAATAGGCGGGTTTTTGGTTTGGTACAGAAACATCTCATTCCACACTTTCTCTAGCAGTTTATGACCTGAACAGAGAGATCTTTCTGTCGCTCCATTCGAATGTTAGTTGTTGACAAGTGCTTATATGTGATACTACTGTGCTACAGTTTGTTCTTAAATACAATATATCTCATAATAAACAGTATTTTTAAACAACTACTAATCATCTGAGTACTGTAATCGCTATCATGTCTCAATCGGGTCCTGATATCAGAAGCCTTACTAAAGGTGTTATTTATCAACTTCACTGTTTCTTGAAAGAACTGTGAGGACATTAAAAATGTCCTGTCATCAATGCAGACAGTCACTGTCAAAGGCCAGTGGCGCTTCTTTACGATCGGTCCAGAGAATTTACGGAAAATGGAGACGAATAGCAATACAGCAATGATCCTATGGAGCCTAATTTTACATATATTTATTTAAAGAATACACGGACAGATGTAGATAACATGGAATTTTACATTTAAATTAATATTTTTTTTTTTTTTTAGATATTGTAACATTTTATTTTATGCTATATTAAGTTGTTTATTTAAGACATTAACAATGGAAAATTGTTTCTTATTTAGATTGTTGAAAACCATTGTTTAGTTAATTTATTTTTTTAGAAATTATTCATGGAATAAGGTAAAGTTCTTAATTGATATGCTAATTATATCTCTGTCAAATGGAGTATTATATTGTAGTCTACTACATATTCTCGACTGCTAAATTTTTAGGAGCTCCAATGTTAGTTATAATTAGGTAAAATACATTACGTTTGGGAATAAAATATTATTAGGATCATAAAATGAAACATTTTTAATAACTTGTCAATAATACATTAACTTGAGTAGATATAACTGTGACTGGCGACTATTTTATCGACTTTTTTCATTGAATATATGCTACTTCAACACTTCTTGTATTGAATTGTTGATGGACTTCAATAATACAGGGGCATAAACAGGACTGAATAAAACTCACTGCATAGAATCAGAATAGTGCTGAGTGCCCAATTTATAAAACGATTTTTTTGTTTCATACTTATTGTGTTATTTATTTTAATAAGCTAAGCATTCGTAAGTGTGCTTTCATTACGAAACTCGTTCATGTTATAATAATATCCATATACCACAATCAGTACACATACATTAATATTTTGTACTTTAATGTTTAATTTTACCATGATTTATGAAGTTGGTAAGTATACTGCATAAACATTATTTAGTATTTACTATTTCAACATAACATTCTGAAAATGCATAAATACAAAGTATTTGTGTAATGCTAAATATTTGATTTATATTAGGTTTACATTACACTTTCATTAGTGAAATGACTTAACTTGCAAAATATTATGATGATAATACTGAGTAAAAAACATAGGCCTTATTTGTAATTACTACAAATCACGTTATTATTTTATTTATTTTCTAAGTTTTCCTGCAGTGAAAAAGTATCAATGGAGTTATTTGGAACAGGACCATACACCAAGCAGATTCTGAGGGGTGTAGGAGTCGGGGTAGAGACCCGCCGATTTCTTCTGCCCCTAGTATAGTGTTGAGTATCAGGACCAAAAATCCTCTGTCTAATCATAATTAAAGGTAGGAAGCTCGTACCAAAACACAGATTTCAGGTTGAGTGCAGCCACACATATAGATCACGCAGGCTCTATTGCACTACTTGTCTTCTGTGTATAGTATAATCTGTTCACATAACCAACTCACAGTATATCCTTAAGAGTGGAATGATGACTGTCATAACTACATTACAGGAATATGCACAGTAGAGTTGTGCAGTTTAGTGAGCGGTTTTTAACATTAAATCTTCCAATCACACGAAGTTGAATGAACACTTGAAGATTCACTGGTAATCATACAAGCCTATCAACAAATGGAGAAATACATTAGCTGAAAATTATTTAATTTGTATACGTAATATAGAGAACGAATATTATTTCAGGGAGACTGTATTTAATTTGTATACATAATATAGAGAACGAATATTATTTCAGGGAGACTGTACTACGAAATATTTACTAGGGCATTCGAAAAGTAATGGCAACATAGTTACTGTTTCACACTAAATTTATTCAGGTTACTTTTGACATGATATAATTCAAATAGAGTCCCCTGCCATGTCAACAATACGTTGCCAAATCCTTGGAAGATGGTTGACTCCATCTGCAGCATCATTTCTGGATATCTCTGTCACTGATCCAACTAAAGCTCTTTGGATACCAACTCTTGATTGATTGCCTTGCTTCCACCCAATCTTGCAATAGTTTGGTCACCCTAGCATTACAAAAAGCTTTTAGGAGAGAAGCTTTCGGGCAATCGTAAAACAGTGAACGCCAAGCTCCGCTCACGACCACTTTTCCCCTACAAGCTCACCACACACTCTAGCGGGAAAGAGTGGAAATAGGGGGTTTAGGGTGGGGGTGACATCTAGTGGAGGAAAGTGGAACAAAAAGAGTGAATGCAGCATCTACGAAGCAAAACAGGAACTTCGTCCTGTCTCCCTTTGTCTCTCCTCTCTCTCTCTCTCTCTCTCTCTCTCCAGTCTTTTCTTCTCTCTTCCTTACTTGATGTCTCTCTCTCTTTTTTTCTTATGACTTTGCAGAGGGTAAGATTCGATCCGTGAATGTTCCTAACGAAACACACGCAAGCTTTTTGGCTACCGAGGGGAATTGGTGGTAGAAGGGAAAATGAATCTACTTATGTTCGGGACAATGACTGAATAGCGTGTGTAGAAAGCGGCGGGCTTGTGAATTTAGCTTGATAGGAGTTGACTGCTGGGGTGGCATAAGTGTTAACGCGCGCTGGTAGAGCTTCATTGTGTCCATGTCCAGCTATGAATACAGATGGAATGACGTGTTGTGATGAGCCATCACGTGGTGGGTCCTGATTACAGCAAACGAGGCTCTGGTGACTATTGTGTTACTTCGAGGACAGTGTAAAGTTAACAAGTGAGTGTTGTTTTATTAAAAGTATGTGTTAGTTCGTTCGAGGAAAAAATTTATATATGAAATGTAAATATGAAATACGTGCAAGGCGGTAGGCAGTGATCCATCAGTGTTGTTTTATTCAAAGTATGTGTTAGTTCGAGATCCAAACGTTGTCTAATGCACATCAAGTGCATTCCACATCAATTTGGTTGTATTGTGTTGTGTTGTAAAATATGAAATACATGCGAGGCGGTAGGCAGTGATCCACCGAAGCGGGACAGATAGTAGAGAAAGAGAGCAGGCGAGTGAGGTGCCGAGCGGCGAAGGTGGGGATAACTTCCCCTACTGGCGTTCACTGTTTCACGATTTATTCAAGCTGTCTGTAATGCCTAAAGCACTGAGTTGCATTTTTTCCTCTTGCAACTTGGATTTTATGAAGCACCTTTGTTTGTATCTACTAAACAATTTTTAGGACTGTATTACTTACTACTAATCAGAAATAGTGACAGTATTGATAAAATATGGTTACTTCGAGGCTTTCAATATTGCTAGGGTGACCAGACGTCCTCTCTTATCCAGACATGTCCTCCTTTTTAGGCCTTTGTCTGGGGTCCAGGCAGATTTAAAAAAAATCAAGAAACGTCCTCCTTTTGGTAACTTAAATGCCTGATATTTTGAAATTATCTGATTTAACGCCTTTTTCAAGTAATTTGTCTGTAGGTGGCAGCAACATCAATGGAATATACTCTTTGCCAATGATCATATCATAACTCTCTTTGCTAACTCTAAATAGATATATTCTGTCCTCTATAATAATTATTATAGTTCCCTTGACTTTCACATGTAGCTAACTGTAAAATCATTGTTATTAAGTTTTATCATAATTATTTTGTAATAAAAGAAATATTAACATACCTTCGGAATGTGTACTATATGTCTTTCTTGTGTTAAATTCTATCGTACCTGGTTTACATGTTTTGGCCTTGTATGGGCCTTCTTCAGAACTGGTTGTTGCTGGCCTTTTGTTTTGTTTCCTGTGGGGGTGTGTTTGTGTAGTGTAATGTGAAGTCAAAGAGTGTGTGTGTTCTGAAATTGAGTTGTGTATTGAGAATTTCATTTGGATGTGTTTTTGTGTGTTTTTATATTTCGTATTGTTCTAGTCTGTTTAATTTCTAACTTTTTGGTTGGATGTGTAGAATTTCCATGTCTGTGTTGATGTCTTTGTAGGTGTGGTTAGCATTTGTGACGTGTTCTGCATATGTGGATGTGTTTTGTAATTTTGTTAGGGCTGTGATGTGTTCTTTGTAACGTGTTTGAAATTATCTGTCTGTCTGTCCTATGTAGAAGGTGTTGCAGGTGTTACATTTGAGTCTGTATAAGTCTGTGTGGTTGTGTGGTTAACCAGGTACGATAGAATTTAACACGAGAAAGACATATAATACACATTCCGAAGTGACGTAGTGTTAAAAGTTGTGTAATCAAGATGTATATATATATATATATATTAACATATTTTTAAGTATGATATAAGCCTAAATCTGTACTGTAAATATTTTGTAATAAAATAGATATTGATGTAATTTAAAGTTTAAATTATAGGCCTAAGCCTAAATCTAAGTACATATTTTCTGTCCTCCTTTTTCGAACAATGTCCTCCTTTTTTAAACTTTGTGTCCTCTTTTTTATCAACGTGAATCTGGTCACCCTAAATATTGCAGGTTTATGAAAGAATTGCTGCTGTTACATGCTACAAGATTCCAATGGGATTCCAATGATCACTGCTAGGAGCACTGATTTACAGCATTGTTTCCATTACTTATCAAATGCCCTGGTAATACTTTTCTTTGCATGGGGGATACAGTGATTAAGAGAAACATTCTAGTTCAAAATTTGACTCAAAATAGTCATAATTTTATACTTTCTCGACCTGTGTATAATCTTGGTATGTTTCAGTGTCCATTCAAATAATTGTGTACAGCAGTCACTCTCCTGCAGTTCAAAAATATGGAAATGACTCATGTCGCGAGATGTGGAAGAATAATTCTTGTTCAAATATACCAATCCGCAGAAGTCCCAATAGTCATTAAAGCAAAAATGAAAAGTGTTCTTGAAACGAATTATGGGTTTAATGTGAAATGCCATATACGAAATATAACTTACTATTAGATTCACAAAGCTGTTGTTCACTTGGTGATATAGCAAGAAATACTGTGTCATATTTCAGATTTGCTCTAGTTATGTCTTGCGATGGAGAACGAACATTTTCAGGGTACAAAAATACTATTTTTCTGAACATATTTGATACCGGTATATTTTTGATACTGTATTGTATTGTATTTATTAACATTCTATGGTATTCATACATTGCTTCACAGCTAGAATATGGAATAAGTCAAAAAGCTTAATACTATTATAAAGTCTTAATTTATAGTCAGAGTCGAGATGAAATATATACAGATGAGATTTACAATATAGTCTACTAGTACAACACAAAGTTTCAGTATCAATTTCATGAAGCATTATTGAATGTCATGAATTCACCTACAGAATAGAAGGCGTGAGAAATTAGGTACTTCTTTAATTTGGCCCTAAATAACATAACCTTATGTTTTGAATTTCATTTTTTATATCGATAGGGAGGTTATTAAAACATTTTACTGCCAAATAACGCACCGAAAATGTACATTATTATTAATTGTAACAAGACTAGACACATATTATTATTCAGTGGCGTATACTGGTTAAAGGGTTTGGGTTACCGCTGACCCTATTATTACACAAAATATATCTAACAATTACTTTAATTTTAATTACTATGGTAAAACTAATAATACAAAATTATTACATTATGTTATATTATAAACTTTTTCTTTTGTAATTTCCTTGGGCCACCGCCGGTAGCCCGCAAAATACGCCCCTGGAATAAACGTATTTTGTTTGTTTGTTATATGGGTAAATTATTTTATATTGAAAATTAGGAAGAATATAAGTGCCAATTATTATTTTTTACATAGGCTAATTGTTCATTCTGTTTATTCTGAGGCCATGAATCACTGGCTCAAAGATAAGTTTGGTTACCCCTCGACTGTACGTTTGTTTTGCTGGTGTGTTGACATTGAGAGCTGCATCACTACTGTTCATTCGGTAAATATAGGCTACAGTCCAAGCTCACACAACTTGACAGTTTCGGTATGAACTTCTTACCTCTGATATCATAATACACTGCTCTCTTAAATTGACTGAGCATATTGGGAATTAAATCAAAGATTTTCCAAAAACATGCTATGAAATGTTTCATATAAATCAGTTTTTATCTTGAAAAGGAAGCAAAAACGAGAAAAATTGTATTAACTTTTTTGTTTGAAATATCTCAAAGAATAACCCCTTGAAATTAATGATATTGGCCATAATTTATTTCTCACCCAAAGTAACAGGTCTACTTTTATATTGTCATGAAAATTTCCCGGACTCTTAAAAAAAGAAGGAAAACTACCACTGCTTCTTTGGATTGTTTTTATAAAATAAAGTATAAAACATTAAGGGGAGAGGATGGTATTTTTTGGTGAAAAAAAAAGTAAATTTTCAAAAAAAAATCTTTAAAATACTCTGTGATATGTGTGGAATGCATAGCATAACATTTTGTGGGTATTTGTGCCCTTATCGGATGTTGAGTCGCCATTTTTAAACTTCCTGCTTTATGGATTTTTAAATCAGTCGGCCACTTTTATTGTTGTTTCCGGTAAATTAAATTTTCAAAACAATTTTTTTTCTTTAAAATACCCTTTGATATGTGTGCAATGCATTGCATAACATTTTGTGGATGTTGGGACGTCATTTTTAAACTTCCTGCGCTATGGACTTTTAAATTGCCCGCTTTTATCGGTTTATGGTAACTTCATTTTTTTGCTACTTTGCCAGACAAAAATGGATATACTTTCTGAACTATTAAAGATACATGCATGAAATTTAGAACACACATTCTTTAGACTATTAGGAAACTTTTCTCTGTAACAGAATTTTGTTAATTGATTTCATTTAAAAAATACGTCCGTTTGTTTGCAAGAAAGAAAATCTGAAAATTGTTATCAGATTTTAATTGTTTATTTTATTTTACAAACGTAGGGACTAATATCAAAATTCTGTTACAGACAGTTTGTAGAACATGCTTTTGCAAATACATTGCAAAAAACTGTTTGAATATATCTTTAAAAACGGTTTAGATATATCAGTTTTACTACAATCCTGCATTGGGTATATTTTTTTTTTTCAAATTTGGGCCCCCAAATATTTTTTTTTTTTATTTTTATTTGATTGAGTTGCCACAGCTATGAGCTCTCCACATACAAAAAATTAATATTTTACACAAAAAAGGAAAAAAGTTTAAAAAAATACCATACTCTCCCCTTAATACATGACTGGATGGAAATGCTTAAAAAATTTCTTTAACTAAGAAATTTAAGAATTAACAATAACATTATTACTATGCTTAACTTTATCAGAGAAGAAACAATTTGTTTAAAAGGACTCAGAACAAACCAAATACATGACAAAAGAAAAATAACATACATGATTTGAATAATTTCGAGGGAAAAATTGTTCCGGGGCCGGGTATCGAACCCGGGACCTTTGGCTGAACGTACCAACGCTCTCCCACTGAGCTACCCGGGAACTCTACCCGACACCAATCCAATTTTTCCCTCTATATCCACAGACCTCAAAGTGGGCTGACAACCGTCAAGCAACCAACATTTGAGTGCACACTAACTCTGTGTGACTTTAAATTGTGGTTTTCTGTTACGTACAGTGACGTGTATTATGCAAATTAAGCTTTCAGGAATAACTCCCTGTAAAGTTAATTTGAATAATTTTTCCCTCGAAATTATTCAAATTAACTTTACAGGGAGTTATTCCTGAAAGCTTAATTTGCATCATACATGATCTCTCCTTTCTTGTCCCTTCTCTGTAACTCATTCACTCTCTGTCTATTCTCTCTTTTCCAATAGGGAGATTATTAAAGCAATATTATCAGAATCAAGTACATTTTAACCCATCAGAAAATTAAAATATTTCTGTGCCTTGCAGAAACGTCTGAAAGATATAAGTGAAGAAAGTAAAACGGTGTCAAGTCTCCTGAACTACATAAGAAGTATAGCTACTTACAAAGATGGTGAACAATGTCGTAGGATGTTCACAAATACAATTCAAAATCCATTCTTGAGCAGTTGTAGAAATTGCCTTCTGTACCATATTTACGTACATATACAGGGTTTTTGAAGTAGCCTTGCTCTACTCACTCCTGCATCTGAGTTGTTGTATGTGGTCCATGTATGTCTGCATTCTTCTCGTCCCATTTAAATTCCCACATTACTTCTGTTAAAAGAAATGCATACATTATATTTTACTGCTTCCTCAAATTTCGAGGTTGTCCGTAGACAAAGCATACCAGAGACATGCAAATAATAAATTAAGACAGTGTTTCTCAAACTATGGTCCGCGGACTACCTGTGGTCCTCGAGGTCTGCCATTGTGGTCCTTCAAAAAAGATAGAAGAAAAAATAAAATTCAAACGAATTGCATACCACACTATAGCTGAAAATCTCAGAGTTTGGAAATGACACATGGCAATCGCCTTTCACTTTTTCTCCCAGTACTGACGTTTTATGAATTTTATTACCCTAATCATCTACCGAATTCTCACTCTACTCTCAGCAACAGAAGAGGGTCTGGTGCTGCTGTAATCCAGCCAGGGACCACCCGAATTCACAACAGAGAACCAAAGTACCGAACCTTTTCATGTATTTATGACTTTCTTAATAGTTTTGCCGACACCCAGTCTGCACATTGAAATGGTCACGTACTGTACATTGTACACCAATAATAAAACATGCCAAATTGCATCTTTACTTGTTGAAAATCGGGCATGTTTCTGCATTAATTTCTTTTATTTCTGTTTTTCCAGATGATGATATAAGAAATTTTAGACTCCGTCTGTTTTAAAATTCGGGTGAATTAGATCCAGAAATTCAAATTACAATGCTTTTCTAATTATATTCTCTGCAGTCAATCACAAGTAACTTAAAACACTTTCTGTGCATTGTTGATTCATCGCTTACCTATTAGCAGTTGCTTGTTTGAAATCCTTCTTATGTGCTAAATGCTAGTAGTTGTCTATGTCTCTGTTAAATAGTGTCCACTATACATCTTTGTAGAGAAAGGAATGCTTCATTTAGGCAGTGCTAATAGTTCAGAAGCTGTGTGTGAAGATATTCAGTGATTCTAGTGACATTAAAGACATATCTAGTCCTAGTGGTAGCTGTTCAAAGAAAAAATATTTTCGTAAATAAGACAAGAGTTATTTTGAAGTTGGATTTACTTGGTGTGGCAATGAGAGTGAACCAAAACCTCGGTGCGTTCTTTGTTATGAAGCACTTTCAAACGGGTGTATGAAACTCGTGAAATTGAAACAGCACTTAGAGATAAACCACACGTGTAAAAAGTAAGCCATTCGAATTGCAATATTAATGTGAGTACCAACATTTATTTATTTTTTTCATTTATAAGTGAAAGATTATCCAAACTCTAATAGACTTGAATTATTAAAAAAAAATGAATATTCTCCTATTAACATTAACTTATTTAGTTAATACTAATATAAAATTAATTGAAATAAATTAATTTTAATTAATTAATTCTATTTTAAAATATAAGTATACTGCTATTAAAATATGCTACAAAAATCATAAACTTACTTTCGAAGGGAACAAGAGTAAGGTGGTCCACGGAACTGTTCCGACTTAAAAAAGTGGTCCCCACTTCAAAAAAATTTTGAGAAACGCTGAATTAAGGGCAAATGGACGTTATCGCATTCAAAGTAATGGTAAAAATAGCCTATCTTCAAGCGGTCAGAATTGTAATACTATTTATCACAGCTCTTTCATTTTTTTAGTGATATATGTATACACATTAAGCTTTAAAATGAAAGAAGAATGGTTAATCTAGTGTAAGTCGTACCCTTAAATTAATTTTTGAATTTAATCATATTTTTTATATAAATTCACTACATACCTGTGATTAGGTACACTCTATTCACTTATCATAGCACACATTGAATTAAAATTTTGGCCACTTACTGCTAATAGATACTAAAACATGCCCTACTAAAATTATTAAAATATCTGTAATATTATGGGCATACGGCTTATACTAATCTTCAATTCCTTTTTAATTTATTGACGGTGATGATTGCTATAAGCCCTATGCCCATAATATTATAGATACATGAATAATTTTAGTAGGGTATGTTTTAGTATCTATTAGCAGTAAGTGGTCAAATTTTCAATTCAATATGTGCTATAATAAGTGAATAGAATGTACCTAATCACAGACATGTAGTGGATTTATAAAAAAAAATTGTGCTTAATTAAAAAAAATTAATTTAAGGATAAAGATTTACTCTAGAGTAACCATTCTTTTTCATTTCAAAGCTTAATGTATATACATATATCACTAAAAAAATGAAAGAGCTGTGATAAATAGTATTATATTTATGACTGCTTGAAGAGAGGCTATTTTTACCATTATTTTGAATGCGATAATGACCAACTCCCCTTAAGATAATGCATTAAATACAATGTTAAGTTCAAGTTACTCCGAATTTACAACACTGGGAAATTCTGATAACAGCCATTCCAGTTGTCATGGATGTTACATTTTTACTATTTTCAAACTCTACATCTTGAAAATGAAGTGACTTTTGTCAGTTTTTATTATTAGAATCAATTTAGAAGATCAGTATCATTTTACAGAGAAAAAAGCTGTTGAATAATATTTATTATTATTGCAGAACATAAAGAAAAGGTTCCGTCACGGATGTTACAAGATTTGTGAACTCACTTCACACTTTATTAACAAAAAGTGTAAAACTTAGGTCTCTGCCTCAAGCAAAAAGAAATTCATTCTCATAGTGTCCATGTGAAAGCTATGCAAATCTCATGGTATCCAATTAGTTCACAAAAACATAATCGCTAAATAGTTTATAGTCATTTCTTTCACGTCACTGATGTTACACACGTTTTGTCATGGATGTTACAGATGAGTTAATGTCTTTCATTTTTCCAGTTAAAAACAACTGTGACATTTCTACGTCAAAATATTCACTTGAACTGTAAAATTAATTGTTATTAACCCAAGCTACTGAAAATAAATGGCAGAAAGCATATGTTGTTGTTTTCTAATGCCCGGCGTTTGACAATAAAGTCATTTGACCTCTTCCACTCCAATATTTTTCAAAGATATTATCATGGCCAGCCACTGAAGCACATATTTTGAGGTGTTCCGAATCCATTTCTTGGTTTGAGTTGCACAATGGGCAGTTAGGGGACTGATATATATTCCAATTCTATTGAGGTGTTTGGCCAAACAATCATGGCCTGTTGCCAATCTAAATACAACTACAGACGATTTTCGTGGTAAATCGGGAATTAACTGTGGATTATGATGCAGAAAGTTCCATTTTTTCCCTTGAGATTGTGTTATCAAATTTTGTTTGTTGAAGTCTAAGTATGTAGATGTAATAAATCTTTTCACAGAGTAATATGTAGATTTAGTAACAGTTCTGTAAGTAGCAGTGCTGCCCTTCTTTAGTAAAGCATCTGCATTCTCGTTTCCCAGGATTCCACAATGGGATGGTATTCATTGGAATACAATTCTTTTATTGAGTGATATTAATTGAAAGAGCATTTTAGTTACTGTATTTCTGCTGTTTGAGATGAAGGTGTGTATTTAGAGACTATTGATAGAATAGCTGTTTTGGAGTCTGACAATATAACTGCATTCTTAAATTTATTGATGTGGCATAGAAGATTCCTGAGACATTCACTTATTGCAATGATTTCTCCATCAAAACTTGTTGTTCCATATCCAAGAGATCTATAAAGTGAGAAGAGACAGCACGTAACACCTGCACTGGCACCTTGTTCTCTGGAGATCAAGGATCCGTCGGTGTATAAATGAAGCCAGTTTTGTGAAGGGTAACTAATATTGTCTCTAAAGACAATTGTTTCAGTATTTCAGTGTTTACTTCTGATTTCAGTATTTCTTCTGTTAAATTTAGATTATATTCTATATTTAATAGAGTTAAAGAGTTGGGTTTAATTTGTAAGTTTTCTTTTAAATTCAGGATATTGATTTTCTGTTTTAATTCTTGAACGATGGATATGAAACTTTTTTTGAGTTTTCAATCTACATAGAGAACTGTATGAATGCCAATTGTTTCCTGGTAATCTGATAAGTTTTTCATATTGAATCAGTGCTTTTTCTTCTATTGTCATTTTGATGCTGTTAATATTAGTGAGGAATCTCATAGAATCTATTGGAGTTGTTTTGATTCCACCAGTAATGAGCCTGAGAGCTTGGTTTTGAACATATTCTATTTCGTTTATGAAAGTTGAAGTAATTAAAATTTCTTCGCAGTATGCCAGCACTGGCTGTATAAACATTTTGTATGTAGTGTTCAAAGTATTCCTAGAGCATCCCCATTTCTTTCCTGCTAGTCTACCTGTACAATATAAGTACAACATTCGTATTTAAAAATATGTAACATTCAGAGAGGTAAATATTACACTACAACCAGACTTGCAATCGAAGCTCATGTTGTAAACCCGCTGCATTCCTATGTGGGCTGTACTTTATAATTTGGGTGCGCAACTTGATTCCATAGCTTGAATAAAATCGATTAGGCACGTTACACATCGGGTGATGCAAGAAACATGATGCATGGCACATGGAGCGTGACACGTAACGCCAATGTTGTTAGATCTAATGAATTATTCAGTGTGGAGTTGTCAGATGATGAAGATCTTCTGCTATTTTCAATAATAAGAATGCGAAGATAAAGGCGTAAGTTTTGGATTCATTGATCCAAAACGTTGAAAATCATGGTGCTTGTAGTGTTTTATTGGTAGAGTTAGAACACCATCCAGACAAATTCACAAAATATTACAGAATGTCGAAAGAATTATTTGAAGATACGACAAATTGTGAATATTCCTAATAGATGGAAAACATGTATGAGTATTACACAAGCACATGGACTTTTCGCTCTGATTTCTGTTGAAGACTTGGGTAGAAATGGTGTTGGTGCTAGGGTTGCCAACTATTTTTGAAGAAAATATGGGAGACTATGTGGTCTACAATATTTGACATAAAAAATTGAAAAATTATTCAATTCAGTTAGCAGCACTAAAAACAATTTTATTCTACATTTTGGCAGTTAGGCTTAAATTAAAGTATTTTGAGATATTTTACCTAGCGTAATAGTTTCAAACAAATTGTAAAAATTTCCTACATGAATAGTTGAAGTTGACTGTGATTTTCAGTTCTGATTTGATTAAAGTGTTGCGCTCCTTTTTCGAACATTTGAGGAATGCGAGACTTCATATGTGAGTATAGGTATATATCAATATTAACAGTATTAAAAAAAGCTTGTTAAAATTGGCCATAAAGTCATTTAAATATGTGCTCCTGCATATATGACTTACCAGTATATGTCTAAAATGCAGGTAGTAGGCCATTCATGATATAATGACGAGAGTTTGGCTGGCATCTTGGATCGTTTCCCAGCATAGCTCAGTTGGAAAGAGCACTCAGCACGCAGAGTTGAGAGGTCCTGGGTTCGATTCCCGGTGCTGGAACGAATTTTTCTCAAAATTAATAGGTATCTACATGTTGACTACTAACAAAAAATAGTAGTCTCGATTATTCAATGAGGATGGCAAGACCTCGTATATGAATGTATGTATGTATGTATGTATGTATGTATGTATGTATGTATGTATGTATGTATGTATGTATGTATGTATGTATGTATGTATATATATATGTTCACTTACTGTTCATAAAAGGAAACACTCTTTGTATAAGCTTAGCTGCACATTTCAGTGCATCTCTGGAACAACAGAATCCATCATATAAATCACGTTCAACCATATAAAAATTAAATGTTTCAAATTAATTTTTATATTATGCAAAAATAAGGGAGAAAAAGGATCGAAGAGAAGAAAAATACGGAAGTTGGGAGACTGTTAAAAATTGGGGTTAAATATGGGAGAGTTGGCAACACTAGTTGGTGCTGTGCTGCCCATTACGAACACAAGATAAACTAAACTTTCTTTTTATTTCGCTGATGAGACATTTCCCTTGTTGAAGCATATGATGCGGTCATTGCCCAAGATCATATTGACAAAGGAGCGACGAATTGTTGACTATATGCTATCCCGGGCTAGAAAGAATGTAGAATGTGCATTTGGGATGTTATGTTCTAAATTTAAAGTCCTGGATACAGCATTTAACTGTCAATTGGAAACTGTAGGTATCATTATCAAGTGTGAACGTATTCTGCACAACTTTGTGAAAACAAGAGAAAGAAAAATGTGCCAACTTACAGTGGAAAATATTCCAGACTTTGATGCCACAGTAGTTCGAAATGATTTCCACACACCGTATGATGACCGACCTACAGATGAAAGTGTCTATATGAGGGATAGGTTAGTTTCTTATTTTTTTAAGTCTAGCGTAGCTCTTCCTTGGCAATTAATTCCCAGTGACTTAATAAAACTTGTTATGATGTGGGATATTTATATTTAAGTGGAGAGATTTATGTTTTAAAACAAATAAATAAATGAATGAATACATATATGAGAACTAAATAGCTACTTTCCCGGACAATCCTATTTCAGTTTATGTTTTACTTCTGCAGCTATCTCCACCCAAATTTTATCTATGAGATTCTTCTTTGAATAATCTGCTCCTGTATAGTCGTAAATAACTGGATACCTCTCCATCACATTAAATTTCTGGTAGTCCATCATGATCGGAAAGTGTACACCGACAACTGAACTCTGGGCTGTAGTGGCCAGGTTGCATGAAGTACGACACAAAGAATCAGCATGTTTTATCTTGGTTATGATGCAAGGCACATGCATTATGTTGTTTGTGTCTTGCATTATCTGGCCTGACTAGTAGCACCTAAAGGCGTTCGTTTATTCTCCTTTGATGCATGCTTAATGTTCCATGCATACTGCTTCATGTGTCTGTATCGACTGGTGTGTATCAGTGGCGGCTCCTGCGTATTTCTTAAGAGGAGGAAAGAAGGTAACAGGACGAAATGACACCTTCTTGAATGAAACATGCTACAAATTAGCCAACATGCACACATGTAAGACCAGGTAGTGTTGGGGTTGGCCTTCCCTTCTGTATAGCAATAATCTGTTCTTGTAAACTGAGTTTCCTAAATTTTCCATAAAATATAATGTTTTCACTTCCATTCATTGTTGAATAATTGCACAAATTAACAATTACAAGGAAATTCACCTCGCAGCATTTTTCGAGCACACTACAGCATCACACGTGTTGGAAGAGACTATAGCTACTAACACGTAATCGGAACCGCGGAAATGGGAATGGGAAATAATCTGAGGAAAGCGAGAACACTGCACCCACCCACGTGGTCTGTGCTGCCACATGTACATTTTACAAGTTCAATATCACATCCTTTTGAAGAATATGAGTTCTTGTAAAGTCATACTACCATTATTGTTCAAAGTTGCCGGTGGCCAATTTTTTATGTTAAAAATAATGTTGGAGTACCTACTTTCAATTTCAAATATATTTGTACAAAACTGACAACTTGGCTGTTGCCCTGTCTAACAAACAATGAATAGAAGTGAATATCAGGAGCCAAAAAGATCTGTGATACCAACGTAGAACTACTTCCTCTTTGTTTTATATAAACACGACTTTAACTTTCAAATATCCTTGAAAGTTTCAAACCATGAATAGTAGCCTATATAAAGTGCAATGAATAATATTTTTTATTTATAATTTTAGAAAAAAAGTTTATATGGTGTCTTTCATAGCGTTGCCTTAAAACTATTTTATTGTGCCTCCTCCTAGATGTGTTATAGTCTGGTTGAATGCAAGATCACTAGATGGCAGCGGTAGCGAGCTTGCTGCATGACCAGTCGGTTTCTATTTCCCTCCCATGCGCTGATTCAGAGGAGGATCTCCTCCCTCTCCGTTCATTTGCTCGCTTTAAAACTCTGCTTCTTTCTCTGGCCGCTAGTGCGCTGTTGTCTATGTGTGGTAACTCCAGTAAAGGAGGGATGGCTTGGCTTTCCTCCACACAAACAATCTCGCACCTTTCTTACAGTTTTCTAGCAGCACATGAGCGCGCATCATTTAAAACTCGATCAACTGAGGTTTTCTTATAGCTGTGAACTTAAAAATTATCGAATCTTCCTTGAATTTCAAGGCACATATTTTATTTGGTATTTACTTTCGAAAGAAGAAAAATGTGAGGAGGACGTTCCTCCCTTCTCTCCCCCGAGGAACCGCCACTGGTGTGTATCTTGTCTTACTTGAACTGCTGTGTTCCATAGCTTGTCGGTTTTTCGCCTGCTCGAACTGCATTAAGTGTGGTTGTGCAAATAACATTTATTTCAGTCTTCATCAACTGTTAACATAGAGTGCATTGAACAAAATACAACACACTTTAATGAATAATAAAAGTCTGTAGAATGCAAAATATCTAAGGCATTCCAACAGAACTTTGAGGAATACCACAAGAAAATGACCGTCATTCTTCCATCTCTCTGAGGGGAGGAAGCAAAACAAAAGAAAACCACAGGAATAACGAAAGCAGATATGTATAAATGCAGTGGTGATATTCTAATTTCCTAACATTTGGTTCTCTCTCCTAATAACTACAAATTTCAAAATGTTATTATAAAAATAGTAAATAAGGTAATAATAAGCAGCTGTAAATAAAGGAAAAACGCAATGTATCATGCTAGTACCGGTACAGAATATATATGCAGAGTACTATCTACTGTTAAAGTTAGTTTAACATTAAATGTTTAGCACATCACAGCCACTTTCTAGCATGCCATATTGTATTTTTGGTCCAGGGAAAATACACTTCATTTACAATAATACTCGTAAAAAATAGAAACGTTTTCGTAAGAAAGTATTAATATTTTCTCTAAACTAGGATGACCAGACGCCCCATTTTTAACGGGATTGTCCCTTTTTTCAGCTTCTTGTCCCCTGTCCCGAGAAAAATATATGTTGTTGTTGTTGTTTTCTAATGCCAGGCATTTGACAATAAAGTCATTTGACCTCTTGCACTCCAATATTTGAAAATGGCAAGTTGTAGCCGATTTAAGTGAACACCATATTTTAACGTTTTAGTGGCTATTTCATTCACACACAACCCCCAGAGTGTCTGGAGGACTACACCTGCTGTTGGTCGATGGGTCCATTGGACCTAGCTAGGAGATCTTGCTGATCACCAGCTTTCCCTCCTTAAGCCACTGGAGGACGATTTTAGTGCCATAGCAGGTCAGCACTAGGAACAGAAAAGTAGAAAGAGGAGGAAGGAAAGTGAAATGAACCCCTAGGCCTCGAATGCTCTAATGCCGTCGGGGTCGAAGAAAGTAAGAGTTCAGTCAGAGGACTGGATAGGAAAGGGTAAAGAGGGAATTAGGTATTGAATAGAGGAAAATTATACCAAATTCCGTCATTAACTCATCAAGCTGACCAGTGCTAATTGATGAGTAAACCCTCCCTTTAGTTCAGCTTGTAAAATTATGCTTACTAACAGCTGCACCATGGGAAGGTAGGGATGGGACATTAGATATTTGTCCAGGTTGGTTCCTTAAGGCCTTCAATGGGAAGGATTAATGGCTCTCCCCCCTGTATCCGACAAATACCCTTTTGCAGCCCCCGAGAAAAGTATGCTCGGTGTGCCAAATGTCTGGTTTTTTTAAATTGTACCGCATTTCCCTAAATTATAATTAAGATATTTATTTTTCTTTTATTTTATTATGAAAGATAAATACATTGACTTAGTTTTACAAACATAATTCAGATTGTAAATTTTGTGTTAGGAATACCTGGTACCAATGCATCATCAGAAAGAGTGTTTTCGTTGTTGAATTCAATTTAGTCTGACGAAAGAAATCAGTTTATCGTTAAAACCATAATCACAAAATGTAATTTCAAAAATGTGTCTTGCATGGACTTTTATAGTTTCTTCAAGGAAAGGCCCCAACACTTCTACAGCAAATTCACTCATCAAAGAAATATGATGCAGATTGTACAGTTGATCTTCATGGAGAATGTTAAAATACTTATTATTTCTCAGTAATATTTGCAATTACCATGAACATATACCGTATATGTTTAACATAGGTACACGTGGGTGAATTGGTGTTAAATTTCTTGAATATCACCACTGGTTAAAAGGTAATATGAGGCAAAAAATTTTGTTACGAAACAATTCAGAATACAGTGACATGAATATGATTGTAAGGTCCAATTAACCTGAAGTATTTTTAAACAGATAAGTTAACCTATTTAATTCAGACTAGCTGCCACATAAAAATTGTCAACAATGATTTAAGCCAAGTATCCATACTACTCTATTACATACTCTTCTCACTTTATAGATCTCTTGGGTATGGAACAACAAGTTTTGATGGAGAAATCATTGCAATAAGTGAAAGTCTCAGGAATCTTCTATGCCACATCAATAAATTTAAGAATGCAGTTATATTGTCAGACTCCAAAACAGCTATTCTATCAATAGTCTCTAAACACACACCTTAATCTCAAACAGCAGAAATAACTAAAATGCTCTCTCAATTAATATCACTCAATAAAAGAATTGTATTCCAATGGATACCATCCCATTGTGGAATCCTGGGAAACGAGATTGCGGATGCATTAGCAAAGAAGGGCAGCACTGCTACTTACAGACCTGTTACTAAATCTACATATTACTCTGTGAAAAGATTTATTAAATCTACATATCTAGACTTCAACAAACAAAATTTGATAACACAATCCCATGGGAAAAAATGGAACTCTCTGCATCATAATCCACAGTTAATTCCCGATTTACCACGAAACTCGTCTGTAGCTGCATTTAGATTGGCAACAGGCCATGATTGTTTGCCCAAACACCTGCATAGAATTGGAATATATCAGTCTGGTTTTTTTATTTTGTAAATCTGGTCACCCTACTCTAGACCAAAAATACACTATGGCATTCATAAGAAGTGGCAGTGATGTACTGAAACAACAATATTATAATAATAATACTTTACTGCTACGAGGGTTATTCATTAAGTAACTTCCCTTTTCATATAGCGTGCATAACAACAGAGACAGTGGCGCCGGTCTTGCTGTGGAGTGTACCTTGAAGCAGTACGCATCAAGCAGCGGTAGAGTCAAGGTCGTGTCTTTGTTCCTGTTAAAATGTGTGCTGCAATTGCAAGTCCCGCCAGGTGTGAGGTACTTTCTGTAATAAGATTTCTTGTGGCCAAAAACTGTAACGCCAGTGAAATTCATCGCCAATTTTGTGAAGTTTATAGGCCAGACGTAATGAGTGAAGGTGGTGTAAGACAATGGTGCTGTATGTTCAAAAATGAGCGAACCAATGTCCATGATGAAGAGAGAAGTGATCGACCGAGTATCGTGAATGCAGCTCTGATTCGTTTGGTTGACGAAAAGGTTAGAGCAAACCGCAGGTTAGTGACGATTTTCCACAGATTAGTCGTACTCTTCTGTAGAAGGTGATTACCGAAGATTTGGGCTACTTGACACTTTCTGCCAGATGGGTGCCTAAACTCCTTTCTGAGGAACAAAAGGGTCAGCGGATGAGGGCAGCACTGTCCTTTCTTGAGCGTTACGAAAGAGAAGGTGATGCTTTTCTCGATCAGATTGTAACAGGAGATGAGACTTGGGTGCGGTATGTGAGTGCAGAAACAAAGCTTCAATCAATGCAGTGGGACCATACTCACTCCTCGAAATAATCCACAAAGTGTCGTCAAAAACTTTCCAAGAGGAAACTTATGACAACTGTCTTCTGAGACAGAAAAGGAATTTTGCTAGTGGAGTTCTTGGAGAGGAATGCCACAATTAACGCTGAGTGTTACTGTAACACACTAGCAAACTTGAAAAGGGCCATTCAAAACAAACATCGTGGCATGTTGAGCTCTGGGGTGATTTTTCTGCATGACAACTCCCGGCCGCATACAGCACGTCGCACTGCGACCAAACTGCAAGAGTTCAACTGGGGGAAGTATTGGATCCCCCTCCCTATAGCCCAGATTTGGTGCCTAGTGATTACCATCTCTTCATGCACATGAAGACATGGCTTGGCTCGAAGTGTTTTGACGATGACGAAGAGTTGAAAACCAGCATTGTAGATTGGCTTCAGTTGCAGGCGGCCGAATTCTAAGATTGCGGAATTTCAAAGCTCGTCAAATGCTACAACAAGTGTCTCAATGTGACTGGAAACTATGTGGAAAAATAAACTAGAGTGTATACTTTCAAACGTATTGTAACCCAATTCTGTAACGTCATTCATAGGTTTGTAAAAAATAAACGGAAGTTACTTTATGAATAGCCTTCGTAGAACAAAGATACATATTGCTTTTTCATATAAAAACATTCTAGCAACCCCAGGAAGAGTAAGTTACACACTCGTGCTCAGAGCGCATTCTACATAATGTTAAGACATTTTATTAAATAACAGAGTAAAAAGTAAAAAAAGAAAAAGAAAAAAGAAGAAGGAAAAACACATATCACAATGATTGAACTTTAAATTTTCTCTCTAAACAGCAATTTTTAATTGATTTTTTTTAAATAAGGAGCATTAGTAAATTGTATGTTTGGGAATTTAGCTATTAAGTTATCATGTTATAAAGCCTTGGACCGAAGTTGCTACTGTGATTATATGCTACAGCTATGATACATTTAGGTTCTGTCAAGCATAATATAAGTTACAGAGGGTGCCTAAACGTCTCTTCATTGCATGGCATGGCGGATTCCTTTAGCAAGTTGAGGTAAATTGCACCAGTCAAGATACCACCAAAAAAGAAAGGTCCAATTAAACCAAATGCTGACAAACCACACCACACTGTGGTAAGTTCACATGGTATTCCACTGTCACATGAGAATTGTTAGATGCCCAGTAGGTGGAATTGTGACGATTAATTGAGCCATTTAATTTAAACGTGACCTCATCACTCCAAAGAATCTTGTATGGAAATTGATTGTCCTACGCACATTCTGCTTGGTATACCACCTACAAAATTCAATTCTCCGGTCATGATCATCTTCAGAGAGCGTGGACTAATCTAGGATTAAAACTTTTCCATTGAGCACTCTTCAAAACGCGATGGACACTCGATTTTCAAAGTTCTGTCTCACGAGCCGTTTGCCGAACAGATTTTCTAGGAGATTGCTGAAACCTTTCGATGACTTTTCTTTCTCTTGTGAGGCTGGTGGATGTTCGTGGTCTTCCGGAATTGTTCTTATGAACATTCTGAACAGTTCCTTCATCTTCAAACTTATCTCGCAAATGAGCAATTGTGAGTCGCGTTGGTGAATCTCGCTGAAACTCCATTCTAAACCGTCTTTGCACTCCACTTATATTCTCAGTCTTCCAGTAGTACTTTAGAATGAATTTTCTTTCCTCAAAGTTTAATCTGACTTCAGCCATTATTTTAAGCGGTCACACTTGAAAAAATATTAAAAAGTGAGTTAGTTATGAGCTATTAAAGAGTGTGTACATTTTTTTGGCACCCTTCTATGTTTTCTGATCTTTTGATTTTATATTTATGTGAATATAAATTAAATATATTTCGGTTTTTATGTACGAAATTCAATAATACATTTTTATAAATTTGATGGAAGTCGTATACTTTAAATCCTGAATGCAACAGTTCTGAAGGGTAATCAAGAGTTTATTAAGGCATAATTTTATTATTCTTTTCTGCAGCAGAGTTATTGGCATGAGGGAGGTACTATTACCACTATATTAACTTCGCCTTTTTTAAACATTAACCATAGTATACCAACTATTTACTTTTCTTACACATATTGCTATCACCACCACTAAAAAATTTTTATGAACACTTCAACCATTAATGCTTTATTAGACTACTCTGATTGCTCTCTGCAATTTTTTTAGTTGTTTATTTAACGACCCTGTATTAACTACTAGGATATTTGGCATCGATTGTATTGGTAATAGCATGATGGTATTTGGCAAGATGAGGCAGAGGGTTCGCCATAGATTACCTGACATTCACATTCGCCTTATGGTTGCAGAAAACCTTGGAAAAAACCACCAGTAATGAGCACAAGCTGGAATCAAACCCATGCCCGAGTGCAACTTTGGATTAGCAGGATCCTTGTCCTTGTAAGCTTTTTATTTGTTATACACATTAATGGTAACATTTTCACAATTCACTTTTTTGCTTTAAAAAGCTAACAATAATTATTATTGTGTCTACTTACTGATTTCCACGTTTTTCTTCAGTGATATCGTACACCGCAGCATAGAATAATGAATCCACAGAGAACTTGATTTCTTCTTTTCACTTTTCATTGAAAAATATTCCAGCATAAACTTTTCAGAAATATTCTCTACTTTTTTTTTTTTACACCACTTTTCAAACTTCTTATATTCCTCTTCATACCTCTGTCGCGATTTTGTTGGAATTAATAAATCAGTACAGCTGTTAATGTAATACCATTGACACTTATATTTATAAATAGTCATGGTGACAATACCGACAATAATAACATTCTTCAAATGTTTCTTGTACATGGCCCTCTATATGAATCGACCACCTACAAAGCAAATGTATATAGCTATTCATAAAAATTTTACAATTAGACAATATTCAATTTTACATTATTTTTATTTATCAAAGCGGATAAAACTTTGTACAATACACATGTTGTAACTTTATATTACAATACTAGACTGGTTATCAAACTCAACCTGCAACCTTGTTTGACAAAATCTCGTATTGTAAAATAAAACGGTATATAGTAGGCTATATAGCAATGAAATGATTCAGTAGAAATTAATATAATGTAATTGAAAGCTATCACATTTTTATATGTCGTGTCATTCAGTCAGATCACTGCTTGTTTAATTTGTCCACAATGTAGAACTGGTTGTTAAATGTTTTAAATTAAAAAATATATATATAGCATTTACAGGATGGAAGAACACTGACAATACGATATTATCAAGCATTTAATATTGCACAAAACATAATGTAATAGTTATTTAGATACTAATGTCGTAATTCACTGTGGGCTAAAGCAAGGAGATGCACTATCACCTTTACTTTTTAACTTTGCTCTAGAGTATGCCATTAGGAAAGTCCAGGATAACAGAGAGGGTTTGGAATTGAATGGGTTACATCAGCTGCTTGTCTATGCAGATGACGTGAATATGTTAGGAGAAAATCCACAAACGATTAGAGGAAACACGGAAATTTTACTGGAAGCAAGTAAAGGATAGGTTTGGAAGCAAATCCCGAAAAGACAAAGTATATGATTATGTCTCGTGACCAGAATATTGTACGAAATGGAAATATAAAAATTGGAAATTTATCTTTTGATGAGGTGGAGAAGTTCAAATATCTTGGAACAACAGTAACAAATATAAATGATACTCGGGAGGAAATTAAACACAGAATAAATATGGGAAATGCCTGTTATTATTCGGTTGAGAAGCTTTTATCATCCAGTCTGCTGTCAAAAAATCTGAAAGTTAGAATTTATAGAACAATTATATTACCGGTTGTTCTTTATGGTTGTGAAACTTGGACTCTCACTTTGAGAGAGGAGCATAGGTTAAGGGTATTTGAGAATAAGGTGCTTAGGAAAATATTTGGGGATTAAGAGGGATGAAATTACAGGAGAATGGAGAAAGTTACACAACATAGAACTGCACGCATTGTATTCTTCACCTGACATAATTAGGAACATTAAATCCAGATGTTAGAGATGGGCAGGGCATGTAGCACGTATGGGCGAATCCTGAAATGCATATAGATTGTTAGTTGGGAGGCTGGAGAGAAAAAGACCTTTAGGGAGGCCGTTGTGGGAATCTGATTGAATCTAGTTGCTAGGAGCGATAAATACTTGAATGGAAGCTTCTTGAGTAATTGATATGGGATATTGTCCAGACCAGGTGCAGTGTTTCTTCGAGAAGCCAAGATGTGCGAGATCTCTTGTGAGGTAATAGGTTTTAAAAGCTGATGATCGTCTGTAGTGCTAGGAATTTCAAAAATAGGTAGAGGAGCTTTAACCGTATCCGGAGAATGATCTTGTAACAAAGTATCTTGAAGTTCATGATCAATAAAAATCGGGGTGAAGTTAGTTTGCTTGCTTGTCTTATACCAGTTTAATTTCTTCCATATGGTTGTAGTTGGAGTTTGTGATGTAATTGATGCAGTATACTTTTTCCAGCCGAGACGTTTGTAATAACAAAGCACCTTCTTAGTGAGGGCTTCTTGGTTCCTAGCCCCTAAGCAATTGGAAAATTTGGGGGTTAACCTGTATTTCTTATAAGCCAGTCGTCGTTTGGCAACAGCTCTGTTGCAGGCTTCATTCCACCAAGGTGGTTTTGGAGGCATTTTATTTCTAGCAGATTATTTAGAGAGAGGACATTTCCGGCATTCTTCTATTAACAAGTTATGTATGTCGTCAAAATCCTTTATTGTATCCTGAAAACTCTGTCGTTTAGATATTATCTCATCCACCCTGTTACTATTAATATGTCTGGGTTGTGCTGGATTAGGTTGATTGAGGAAAATGGCTTGGTTTAAGTATAAATCTATATCAAGCAGATAGTGATCACTATTCATAGTATCCAAAATTTTATTAATATTAATATGCTGCAGTAAGTCTTCGGATGAGCAAATTAAGTCTGGTTGAGAATCATCCTGACCCCATCTTCCTTTTCTAGTTAAAATATGTTCAGATACAAGTTGCCAATCATGTAATATAGCAAATTCTATGAGAGGATGATGGATTTGCTGCCATCGTCTATGCATATGAAAGTTGGCTATATTAAAATCGCCACATATTAGTATGGAAAGAGTAGAAACGTTTGTTAAAATATGATTCCATTGGTGTAATGATATATTCTCCCTAGGTTTGCAGTATACACCCATGATACTTATATTGTTGACTGTGATAGAGGTGATTTGTATTTTATTATTAATATTAAACATTTCATATTTCTCAGTAAGGTGAACAGACTTGTGGATATACACTGCGACACCACCTCCAGTATCGTCCTGGTTGGCGGAGATTAAATGGTAGGATTTAATGTTCTGTTGTCGATAAGTTTGAAACCAAGTCTCTGTAATAATGATTATATGATAAAATTTTTTGGATACCAAGTATGATATGTCATGAATCTTGTTGTTTAGACTTCTGGCGTTCCAATAGAGGATTTGGAGTCGATCCATGCAAAAGTAGTTTTCAAATCTTCCAATTGGGGTCTGATATAGTCAGGTGCTTCCTGTATAATGTTATTAATAAAGACAATGAATGGAGTTTTATCTAGCTTAGTAGAGACTCGTTTTTGAGATTGAACCTCTTTTTGAGTAGTTTACAATTCCTGTGAATTGTGTTCTGTCTCTTCGCTGTGATATGCAGTTGTCCTAGAAGTAGATTGAGAAGGCTTAGGTGATGTGGGATTAGTCACATATGTTAGATTTTTAGATCTTGGTTGATCAAAGTTGTCTTTGAGTGCCCGTTTATATTCAGCAACATTGTAGCCTGTAGTGTTGTAAGGCAGTTTTCGTTTCCCTCTCTTGTCAGATGTATGGGGGTTCGGGGTACTGTTAGCATTGCACTGGTTGTGAGATGATGGTTTACTATTTGGTGAGATTGGTGCTGATGTCTGAAGGGGCGGAAAGTTAGCTGCTGGGCTACCCTGAGTGTTATTGTTCATTCTAAGGATAGTGGCATAAGTAGTGTGCCCTTCAAATATTTGTTTCGCCTGATATTTGGATACTGGGAGGCTTTGTATGGTATCGGAAATATTTTTTTCTAGATTATAATTCGGGCATTTATCCAACTCCGTACTATAATGGGCCTGTTTGCAATTTACAAAACAAGGTTTCTCTAATTGACATTCAGCTGTGGTATGAGGGCCTCCGCATTTCATGCAACGAATAGCGTTGCGACAAAACTTGGACTTGTGATTTAATAATCCACAATTATTGCATTGTATAATTTGCTCCTTATATACATGCATTACACGTCTCTGGTAATATAAGACCACGTATTGAGGGAGTTTCTGTGATCGAAATATAAGTTTAACTTTAGAGGAAGGTTTGTAAATTGTTTTTCCATTCTCGTCCGTAGATTTATAATTCAGGCAGTAGGCGTTTGTGGCCGTAAATCCTTCAGATACCGAAATATTGGTTATAATATCCGTGATTGAAATGTCTGGGTCAACTCCACCAATGATCCCATGCACCATGATATTGTAATTGGGTATGAATGACTTCGTCTGAAACAGCTCGTCGAAATCAGAATCAAGGAATTTGTTAGCCTGGTCAGCTGAAGTGAAGTGTATTTCAAGTTGATTAAATCCTGACTTGAAAATTTGCAAAACGTCATAATTATTAGTGTATAGCCACTTACCGAACTTCATCGGATGTATCTTATTGATGTTCGCAGTCTTGTTTCTAATAGTGACAAAGAAGGGTCCAAAATCTGAAAATATATATTGATAAGATAACTGAGGTTTCATTATATCAGACCTATCCTGGTTTTCGTTAGATCTAAGTGATGAAAGGGGCTTGGTACTGGTCAGTGATTGTTGCTCAATCGGAAATGATCTAATGGGCAGAACTTCCTCCATGATTTCCGGAATGTTTTCCATGTATGAGTAGTAAGAGACCCCCGAAGGGGCTCTAGATTATCGAACAAAGAATAAATAATATGAAAGCGTGAAAAAAAAGGCTTAATAAAAACACTGAAACACTGTCACTGAATCTAGACACTTCTCTACTATAAACTGTTACACAAAAATATAGAACCACTTGCACTGGTCTAACTAGTAGCGTATCTCAAGTAGAAGTGATGTATGAGCATCAAATGGCTTCAATGACGTCACAACCCAGTTAACCACGTCAGTTTTCTTACAAATGTGTCAAGTAGCAATGATTTTCATGTGCATTGCCCTCCTTCAAAATATTGTAACAGCTGGTCTGCTGTATTTGGTGTTAGAGCTTAGCGAGTATAACTAGGTAGTTGCGTATAATATATTGTTTCAAATTCCTGAACCAGTCATTAAGAAGGAATGTTGAAAGAGTCTGGCAATGAAAGCAAAAAGTTAGAGGCAGCAGGAAATGAATATATGATTCTAAATTACTTTCATTCGTCTACCTGCAAAGAAACCATATTTATTATAGGTAAATCTATGCTGTGTAAGCTGTATGTGTATGTTAATTTGAAAATTTATATGTTACCGGTAATACTGATAAAATCCGAAATCTGTCAAAACCAGTTTCATCTAGTAAAAACTAGCTTAAATGTGTGCGTGTATCTAATGCCTACTCACTTCACTTACTTGCGTGATTCAGATTCCGCATATTTCGGATAGATGGCAGGACTATGATCCATTTTCAATTGTACCCCACTTCAGCAGACCACGCTGTACATGATGTATATCATGTGAAGAGTTATGTCGTGTACTAGGGTGAGTGTATGTGTAAGTGTTCGTATAAGTGTAGTGTAGGGAATGGGTGAGGATGATGATGAAGAGGAAGGGAGAAGAGGAAATATGGTGCCGGCACATAGCCTACTCCTGTCCAATAGCAACAAGGGGGCCACCAGGCTTATCGTCCTCATCCAATGGTCTGATCACTATCAACAGTGACATATGCCGTCTCTTTATATCCACTGCAGAGAGATTTGGGATTTAACCCAGGCATATTGGTGTAGAATTTAATGGTTAGAAGTTCTGCACCACCACAAATTTTACATGAAAATCTCTGATTCAACTGGGAATCGAACCAACCGGCTAGTCTGGAGGCAGACGTGCTGCCACAGAGCTAACTTGGCAGACCTGCTTAAACAAATGTACATAGATAAAAAGCGAGTTTTCGTAAGGTCTAGAATCAGTGACAGGTTCGGTTTGGTTTGTTTAGGCTAGACCAGGCCTGGGCACTAGTAACTCAATCGAGTCATTGCAGATTTCCCCTTAACTCCCCACTCCACCTTCCCGGGCTGAGATGAGTAGACAGGAAGGTAAGCATTGCTGAGTGACAGATTGTATAAGGCAGGCATCATAGTTTTACAAACTTTCAGCTCTCGCTGGTTACCTGCAATCCATCACAATGCATAGTGCCTACTGTGTGTTTATTTATAAGGCAGTGTAAGCGAAAAAGGCATGGGTGGGGGTTTCAGAGTTCCGTTTCACTTCCATGTTGTGCCCAGAGCTCGTCTAGACCTTACGAAAACTCGCTTTGCATATACTGTACGCTTTTTGTTTATGGCTTTGTTTGCTTAAACTAGTCTTTACTAGGCCTATTTGAAACTGGTTTTGATGATTTCGGGTTTTGATATAACATAATTTAAATTAAACTAACATGCGTACATTCACTGGGATAATGACAAAAGTAAGCACTTGTACTGTATGCTGATTGCAAAATTATTCATATGCTAATGTAAAATATGTTGTGTTGGAAATGATGTAAAAAAGTTACAAAGTATTTTCCCAATGAGATGTTACAGCACCTGAAGAGCTTTAATATAAGAAATGTTTGTAGCTACAAAAAGTATAGAATTTTGCCTTTCATTTTTGCATTATAAAGGAAAATTTAAAATATATAATTCAATTGTGACATATAAATGTAATTTAACAATACTGTATTGTACTTAAAGCAAAATATACCGATTTTTTTGCTACTAATATTTTATTTGAGAAATCACACATGCACTGGACATTTTGGGCCACATTGCGCCTTTATATTACAAGGTAAGTTTCTTAAGAATGCCAAGAATATTGCAAATCATATATAGCTGACAGTTTTTTACACTTTTCTCAAAACTAGCAGAAGGGAACATGTGTAGTTTCTCACATAACTGATTGAATGATTTTAAAGCACCACAGAAAAAAATAAACCACTAAACTGGAGAATTAGGTACCGCAGCTTTCAACATAGCATTGCAATGATAATCAAGTACACAATGTTGCCAACATATGTGCATGACGTCATTACCAGGAGAAATTTATTTTCTTCCCATTCATTCCCTTATTCTAACATAACTGAGAGATAACTTCACTATTATAGTCCATGGAGTGCAGTTTCATAGAAAGGACTTTGCCGACAGACTTTCTTCTGCCCCTACTAATTGGTTGTAATAAATAAATGTGTTCTTACTGTGACGAAAATCTTGTCTTTGCCTGTTAGTAACCAATCACAACCCTCGTTCAGAAGAATTGACAGAATCCTGACAATTCCACATGGAGGCAGAGTTGCCAAAGATTTTCTGAATTCCAAGAATCCCATCAGTTAGCATGGAAGTATAATTGAGAGTGTATTCTGTAGTATTCATTGAGTGGTCAGCTCGTGATATTACGTTGTTTTTTTTTTTTCAAAACACGTGGTGTCCAGATGAGGATGACGGCCACGAATCCTCTCATTTCGAAGGTCTCCAAGATTGTGGCAACTGTGCAATGTTGGGATGATGGACTAGTCAGAGGTGTTTGTGTAGAAAGTCATAAATCTGTAAGTGGGTGTTCAAAGGAGACACCAAACTGCACTCCATGATATAAAATAGACTTTAGCAACAAGTTTAGATAAGGAGATAAGTACATTAGTGTTAATTACACACTTTGCCAGTGATAAGGTTGGCTGAGGTTTGACGAGGAGATAATGTATTAATGTCAATTACATACACTGTTGATTTGAACGATATTCCCTGGACCACATCATATTTCTCATTAATTTCGCCGTGTTAAAGTATCATGATATCTTCTTTTAGTGTATTAAAAAAGTCGTCATTATACTCCATAGATCTTGCATTTAAAAGTGCAGGGATTTAGTATTAAAGAATATCATCATCAATTTTACTAGCAACATTTCGATTCTCTTTTGTTTCACATGGCTTAGTATAGCCTGGTCACTAATGACACATGCAGCTCACGACAGAAAGAACTTGAATGTGAGATCGAACTACGCATGCGCGGACTTGGTTAATAAAACCTAAACTAACCAAACCTAACCTTCGTATATACAAGATGTGTAACTGGAGTACAAAGGGAACTTAATTTGATTAGGAATGTACACGCGAAAATAAATCCAGATAAGGATCATGCTGACACTACAAGAGAAGTCTGTGCATGCGCAGTTTGATCTCAGAGCCAAGTTCTTCCTGTCATAAGCCCCAATGGAGAGCACTGTTGTATGGTATGCATTATCCAGTTGTTCCAAATGAATAAAAGTTTTTCTTTAAGTTGACTCTTCAAATGCCACAGATAGAATGATAGAGAGTGGACCCCTCGAACTTTCCTGGTTTCCATTTCTTCTAAAAAAGAAACAGAAAGAACAACAATAATAAAGACAATACACCTTATATCCACCCTTCATATTTAAAAAGCGAAGAATCGAGGAATAGAGACTCAATATGGCATATTTGAAATTCTGATGGCATCTGCAGCAAGGCAACATGAAGAGGATGAATGCCAGATCTTCGGGAAATTTATAGCTAAAAGATGTAGCAATGTTCATCCATAACACAGAGCAAAGTCCAATATGCTATTATAAACAATTCTTTCTACAGTTTACCGTATACATTGTTCTCGACATCGTACTGTAATGTTCATCCATCATAATGCCTGCTACCATATTAAGAGAGTTCCTTCAATTCTCCTGACCTTGTCAAGCACTGCACTGATTACACTCAATTAAAACTCAAATTTTTCTAGCATCAAGTACGTCCAATTGGCAAGATGTGGATAAGAATTTTCAGGCTTTCTTCATTTTTAAAAATAGTGCTTTATGGTGTTACTTAACCTTTTATATATTGGTAGAAAATAAGAACACCTATCTGTAGACTTCTGACACATTACCTGTGCACTCGGCAGATGCCAGAGTGATGTGGAATTGCCTTGCTATAACTCACTACAAAAATATAAGTTCAAGGAGGCCTACTTAGCACAGCGTAATACACAAATACACTATTGCGTTATCCCACAAATTAAATAAACACAACAAAAGCAGGAAATATACCCATTTTTAGAACCACATGACAAGCAGACGTGTTCTTTACTCAGAGCGAAAAATTAAAGTTTTCTGGAAATGTAGTAGTGTAGCACAGAGTCTTTCTCTCTATCTTTTAACACCATTCTCTCCATTAACTAATGGTCAGAAAACGCACAGAAAAAGTGTCATGCCCTCTCACTGTGAGAGTGTCACATAATAACATTAAAGAACTTATGGTATTATATTATGATACGTTAGGAAGGGAAATCTTGTTGCTTGCAATCATAAGCTTTGTGATGAAATGATGAGAACGCAGCTAACTCTGTCATAAGAGTAGCCAGTATCAACACTCAGCAATCCCCATTCAGACTTAGATTCAAAGAAAATACCGCCAGTCATTGTATCAGCCGGATGCTTGGGAGTTCAGTTTAATTTGAAACGGTAAAGAGTGCAGTTGTTTTGTACACCGGGCACAGAACAACTAGAGGCTTCAGTGACGTCAGTACGGAAGAACCCACACACAGCAGAATTGTTCGTTGCACTACAAACTGAAAACATTGACCATCTACTTTCACTGATCCAGCTGTGCTCTCAAAATACAATAACGTCTGTTCAGAAAATGTTTTGCAGATGAATGGTACCGTATACCTGCTAGTGCGGGAGGAGGGGGCGGTCGGACAGTAAAACTAACCGTCTCCAAGCTTCTAGATGTTCTGTCCCCAGTATACCTAGGTGATTTATATTTTAATATTCATTAATGAGTGACAGTCGGAAAAATCTCAGTGGTTCTCAATATCGGAAACACCTCTTATTGAGGTTCTGGCTGATATGTAAATCTATTACCAGACAGTACAACTCATTTGACGATATGTGTCAGAGGAAGAACTGCATCTAAAATCTCATTAGTGTAATATGTACCTAGTTAGCGTTCTATGCAATGGAGGGGGAAAGGAACTGGTCACCCTACCCCATTATTTCCTGGCCTAGTTGCCTTATGAGTGATGCCTTGATGGTGTCACTTGTAGGGTCCAGACCTGTCTTCGGACAGTTGACTAAACAACAATACCGGAAACTCGCGAAATACAAGGCAATAAAAAGAGAGGAAATTGTGGGAAAAAGTACAAAAATGTGTTATTTAAAAAACAAACATAGCCAGCTTGTTCCAGTTCGAGTCCAGATACATCAGAGTGTAATAATGTGGCGAACAGTAGGTACCGAAAATAGTGCAGTGTGTGATTTATCTGAGTCAGGCGTTTCTGATATTAGAAACAGTAATAATAATGAGGAATCAATTATTGATCCAAATGACGCATATAGGGCGAAATAAGGGGCAGAAATATTTTTCTCTGCCTAGAGGCGCCAAGTAGCTAGATTCGCCCCTGCATGTTACACACCGGATGATGCAAGAAACATGATGCATGGCACATGAAGCGTGACACATAACGCCAATGTTGTTAGATCTAATGAGTCATTCAGTGTGGAGTTGTCAGATGATGAAGATCTTCTGCTATTTTCAATAATAAGAATGCGAAGATAAAGGCGTAAGTTTTGGATTCATTGATCCAAAACGTTGAAAATCATGGTGCTTGTAGTGTTTTATTGGTAGAGTTAGAACACCATCCAGACAAATTCACAAAATATTACAGAATGTCGAAAGAATCATTTGAAGATACGACAAATTGTGAATATTCCTAATAGATGGAAAACATGTATGAGTATTACACAAGCACATGGACTTTTCGCTCTGATTTCTGTTGAAGACTTGGGTAGAAATAGTGTTGGTGCTAGGGTTGCCAACTATTTTTGAAGAAAATATGGGAGACTATGTGGTCTACAATATTTGACATAAATAATTGAAAAATTATTCAATTCAGTTAGCAGCACTAAAAACAATTTTATTCTACATTTTGGCAGTTAGGCTTAAATTAAAGTATTTTGAGATATTTTACCTAGCGTAATAGTTTCAAAAATTTGTAAAAATTTCCTACATGAGTAGTTGAAGTTGACTGTGATTTTCAGTTCTGATTTGATTAGATGTGTCGCACTCCTGTTTCGAACATCTGAGGATGGCGAGACCTCATATGTGAATATAGATATACATCAATGTTAACAGTATTAAAAAAAGTTTGTTAAAATTGGCCATAAGGTCATTTAAATATGTGCTCCTGCATATATGACTTACCGGTATATGTCTAAAATGCAGGTAGTAGGCCATTGATGATATAATGAGGAGAGTTCGGCTGGCACCGTGGATTGTGTCCTGGCATAGTTCAGTTCGAAAGAGAGCTCAGCACACAGAGCTGAGAACTTCTGGGTTCAATTTCAGGTGCTGGAATGAATGTTTCTCAAAATTAATAGGTATCTACATGTTGAACTTACTTACTTACTTACAAATGGCTTTTAAGGAACCCGAAGGCTCATTGCCACCCTCACATAAGCCCGCCATCGGTCCCTATTCTGCGCAAGATTAATCCAGTCTCTGTCATCATATCCCATCTCCCTCAAATCCATTTTAATATTATCCTCCCATCTACGTCTCGGCATCCCCAAAGGTCTTTTTCCCTCCGGTCTCCCAACTAACACTCTATATGCATTTCTGGATTCGTCCATACGTGCTACATGCCTGCCCATCTCAAACGTTTGGATTTAATGTTCCTAATTATGTCAGGTGAAGAATACAATGCGAGCAGTACTGCGTTGTGTAGCTTTCTCCATTCTCCTGTAACTTCATCCCACTTAGCACCAAATATTTTCCTAAACACCTTATTCTCAAACACCCTTAACTTATGTTCCTCTCTCAGAGTGAGAGTCCAAGTTTCACAACCATACAGAACAACCGGTAATATAACTGTTTTATAAATTCTAACTTTCAGATTTTTGACAGCAGACTAGATGATAAAAGCTTCTCAACCGAATAATAACATGCATTTCCCATATTTATTCTGCGTTTAATTTCCTCTCGAGTGTCATTTATATTTGTTACTGTTGCCCCAAGATATCTGAATTTTCCCACCCCTTCGAAGGAGAAATCTCCAGTTTTTATATTTCCATTTCGTACAATATTCTGGTCACGAGACATAATCATATACTTTGTCTTTTCGGGATTTACTTCCAAACCGATCGCTTTACTTGCTTCAAGTAAAATTTCCGTGTTTTTCCTAATCGTTTGTGGATTTTCTCCTAACATATTCACGTCATCTGCATAGACAAGAAGCTGATGTAACCCGTTCAATTCCAAACCCTGCCTGTTATCCTGAACTTTCCTAATGACATATTCTAAAGCGAAGTTAAAAAGTAAAGGTGATAGTGCATCTCCCTGCTTTAGCCCGCAGTGAATTGGAAAAGCATCAGATAGAAACTGACCTATACGGACTCTGCTGTATGTTTCACTGAGACACATTTTAATTAATCGAACTAGTTTCTTGGGAATACCAAATTCAATAAGAATATCATATAATACTTCCCTCTTAACCGAGTCATATGCCTTTTTGAAATCTATGATTAACTGATGTAAAGTACCCTTATACTCCCATTTTTTCTCCATTATCTGTCGAATTAAAAAAAATCTGATCAATAGTCGATCTATTACGCCTAAATCCGCACTGATGATCCCCAATAATTTCATCTACGTACGGAGTTAATCTTCTCAAAAGTATAATGGACAAAATTTTGTACGACATCAGCAAAATTGATATTCTTCTAAAGTTACCACAGTTGGTTTTGTCCCCCTTCTTAAACATAGGTACAATTATGGACTCCTTCCATTGTTCTGGTACAATTTCCTTTTCCCAAATAGCAAGTACAAGCTTATAAATTTCGCTATATAATGCACTTCCAACATAAAGTGTTAGTTCTAAAAATATTTTAATAATGCTAACCATGCATAAAATTCACTCACTTAATTTCTTTGTATTATTCTAGTAATACTGACCATATTTCTTAACAATTCCTTTGAATCACAGAAAAAATCAGAGACTGAACCACTAGCAATGGCATTCGAAAGCAAACTAAACACTAATATCATAGATATCCGTTAACAATGCTATGTTGTATTTTATGACTTTTATGCACCAATTTATGAAGAGTATGCGTAAGATTTATGTAGGTTAGTATCTCAGGGGTAATCATCGCAGCAGGTGACGAAGTGTGCTGATATCTTGGCTTGTTACAGTGTGTGTGACAATCCATGGTGCATCATTGTTTACTTTATCGTGATCCTGGTGGTCGACATTTTGAACAGTGGCTATAAAGAATCAGTAACAAACAAAAAGTATGAGCATCGTCATACAGTAATTAGTTTAGGGTTATTTCATTATTTCGTAATTCTGTCTGTTATTCGTTCCATAGTAGTTTTATTCATTCCATAGTAGTTTTGTTAATCATGAGATTATGATAGATGGACATGAGTTATACTTATTATTAATTTCTTTGTAATGTATCAGATGCCATCTATCATAGTCTTATGGAGATAATTACAACCTACCATATTAATAAATTATTAAGTAATGGGTTCCTTACATCAAAACATATCTCTGAACAATCTCTGGAAGTTTGTCAGTAGAGTTCGTATTCACCCTGCATGTTGCTTTATCCTATTAGTAGTCAAAAATAAATATATGAATTATACCCCTTTTCATGCGACTTAGTTCATGGAGTCCCAGCTTTTTAGCCGCCCAGAAAAACACAAACCATTCGTGCTCAAGCAACATTGCCTAGTTTGATATTGAGACTCAGTTGCTGTTAGTTATGGTAAGTTAAATATTATATGTGCCCAGACAAAGTATTGTAGCCACGAAGAAGATGAGACCCTGATAAGCCAGACTTCGCTTGATCTGGACAGGCAAAAAAAAAAAAAAAAAAAAAACAATGAGTTTGGAAAAATTAAAGAACCTTGTTTTAAGACTTACTTTTATACATTAGAACTATGAAATTACAATAATTGAACGGTTGGATGGAAAAAGGGCCTCAGTGAGAAAATGGCGTTTTGAGAAAAAGCCCTTAAAAGATTTTAAAGTACTGGTCCCTTTCTCTTTACCGTACAAAATAACACTCTATGCTTTTGGTAAAAGAATTTGCAACATTAAAATAATATTTTAGAAGAAAATCTGTGTTCAGCTGATTGATTTAAAAGTTATTGGTGTTGGAAATTGGCTGTCTCAGGCCCTTTTTCTTAAAAACAGAAAATAAAGTATAAACTCAATTTGTTATTTATTATTATGGATAGAAAATTATGTGTTTTTTTTTTGCATAATGTAATGAAAATACAACAGAATACAAAGGAACTCAATATAAACTCAGTTTATTATTTTATTATTAGACTGTCTATGCACAGAAAATTATATGCTTCTTCTCATAATTTAATGAAAATATAATATAATAGAAAGGAACTCAAAATTTAAAAAAAATTCTGATTAAACATGTCTCAATCACATCACTTTAGAAACTGTCTACCCTAGCTACAATGTCCTCATAGTCACTTGCTTCAACTGATAAGTTTTCATCTTGTTCCTGAAGTTCTTGCCATGCTCCTGGTTCCTCAGTGTTCTTAAACTGTTATTCAAACCAGCTACTTCATCTTCTTTCAAAAACTCATAAAGACTTCTGACATCTCGTATCTTATCAACTTTGAATTTTTTCTTGGGTGCAACAGGAACAGTATCACTTAACTTTAATGAAAACCTGATCAGTTTCGGAAATGGTTCACAGGTACCATTGTAGGAAGTACAACCCAAAATATCACTGGTAGTAGAATACATTAACTTACAATACTTCTGTAATGTGAAGACTTTACCTTTAGACTTGGGTTTTCTTTGAAAAAAATGGATTCAAGGTTGATCCCCAACTTTAAGTGTCCCTTTCCCATTAACAACGTCAGCTTTCTTACTTATGATGTTATCATAATGAGGTCCAGTTGCAACTCTGCTTTTTCTCTTTAGTTTCTTGGAATAAATGACAAAATTCCTGTCGCATTGATAGTACGAGTGACCTCTAACAGGAAAAATCTAAGAAACACGCGTTTTAAGTGATACAGCAAGATAGGAACAGAACATAAATATAATCAAATTTTTGTTTTGTCCCCCAGCATTGTCCGAAAACAAAACAATGTATTTATAATCAACATGAGAACTGTTGAGTTTCCTTTCAATAAAATGGTACAGAAAAGATGCAACACTTCCTGATTTTTTTTTTTGGACTGTCTCAATGTAGCAATACATCACACTATTTTTAACATTATGACAATACACGTTAAATACATTATACCATAATAGTCTTTTATGAAATTGACTATTAACATTCAGTTCAGGTACGGGTAGATTTTGACCATAATCAAATTCGATGACCAAACGTTTAGAGTTTTCATTTACTGTGTCCAGAACTTTATCCTTTAACTTTTTGGTATTCATTAACTTTCCACTTGTGAATATCTAAATCAGTCTTTGTTCGAATATCACTTGGATTCGCTCCTAGCTGCAGTTAAGACTTCGCAAAAGTCACATAATTGTATCAGTTCCTGGTCTTCGAAATGAATATGGAGACATCTCTCTAAGAACTTATAGTAACATAGCTGTAGTATTTCTTTTCCGGAAAACGGCCTTTCTTTTCTTTGTAAAGTTCACGAAAAGATCCATACAGACTTGTTACATCCAAACAAGAGTCATCAAAGTAGAGCCGGCTAGTGTCCTTGCCTCGATAGTGCACTTCAACAGATGTAATAGATGCCCAGTGTTAACTAACAAGCAACCAGTCATCACCAGATATTTTGTTAGGTCTATTTCGGAGTTTTCCTCTACTTTATATAAATCTGCTGTTATCCTTAAGGTTTTGTTGAATAATACGTAACCTCTTAACCTTCCATTTGTATGACAGTTGCTTCGAGACTTTTGGTAGAACGTCTTAAACATTATTCACACAGCTCTAACACTGGAAATATTAATGTTACGTTCATGAAATTTTTTAAGGCACGTATTTCAAACCCTAAGGACTCCGAAAAAACATTTTACACAAAAAGGGCCTGAGTGACCTGAGGCCTCTTTTCCATCCAACCGTTCAATTACAATATTACACCTATAGTGTATTTAAGCCTATGCCCTTTAAATACACCATAATGAACGTGTTTTTTTTGCTATAAATGGAATTTTAATGCTCTTTTTATTGTTCTTTTAGGTTATTTCATTTAATCCGGACTTTTGTTAAAGCAATCAACTTATCCCCCAATTGGTCCAGATTAACGAGGTTTTACTATATTATTAGGCCTATTATTATTATTATTATTATTATTATTATTATTATTATTGATTATCTTTATGTTCCATATATATGACAATTCAACCAGTAACACAAAATACCGTATTTTTTTCGAATACCCCGCACCCTTTAATAAGCAGCGCACCCCACTTCAGAAAGGTAAAAAAAAATAAATAAATAAATAAATAAATAAATAAATAAAAACACCATTTACAAAAATAAAACTTCCAACAAATGTATTCACGACAAATTAAAAACAATTAAGCACAAATACAGTTTGATTAGCAATAAAATAATAAATAAATTTTATCCTGGAACAGGAATCATTTCAAACTCAACTTCGCACACGCATTGCAAGCATGTCAGTTGTGTTGCTTAATCGGCCATTTACACAATATCCTACAACATTAATAGCACACATTACGATTTTCATGTTCCTCCACATATCTGATAATTTTAAGTTTTTCCTTGCAAGTAAAAGATCGCAATCTCATACCTTTAGTAATTCTCATTTTCATAATTAAAAATATAAGACGCACAAACTATACACTTTATTACACTTGAACTTGATTCTGACACATGTAGGGGAGGGTGTTGTACCTTGAGCCACTTTTTAAAATATACGTTATAACTCTGATTGTATTAGCATATTTGGGTTTTTCGTAGGTCATAATGAAACTTCACACTTTTTAAATATATTTTAATTGAAAATAAACATCAACTCAGCCAAATACATAATCAGATAAGAAAAATGAAATTACGCTGCATAGTGGACCAAGGTACAATACCCTCGTGTACCTAGGGCCAGCCATCCTGTACCTTGGACTATATTTTAAAAGGAAGCTTTAGAATAATAAATCAACGTATTTTTATAACTATCTTGAAACACGTGTATATGAAACACAAACACTTTCGGTTGACGATCTCTCCATTATTTTCTGCCTCCTCATCAGTTTTGAAGATCCATGCGACTTGCTTTTTTAATCCCTGGCTGTAGTTTCAGAATGCCTGCTAAATTTCTTACCACTTTTTTAGGATGCCGCACCTTTTCTGTTGCAATATTTTTGTTTCTTTGTTTTTTCTTTTCTTTTTGTTTCTTTAGAGCCAATTTTTCAGGTGTGTCTGTTGCTATCATTGTCTTTCCTACCCTTCTTCCTCTGTTTGATTTCTTCCTTGGCGTGGCTTTTGGATACGGCTGAACTTCTTCAGGAGTGACAATATCTGCCACTTAGATTGGAGAGTATCTGAGCCAGAACGTTTGTTTCCAGCGTCGAAAGAGGTTCCAGGAGTTGGTTCATCCAAATCTGCTGAAGTGATGTGTGGTCTTGAGTTTTCTTCTACGCTCTCTGGCCTTGCTGTAACATTTTCTGTTGGCTGACTACCTAGAATTCGATCGGTTACGTAGGCTCCCAAGAAATCTTCGTCTGTGAAGATCTCAGTGTCCAGTGGATAGATACCTGATTTACGAAATCCCGACAAAATATTTTGTTGTGTAAACGCTTTTGGATAGGCTATCCCTGCAGCCTCCGCAACTGCATAGATGTCAAAAGTCTTTCCCCTGTTGTTGTACAGCCATGACTTGACAGCCTGATTGTAATATATCTTCATTGGAGCATAGACAGAAATGTCCAACGGCTGGAGTTTGTGCGAAGTGTGTGGGGGAAATGTTAATATCACCACACCAGCAGCTGATGTCTTTTCCAGGGCTTGAACAGAGAGATGCGTCTCGTGGTTGTCCAAGATCAAGAGAACCCTATCTTCCTTGGAACACTTCACTGACCCAAGAAAGTGGTCAAGAAACTTCAAAAAGATTCCATCATTTGACCATCCTGATATATTGGCGGCTCCAATACACCCTGCAGGACCACCAAACAACATTCTGTCCTTGAAGTGCACGCGAGGAAAAATAAACATGGGTGGTAAGGAATTTCCAACAGCATTCACAGCTGCAATCATAGTCACAAGTTGCCCCCTTTCGCCTGACGTTGCACTGCCTATCTGTTTCAGACTCTAGGAGCAACAATCTTTGATTGCCCTTGCACAGTGCTGAGACCAGTTTCGTCCAAGTTCCATATTTTCTCGGGGGAAATAGGACCAAATCTGCTGTGGACGTCTTTGACATTGTTGAAAAAAACGTTCAACATTGTAGCGGTTGAAGCTTGTAGCCCGACTTAAACTTGTTGCTTCGGGTTTCCTTATTGACAGTGAACTGGAATGTCTTTTAAGAAAACCGTGCATCCATTCCTCTCCTGCTATCTGCTCTTCATCCCTGGATTGCGGATATTTCTTTCCATTCGCCTCTGCAAATTTATAGGCAAGTTGCCTAACACCCTTTTTTGTTTGTCCATATTGCATTTTTGCCACAGTTTCAATATATTTAACTAGGCAATTTTCCCCGTATTCAGAAAATACCTTCCTAACTGAATATTCAGTCTTCATCTCTGCAACCTAAAAATGTGTTTAAGTGCCTAGTAAGAGTAGAACGACTGGCACTGAAAACTTTCGCAGCCTCTCTGTATGACATTTTCTTTTCGGGATCCTCAGAATTAATTGCCTTAAGGGCATTTTTCAAAGCATTTGCGTCTACGGGTTTCCTTTTCTTTCCATCTTTGCTACGAGGCATATTTGTATATTATTCCAGCACTGAAACACACACAAACAAAAAAAAAATATTGTAACCTATTGTACCATGAACCGCCGGCGCAAGGTACAAGATGTAGTCGTGGCCCAAGGTACACGAGTGTCTGTTACTATACAAACATGGCAACCAACGTCCTAGAATATAATATAATGTAAAAGTTTTATGCTCATTTTACTCACTAAATAACATGGAATCCAATGTACATTCACACAATAATCCTCGTACACTAGTTCAAATATACTTCTCAAACAATTGGAGTGAAAAAAAAATTACTTTTTACAAGAAAAAACAACTTTTTGCTCTTGCACACGCAGCACTTATGCAAAAACCTGCCGAATCACACAGACACTCCACCACGATACAAAGAAGCACGTGCTCTTGGGGTAACTCGCTAGGTGGCAGCATCTCTCAGATAAAGAAAACGGTCCAAGGAACACCATGGTCTAAGTACAACACTCTCCCCTACTGCTAATCCAAACGCCATGTAACAATGTTAACAATTGAAATTCCCACACAGGAAGATAATGGCATGTGGTACCACCTTAGGTGTTGCGCAGGAAGAAAATTGGGCAATGTTATCAAATTCATTTTGAATAAACCGCACTTTATTTTTTACTTGTCTATTTCGGGAAAAAGTGCTTGGAATATTCGAGAAAATACGGTATAATACTAACCGTAACTTCAATATGAAGAAGCTCATCTAGTTCTGGAACCCTGTATATGCTATACTGTTCTATGAAACATTGAGCCTTCTTCAGGTAAGTATCAATGGTTGCTTTAGACCACCATTGTGCAAGGTTTCCATATTTGTCACTCTGGCGTCCTACAAAACATCATGAAAAGCTGTATTGACTACATGGAAAAGATTCATTATGTACACAGATTATGACATATGAGCAATTCATCCATACCCATACTAACCACTTACAACTTTAAAGGGCTCGAACTCAGGAAACAAAGCCCTCTCTGGATTAAATCTAAGAGAAATATTATCAAAGATTAATACTTCAATATCAACTGGATACAAAGTGCCAATACACTATGTTTACAATTAATCACTGATATGTAGTAATGTGAATCATCTGAAGAAACATTTTGTATCAATGCAATGTAATACGACGCAATATAAGATGGAAATTTATTCTTCAAACCATTAATTTTCGCACGCATTTGCATAATGACTCATCACTCATCTAAAGTTTATGTCACTGCAACTTCTGTATATTTTTGTGTGGCTTTACTTTGTTTATAGCGTCAATTTTTTATTTCTGTTATTGTATTTGTATTTCTGGTGATGTTAAATAAATAAATAAATAAATAAATAAATACATAAATAAATGATATAACCTTAAGAAGTTACGAATATGGGTATCAAAATAAAAACATAAAAAAATGACGAAAAGGAATTCGAACCCAAACTTCATCCACTGACTACACTCGTGTCCAACATGCTACCCACCTGAGCCATGCTGCCACATCATTTCCTGTTGCAGCAATAAGTAATTACGCTACAGTTGTTTGACTTGTCATTTTCCATTTTTCTTTCTCTCTCTTTAACCCAGGCTTATATGGAAAAAAAAAAGCCGAGACACATGTCTTATAGATTTGGCCATACTTTCACCCAAAATTTTCCCCTACCCGAATCTTGACATCAAAGTGGGATGGTCTCCTTGTGAGTCTGTGAATGGGTCAAAGCTTCATGGGATGCTGTGAAAACTGAGACAGTGGTTAAATCGTTTAAGAAGTGTTGTACTAGTAATGCACTGGATAGTATAGAAGAAAATTTGTTGTATGATGACTCAATATTCTGATTTAGAAGAGGTTTCAAGTGACTTTTCATTTAGCTCTGGAGATGAATTTTTGGGTTTTGACAAAGAAGATTGAAAGATATTCTTCCTTAGATTAGGCATTTGATGAAAATATCACTATAAATAAATAAATAAATTTAGCTTCTTTTATGAAAAGGTTGCCAGGTTTTACAAAGCGTAGGTACTACATATAATTTGGAAACACACCCTAAAAGGTAAAATGATATACTGTACATTTGAAATGGTTAGGGAATCGAATATACAAAATGTCAGAAAAATTTACACCTAAGTAGCATTTGTGCTCATTTACAGTTAAGAAAGGGGGGAAAAAAAATATCATCAGATAGGTTAGAATGATTTGAATGTCATATACCGCGAGAAAAATAATAGTACGCATTTATTGGCATTGATATCTAAACCAATCCACAGCCATCGGTTGAAATTTCCATTATCACTCCCATACAAATGGTTTCTCAATATCTGAACCGATCCTTTGAGGGCACTAATGGCTATTTCCTTCACAATGCTGTGTGTTAGCCCCAGGTTTTTACATTACATATTATTTTATGAGTCTATTTGAAATACTATACATTCATTGTAATATTCAGTGATAAGTTTTTTCCCTCAAAAATGTGTACAAAAAAGGGGAGTGCATCTTATATGCCAGCAAAAATGGTAATTCACATTAAACGCACTATTATTACAACAACTCTTGCATCAGGCTTTCAAATCAAAGTCAAAAACAAAGATGTGTACCATTAATTATTTAATTAATTAAGGAAATAAATAATCATCTTACCCATATCATCGAATCCATGTGTAATCTCATGTCCTATCACAACACCAATACTTCCATAATTCAGAGCCCTAAAGTGAAGAAGAAAAATGTATTAATTCCCGATTTACCACGAAAATCGTCTGTAGCTGCATTTAGATTGGCAATAGGCCATGACTGTTTGGCCAAACACCTGCATAGAATTGGAATATATCAGTCCCCTAACTGCCCATTGCGCAACTCAAACCAATAAATGGATTCGGAACATCTCAAAATCTGTGCTTCAGTGGCTGACCATGATAATATCTTTGAAAAATATTGGAGTGCAAGAGGTCAAATGACTTTATTGTCAAACCTGGCATTAGAAAACAACAACAACATATTTTATAATAGTAGTAAATTAATCATCTCAGAATAACTCAATTAGGCAGTCGTATTTGTTCTACCCATACTAATGACAACAATACAAGTTACTTTAATGTTATTGTCATTGACAACTTGTGAAATCTGATTTATACATTTTACATTTTTTTTTATAAAAATTTCGTCTGTTGTAAAACTCATTGTTTTGATATCACCTACTTGTTTCAAGTTTTCAGGCTTACCTTGATGTATTTACATCTCAAAAAATGCAGTTTTTGGTTTATAATTTAGTTCCCGTTTTGATTGACAACCTTTTGCATTAACCCTAGAATGCTATCATATGTAATTTTGACGTATAATGGGTAAGCAATTGATCCTTACTACTTTTCCAGCCAAGCAGGCCTCTTCTTCTTCTAGTTATGCTTCCATCTGTCAATTACTGACTATCAGTTGTGGCAGCAGGTTGCAACTTACACACTTAGCCAAGTTATTATAAGATATATTTCGAGGTGTACGTCAGATTTACATATCACTAGTATTAATAGAAAATTTTCTGTCAATGCAGTTTATTTCGTTATAAACGTGTCTTATCTAACAAAGTAACAGTGGATGATGATCCTGACACTACTCTGCCAAATAGATGAAAGTTCAGATGATGGTGCTGAAGGCAATGTAGAGATTGAATATGAAGCTTGTGACAGTGACAAGGATCCAAAATACATACCGGGATAAAGTTCAGCTCAAGGAGAAAAAATTAATGGAAGATATAGTAGGAAAGATTGAGAATAATTGTGGAAAAGACGAGAAAGGGAAAAAATGAAAAAGAAACAAGAAAACAATAAACTCACTATGTATTCTGCTATCGAAGAACAGAAGTTAGATTTATATCGTCGTCATTCAGGCAGAAATCACTAAGTCCAAAATTGTTGTTTTGAGTTACAGCAATTTTAAAATTTAATCATATTTTAAAAATCTGTTTTGCCATAATTTAACCTATTTTTTTCTTCTGATTATATCTCCTAGTTAATTTTATCGGCATAAATGTGAAATTGTTGCCATGTAGATACACATTATTTCTTAAAATATCCAAAATAATGGACTTCGTCAATTTTGGACTTAGTGACTTCTGCCTGAATGACGACGATATGGTTTTTTGTTTCCTGTAAATTTATTTTGATATCAGGTGGTTATAATTCAACTGACAGTTTTCAATGTGGCACAGCACGGACTGTAATGATCGTAGGAGTGTGAAACCTTGTATATATACTAATTTAGCAATGCGCTCGCGATTTATGAAAAAAAAAAAAGTTCCAAGTCTTGCCACCAGGTGAAAATATGGCGCTGTAAGCAGTGAGAACGTGATACGGGCGCAGAAAAATGGCAGGAAAGATCAACACATGAACATCTCGCAGGCCTGTTAGGTGTACAGTGACATCTGCATGTTACAGGGACCTGCTTGTGCAACACGTGATTTCAGTTTTGCAAGAATGTAACTGTGACCACACCATTATTTTCATGCAAGATGGAGTAATATCACATGTCGCTCACCAGATGAAAGATTGCTGCAAGAAACTTTCAGTAATGATCACATTATCTCTAGGCAATTTCCAGATGCGTGACCTTCAAGATCCCTGGACCTAAATCCATGTGACTTCTGGTTATGGGGATATTTGAAAGATCGTGTCTATCAGGGACATATCCGGTCTCTGCCTGAGTTAAAGGCCAGCATACAACGACATATCGCTCTGATTTCACCAGATATGCTGCAAGCAACTGTCGACCATACCGTGTTATGGATGCAACATGTTGCTGAGATGGGAGGTCATGTTGAACAGTGTTTGTAGCCATAGTTCCTAGTAAACATGCCAGAATCACCGTTATTATGTGTTTGATCTTTCCTGCATTTTTCCTGCGCCCATACCACGTTCTGACTGCTTACAGCGCCATATTTTCACCTGGTGCAAGATTTGGAACAAATTTTTTTTGGAATAATTCGCGAACGCATTGCTTAATTAGCATATCTGCCAGGTTTCACACTCCTACGATCATTAGAATCCATGCTGTGTCACGCTGAACACCGTTAGTTTAATTATAACCATCTGATATAAGCAGAAATTAAACAAAATAAACAAATAAAACTAAAGAAACGAAATAAAAATTACATTCATAAATATTTTCTTGTAGTTAGGTCAATATGATTTTACATTTCATGTAAGTTTACTTTCATGAATATAAAAAAATTAGAAACAAAAAAAGAGACCTAAACAAATAAAACTACAAAGAAAGAAATAAAAATTATATTCCGAAACGAATATAGAGCTCAAGAAAACACTTTTCGCCTATTACGTCATTTTTATCTATCAATAGCAATACAGTACTACTCAATGACGGTAGCATTCTAGGGTTAATCTGTTAGAGGGTTGTGACAGACCACAGATGTGACTTCCCATTTGAGGAAATTTAATTGTTGGAAATAAAATTAATTTACAATTTCAACTGTATTTGTACGTTCAACAATTTTACTTTTATAGTCGTGACGCTGTTATTCCCGGCGTGACTCCTCCTCTTTGCTTACATCTTAGGAAGTGAAGGCTCTATAATAAAGTCTAAGTAGGTAGTATCGTTCGCCATTTTTGTTCTTTCGTTGCTGAGCTACCATACGAGGAATCTATTTGCCACACCGTTAAACATTATCATGTCGTAGCTCCTATGATAATAAATCAAACACACTGTAATTCAGCAAATAATTGGGCGGCAAATAACGTCTTCGTGTGCTTTCTGCGAACACCAACGAAAGAGCCAAAATGGCGGGTGATATATTAAGTATTTATCGAGCCTTAAGAAATTAATAACGTCTTCATCAGCGAATCACAAGACGCACATGTTTAAATGTAGCTGACCTGCAACGCGATTGGCTGCCGGAAATTAGAGCGACGGGACTATAATTTTAGTATTAATTCTGAGTGCTTAGAGTTATTATTTGTGGAGAAACGTTACTGTGACAGTAAAATTTACCTTTTCAGGAGAATGACCCCTATATTAAAAACCTTTATAAATTTGTTCAGTAGTAACTATGACATATATTATAAAACACAACAGTGAACTTACTCTGGTCTTCCTTTATGGAAGAATGGAGGTTGCAGAATTCCAGCTGGGAAAGCTGTTAACAAAAAATAATAATATTTATTTTGTATTCTGTTGATCTTTTAATTACAAGACAATGAGATGGTCTACAGAAGGACAGATATAATATCGTTTTTCTGTATGGAAATGTGCTTGTTAATTTACTTGTTCACATCTTAAAATCTCTTGTATCATAACTCAAAATTTTACCTGTAGACCTAATCATATACTCAATTTTATTTCAGTCAAGTCTCATGTGTGTGGATACAGTTATAAAAGCACCATCAGTATTGTATCAAGGTTATTTCTGAAACTCAATGGTTCTATACTCGTCTAACTAGTGTTACAAATATAGATATTTCATCAGTGTTAATTCAAAATGATAATCAGTCTCATATTTTCAGTCATATATATATATATATATATATATATATATATATATTGTGTGTGTGTCTCAATAAGCTCAATAAATAAACACATTTGAATTTTGAAATAAAAATAAACAAATATCTAATATATTGTTATTTCTCTATATCACACTGTTCATCAGATCTAAACTATTCAAATCGTGTTAGCTTAATACACAATATTGTTTGGTCATTGTTTATTTTACGACACTTTCTCAACGAAAGAGATTAATCAACGTTAGTGAGATGACACAAGATACTATACCAGCAGCCACTAAATCAGGCAGGTCAGAAAAAATACGCCGTTACCAAGGTTATCTAGTAATAACTTGCGTAGAAATGTCATTGACTCTGAACTTTGGAAAAACAAAGCTCCAAAATTTCCTGAGAAGTCTCTGATGTGATATACAGCGGATCAAAGACAGACTCAGGAACTGGATCAGGAGTCTATGGCATTACATCAATGGTTAGTTTAAGCTTCCCCTTGGGTAAATATGCCACTGTTTTTCAAACAGAGATATACGCCATTATCCAATGCGTTCTTGAAAATATAAGAAAAGCTTATATAGGAAAGCAAATTCTTATATTCTCGGATAGCCAGGCTGCCCTTATGGCTTTAAATAGCCATATTGTTACTTCAGGGCTGGTTCTTAATTGACTCAATATAATTTCAACCCTGGCGGAACATAATGAGGTTAAACTCATATGGGTACCAGGGCTTTGTGGTATTGAGGGAAACGAAAAAGCTGACGAACTTGCAAGACAAGGAATGGCTTCAAAATATATTGGACCAGAGCCAGCTCTTGGAATACCTAGGTGTTCTGTCAGAGAAGCAATTAAAAAAAATGATCCAAGGTTAAACACTATAAAACCTGGATTAAGTCACCAGGTATCAACCACGGGAAACAATTTATTGATAGACCATGCAACAAAAGAGCTGAAATATTACTACAATGTAATAGATTTCAGCTGAGAGCAGTCACAGCTTTTCTCACAGGCCATGCACCTGTGAAAAAGCATCTTAATTTAATGGGCATACTTCAAGGTAACCTAGACTGTAGATTCTGCGGGAAGGAGACTGAAACAACACAGCACATTATTTGCTCCTGTGATGCATTGGCTCGCAGAAGATACCTTATCTTTGGGAAAGATTCTCTAGAACCAAAAGATTTTGAACTGAGTTCTATATCTGGACTGTATACCTTAATCAAGGTAACAGGGCTGATGAATCGGTATTAAATTATAAAACATAGGTAACAAGCCTAAGGCTGCGTGCGTCCAGAGTAATGACGGGCCCTAAATGTTGGGGGGGGGGGAAACGCCAATGCAAATTACGTCAGTTGTAGTTGAAGGCTTGAAGAACAAGCACATGTGTTCGTTTCGTCCATAGCATACTCTGTGTTTAGACAAGAAGAGCTAGAAATGGAGCCTACACGTGTCTCAGATATTGTGATAATTGAAGATTAAAGATCGAATCTTTACATAACAAAATCCCCACAGAAATCCATAGTGCTTTAAGTGCAGTTTGTGGTGAATTACAGTGGATCGTAGTACAGTTTCTCGTTGCGCTACTCGTTTTCATTATGGTCGTGTCAACATAGATCAGAGAGACCGAAAACATCAACAGATGAACAATGTGCGAAACTTGTGGCGGATGCTTTTGAGGAAGATCGTCGAGGAACATGTGAAGAACTTTCAGAAGCTGCGGGGATTCCACCAACTTCAGAATTCGAGCCAGAGTTGAAATCACAGTCACATGAGTTTTTGCCACTTAAAGATTCGAACTTAATGTACGATCTTTGATCTTCAATCGCTACAGTGGCCGAAACCTGTGTAGGCTCAATTTCTAACTCTCGTTACCTAAACATAGAGTATACTATGGAAGAAACGAACACACGTCCTTCTTCCTACGCCTTCAACTCCAACTGACGTAATTTTCATTGGTGTTGCGTCTTTCACTTCATAGTTCTACCAACCTGTACATTATTTATGAAATGATCCTTGTATAAAAACCTGAACAAGTAAATTCATATCTGAAAAATCATGTATTGAAATTTTCAGTAAGCAAGAACATTTTTGTCTTTTGGACCAGTAAAATTTCGTCTGTAAGAAAAACGTAGAAAATCGTCTGAATTAAATTTTTTGTCTGAAATATTTTTTCATAGGTTTTTTTAAATTTTCCCAGAGAGTGGCCATATAAATGTCGTTTGGGTCACGGGTGTGCCAGCACAGGACGCAGTAAGTACTTTTGGAATCCATTATTAATCTGTTTCAGTTTTATTAACATATTTTTATTTGTTTATGGTTTACAATATGACTTTCTACATTTCTGGAACATATTTCGATGTGAGTAATCGATATTTTCATTGTTTTAAGTGTTACGTTAATATTTATATTTTGCCTTTCAGAGTGCTTTTCAGCTGTGTTTTTTTACGAGCTATGAGGAGTACAACAGGGAGATTCTTCAAGTCCCTTATTATTCAGATTGATAATGGATGAAATTATGCAAGATGTGAAGCGTCTTTCTGGTTATCAGATGAGTTATAAAAATGTAACAGATGAGCTTCAACGATTACTTCATCGGTTTGTAATAACAGCAGACAAATTTAATATGGAAGTGTCTACAAACAAAACTAAGTGTGTGTGTGTGTGTATATATATATATAACCCAGTAAGATGTAAATTGGAAGTTAATAGAAAAATTATACAATAAGTAATGGATTTTAAATATCTTGGAGTACACATATCTAGCTCTCGCAGATTGCTTGATGAAGTAAGAACCCAGGTTTTCAAATCATCAAGAACATCAGGACATTTACGAGATGCTATGTGGAAAAACAAATATTTAAAAATCTATAAAATATGTGTAAGACCAATAATAATGATATATGGAGCAGATGCGAGAGTAGACACTAATCAAACTAAACAGCTTATGAGAACAGCAAATTGAATACTTTAAGAGCCATCATAGGTAAAAAAAAAAGACTTAACAGAGTCAGAAACCAGGATGTAAGAGAGATATGTAATATTATAGATGTTGAGATATTTGTAAGAACAAAGAAAAGAAAGTGGAACTCTCACGTAGACAGAGCCACAATACAAGACTTATTAAAGCAGTGAAGGATTTACGATCTAGAGGAAGAAGAGAAGTAGGCAGACCTCTAAAAAGATGGAACGAGGAGATATAATCATCATTGACAGAATGTATGTGTAAAACAAACAGGCAATGCTTATACAAAAGAAGAAGAAGAAGAAGAAGAAGAAGAAGCTTTTCTGGTTCTTCTTCCCACAATTAACTACAACGAAAACTTTATCACCATTTTCTATTTTTTTTCCAACTTTTCCTTAAATGTTGAGCTGTCTCATAATGATTATACTAGATGTGATGTATCTTGTCTCACTGTGAAAAGAGAGAGAAAGGAGATATGTCTTACCTCGTCTGTATTGTTATGGTGATTGGGGCAATGGAGCGATGCCGTCCATACATCCAGTGGCGGAAGGGCCTGCTTCCATGAAAATAGAGATGTCGTCAGTCTCCTCACACTTATCTGTATTGGTACCTGTATCCGATTCTTCTAAATTTATCACAAAACTGTCCAAGAGCTCATCCACGATACCATCTTTGCTCCTATAAAAATCTTCAATATACCGAACATGTTCACACGCACTATTCCAATTTTCAGGTGTTATTTTTTCCAACGCGGCTTCAAACAGTTCCTTAGTTTTGCTAATTTTGAAATCAGTGTTCTGTTTTGCTACGTCACTTTTTACTTGCGCCCATATCAATTCTATTGGATTAAAGTCACAATGATATGGTGGCAAACGCAGTACGGTGTGTCCATGTTGAACAGCAACTGTGTCGATTTCGTATGTTCTGAATCTGTCTTTTGATCTTTTAACAATATCATATAAAACTGGTTTAGTATAACACGGATCGTAAGGAATATTGTGATAGCGTAACCATGCTTGCATTTATTTTTTTTTAGTGGAAGAAACGGGAGCTTTATTTAGTTCAACTGAATGGTAAGATGCATTGTTCATTACTATCACTGAATTCTGTGGTATATTAGGGAGGAGAGTATTAATAAACCAGTTCTTAAAAACATTCCCGTCCATTTCTTCATGGTAGTCTCGTGTAGATTTGGATTTGAAACACAATAAACCATTAGGTACAAATCCAGTCTGCGATCCAGCGTGAAGCACGATAAATCGTTGGCCTTTGCCTATGGGGACTCGTAGTGGTGATTCTAGGTCGCCCTCAGAATTTTCACACATCCATATTTTATCTTTAGTGTGATTTACGTTGATCCAGGTCTCGTCCAAATAGATAATGGGGCGGTTAGAAGATCAATATTCTCTTATTTTCCTCAAAAAATGAAATATCTTTACTACAACATCACTCCTTTGCATTAGCATTTTCCGTCCTCGATTGTTTTTGACGTAGCGAAATTTCATTTTCTTCAATATCTGTCGAAGAGTCCATTTGCTACCATCAAACAATTTCGCCTCTTTTAGAGCCTCACTCATATTATCTAAACTTGGCAAAAACTTTGATTGATACAAATTGTAAATTGTACGGCGAATAGCAGAACCGGTAAATGAATCTATAACAGTTTTATTTGGTGTTCTGTTGGGTCTCTTCTTTCCTGGTGTTGACAAAACGTTTCCACTTTTTTCCGCCTGTTGTTTTTGATTTAAAATACGAGAAACTGTTCGCCTAGATACACCAGTCGCAACCGCCATTCTACCTAATACATTTGATACTGATATTGTTTCTCTTCCGTTTTTCAGTGCGTCTAATTCTTCTTCAAAGAACTTATGCACCAAACATACGATTTCCCTAGTGTCTGACTAACGGTTTCCCTTGTTTGCCTACACCAGCTAGGAGCACCAAAATCAAAAGCACAAATAACACAAATAAATTAAAAGGGATGTAAAAATCACTTACAAGTTGATACATTCTGTAGCACAAAATAGAATACTCAGTAACAAAATATCTCTCTTCATACTGTGTAGTTCCGTCACTGAGCTTGTCTTTCAAGAAACGAGTTCCAGTAGCCTGCACAATAACAAGGTTTTGAAAGGAATACTGAGAATTTACAACCCTCCTATAATCTCCACCCTCATTTGAAGGGACTTGGTTTTATTGCTACTGAGACAAGTTAAACCTCACCAGGTATAATAAAACTACTGTAAAAATTACATTTACATTAAATTAAAATGTATCAGGAATCAGCTTCTCGTTTCAAGGTAATCTACAAATTTCTCAGTCACTGTCATCACTCATCTCGCTATCTGTAAAGTCGTCATTCAGATTGATGATGATGATGATGATGATTAGAGACGAGAATTTCATGCAAATGCATGTTTTTATAGGAACACAGAACATACAGTAGCTCAAACTTAGTACTTATTCATTCATTTCATTGTTTTCTGGTTCCAAATTTGTGTACTTTTTCCATGCATATTTGCATGTTTTGACCTTTTTGGGGATAAAAACATGCATATTAAAGCAATTTTTAGCTTAATAATGCATATAATATAGGCTACATTATATTCAGTTTAAATGCATGTTTTAATGGTTTTGAGGGGACATAGTTTCTCGATTTTTATGTCCCTTATTTTAACTTCAGGAATCAGAATTGAAGAAGGAAATGAAAAAAAAAAACTAGGTAACAAAAGAAGGTTCATTCAAGTTTGCACCCATAACTTCTTGCGATATAGAGAGATCATTCTCTGCCTACAAAAACATATTGACTGACAAGCACAGGAATCTGAGAAACCAATTTAGAAATGTTAGTTGTTGTTAACTTAACTGTGAAAAAAAAAAAAAGTGAATTGAAGTGAAATAAGAAATTTGGAACAAAAATGAAAGTGCATATTTTAATGTATTTTTCGCCTGATCGTGCATATTTCATAGTTTGATAGTGCATGCATATTTTGGGATTTTATAGTGCATGAAATTCTCGTCTCTAATGATGATGATGATAATGATGATGACATGAGGACAACAGCTGCATGACAACGAATGACTGTGGTCAGGTAGACTGGCGTGCAGGGGCTTGTGCTTCTACTAGGCAGCACCTAACGATCAGCGTTGCCTCTGTGCACGGAGATAAGCAATTCTCAATTATCTGTTGCTTTGCCGTTCCCATATCTGACAACAGAGCAGTTGTCCTTACCTGTCTGATTTAGTGGCCGTTACTATAGGTAAGAATGACTCTAACATGGTATAATTTAAGAAAAAAGCTGGCATGTTTAAATGGTTTGTCACTCACTTAACTTACCTAAAAATTTTAATTGTTAATGAAAATAAACATTTACAATATTTTGTTTCTACAGTAATGATAGGATTTTTAATCTGAAGACCAAAGACAGAGCACTTTGGGAAACAGTCTATTTACATTGTGAACAAAATCCACATCCCACAGCTCGTAGATTAAAAACCCAAGTATAGTTATGCATTAAAATAGTGAACTATCATTTTATTTCTGTACTTACTGATTGAATTAGTCTGAGGATTATAATATGCATTAACAACATCCGGGCTGGTGTTCCATCTGTAAAAAATACATTATATCTTGTAATTAAAACCTTTCCAATGGTTTTTACATATATTTTGTACTTTTATACTTGCATAACTTATTTATAATAAAATATATAGGATTTGATATTTTGAAAAAACTTGTGCTTTCTTTCTTTGATATCTAGATTTGACAATTTTTCTAATACTGTAGTTTTAGTCTCCATATTCAATCATAGGCATTTTGAAATCTACATACACTGCAAGTAGTGTTTCTCTTCTATTCGATGTATCATTAATATTTTGCTTAAGTAAGGCAATCTGTTGACTTGTTGAATGAAATTTTCGAAAACTAGTTTGATGTTTTGAAAATACATTTTCAGTTTCAAGGTACCAACTAAGTCTATTTGAAATCATGTTATTCACTGTTTTAGCTAATACACTCGTTAGAGATATAGGATGATAGCTATGAATGTTTTCAGAAGACTTTGGAATTACGATTACTCTCTTCCGTACTGCAGGAACTACCTCAAAACCTGTGCTTCAGTGACTGACCATGATAATATCTTTGAAAAATATTGGAGTACAAGAGGTCAAACGCCTGGCATTAGTAAACAACAACAACAACAACATATTGCAGGAACTGCTGTTTACAAAATTTGATTAAATATTTTGAGACATAATTTTAAAGCATTAGTTCCAAGATGATGTAAAAATACTGCTACAATCAAATCACAATACAAACTTTTTTATACTGTATATATTTAGATATGGCTTTTTTGAATTCTTGCAGAGGAAAATCTAAATTTAAAATATAATTTTCAGTGAACGATTTAAATTATGTTTTTAATATCTCTCTCATATATTTCTCTTTTCGTTTTAAATATTTTGGAAAGGATTCTGCAATGGTAAAATGTTTTGTAAAAGCAGCAACAGTATCTTCATCATTATGTACACTTTAGTCTTGAATGTAATTGGTTCTTTTTTTTTTAATTTCTTCTTATTTACATTTAATAGGAATTGATATATTTAGAACTATCTTTTCTGTAATCAAAATTTTATAAAAAACCATTGATACGACTAACTTTTTGACAAATTTATTTCACTTTTAAAAACTTTAGCCTTTCCTCTGCATTTTTTACAAGTGTAAGAACTTTTCCTTCAGCTTCTTATCTTTTGTTTGTAACTAAAGGACATTAAGAAAGAGTACATTTCGAAAATAATCTGTGCTTCAGTGGCTGATCATGACAATATCTTTGAAAAATATTGACTTTATTGTCAAATGCCTGGCATTAGAAAACAAGAACAACATTTCGAAAATTTAATTTTTATTCTGTGACTTTTAAAACGGCTTTGTAGTATCAATGCGCCACAATAAAATGTCAACAAATTGCAAGCATCTTTCAGTGTTTTAAATTATTATTATATGCAAGTTATCTATAGGCTTGCCATTTTACAAATCCTTTTAAGTTATCCTAACATAATTTCCAAAAGATGACTCCTGTCCCCTTCTGTTCCAAAGTGCAATGTTAACACCTTTGTGTCATGACATAAACTTGTTTTGATATTTTGAATTTTGAATGACAGTGCAGGAAGAACAGTGAAAGATACGACTAAGAATCAATAATAGCATGATTGAATTATATTTTATAATGGAACAAAATAGGTCTTGTAATACAATAGTTACAATTGAAAATTAAAAATATTTTAAAATTATTTTACAGCTGAAGTGCAATACAAAATTTACACCTGTAGGCCTACTCAATTCTTCAAATTCTTGTAAGGTATTTTGAAACACAATTGTCTCATTTTTGACAATGAAAATTTTACGATCAGAATAGTGCAACAAATTATATCTTTTCCTAAGAAGTATGCATTGCATTTTGAACAGGCGCTTCTGTTACTAGAACTATAATACACAATGTTTTTCATATTACGATTTCTTACTCAGTGCGATCGGTTGGCAAATGCAACTTCGATAAAATCCATTTTACCATCAGCGTTTTCAAGGAGACAACATTTCTTAGGTGACTCCTTCCAACTGACACCTAAAAGAAGAGAAAAACTCAAATATAAATGTGTTCAACACTTATTATTAATGTTTCTGAGTTTAATAATTACACAACTTCCCATTTAATGAAGTCAGTGCATACCAAGTGTATTTCAAACTACAGTACCGGTACATAAGGAATTAACATTGGCATAAGAAAACTATGTATAAAAAATTGTAAATGGAATTTAATATAGCTGGCCATATGTAATTAACTAGTAGGCCTTGTAGAAAAGAAGACTATCTACTGATTATTGCCAACTAAAATTCTGTTTAATGGCATTAATCTTGAAACAAAGGACTATTATACTACAGAAGAAAACATCTTGTTTATTGAACTGTGTAACCTAATGACAAATAAATCTTTAAAATGATATATACAACTGAAATTATAATAGTAACATCATAATATAATTATTCTGAATCACCTAACCTAAAACTGATAATATGCTGTCATAGGTTCACATGATAAGTTGGCAATAATCAGTAAATAGTCTTCTTTTCTACATGGCCAGCTACATGAAATTTCACTTTCAATTTTTTATACATGGATTTCTTATGATAATGTCAATTTCCTGTGTACTATAGTTTGAAATACACACAGTATACATAATTATTATATAATGCTTGATTACAACAATATAGCCCCTACAGGGTGAACATTAACTAAAGTCATTAATTTCAGAGGATTATCCCTGGCGATTATACTAAGAATGATGCATCACATGTTTTAAAATCTAGTGCCATGGAACTAATCTGTAACAAATATAAAAATTTTCTTCATATCTATACTGATGGGTCACAGAATCCTGATGATGGACTTTCAGGTGCAAGGTATTATATCCCAAAATATAACGAGAAATATTATATATCATGTTCATCTCCCTCTAGTCTCGAAACAGAACTACTGGCCATAGAGACAGCTCTTTTACATGTGAAGACTTCCCTCAAAGAAGGCTGTATATCATATGAAAAAGTATATGATATACAACCTTCTTTGAGGGAAGTCTTCGTGTCTCTACCTTATCTGATATACTTGTATGCATTTTCAGTGACCTGATGGGAGCTATTCTAAATATCATGAAATATACTCCAACTTCCTATGCACAAATTACAATCTCTATACAAAAAATATTAAATAAACTAAATCTTCAAAAAGAAATAGTGTTCCAATGGATACCTAGTCATTGCGGCATTACTGGAAATGAGATTGTGGATAATATTGCTAAACAGGCAACATCTTTGGGGTCTAAACCTATGCAAATAACTTCTTTAACCAGCACATATTATGCAGTTAACAAATTTATGGGTCGAATTATGGCTTTCTTCCAATAAAGGCCAAGTACTTCAAAACATTCAAAAGAAACCTAATGATTTACAAATGTTCCGGAACATTTCCAGACACATACAAACTTTCTTAGCAAGAGCCAGGACAGGCCATATTATCACTCAGAAGTATCTTCACCGTTTTAATCTTGTTGACTCTAGTAGTTGTTGCTGGTGCAACAATAACGAAGATTTGGAACATATCTTCTTAAACTACCCTGTCACAAACATCCATAGAACTAATCTAAAATCTGCAATCCCTATAACCTTGGACAATTCTCTCCAATACATATTGAATACATTTCATCTTTGGAATGTGGCTGCAGAAATATACAACCAGCATCGTGCTTTTTACGCATCATTTGTAAGAAGAGGAAATTCATAGTGAAACATAGTGGAACACGTGTTGACAGCAAATAGCTGGATACACTACGAAGATAGATAGATTCTTTGAGATATTTCAAACAAAAAAAAGTTAAATACAATTTTGCTCGTTTTTTGCGTCCTTTTCGAGGTAAAAATTGTTTTATATGAAACAATTCATAGTGTGTTTTGTGAAAGCCATTTACTTAATTCCCAATAAGCTCAGTCAATTTAAGAGTGTAGTGTATTAAGATAATAAACTATTGAAAGAATTTTAGTTTTGTTCTTTAAATGTGCAGAAATTTGATCAGAACAAATGTAACATTGTAAAATTCCTTTGCAGGAGATTCATGTATAGCTAAATTCCGTAAGTCCAAGTGAAATTTGTGGTGATCAGAAGCAAGTTTTGGCAAAGTATACACATCTTTTTCTGTTAGAATTTCATTGTTTTTCATTAATCATCATTCTGTTAGAGATAGACCCACCTCCCATGATGCACCACAAGCAATACTAGGATGGCTAGACAGCTAAACGATTTACACAGTTTTGACACATTGTTCTTATTTACGTAAAATGATCAAGAACAAAACTCTCCGAATTTTGGAGATAGGGAATCAAAACATTCTATTTTTCTAAAGAAGCATTAATATGTATTTCGTCATATTGAAACTAAAATCTTACGAAATAAATTTTCAAGTGTTTTAACTGAATGAAACAGTTTTTAATACGACAGGAAATATTTTTAAACTTCCATTATATTATTATAAGAATAACTGGCTCAATTTAAGAAGTATCTACGACATCCAGTTACTTGCCACAGTAAAGCTGTATAAAATCTGTATGAATTCAGTAGTGGTAGGTCTATACAACAAAAATTGGTGTCGTACTTTTTAAATATATATATATATATATATATATATATATAATAATTGCTTACCCCTTTGTAATATTCCTGAAGTGCTGATTTATTAGCAAACCAGTCTGGATACCCAATCAACTCCTTCATGGCTTCTGCTTTGTCTTGTGCCACCTGGCGGGTGTCAGGATCCATCCAGTCTACATCATTTATTGATGAACTGAATTGTGATCGAATATTTTCCACCATAGCACTCTTTCCTGTGTAACATTAGCCACCTCTGGACACATGAATTATACTGTACATTGCTTCGTTTCAAAATGCTTCTTTTTTACTTCTGAACATGTTAAACGATGTGAGAATAACATAATAACATTCGATTTTTTCATAATAGCTTTAAAAAATAGTCTCATAATGTATCTATGAGCGAGCAGATTTTTATTTAAAGAATAAATAATGAGAGAAATAGAGGGAGAAAGAGAGAGAGAGAGATAGCAGGAGAGAGAGAGAAAGAGAGATAGAAGGAGAGAGAGGGATGGGAGAAGAGGGAGAGAGAGGGATGGGAGAAGAGGGCGAGAGAGGGATGGGAGAGAGAGAGAGAAGAATAAAGAGTGAGTAAATCCTTTAATGTTTATTGTAGAGAGAAAAACAATGAGGAAGTTTTTGGTTTCAGTTATCTCAGTAGCATTATTTCATAAATTATTATTATAGGTACCTTTTTTATAATAAAATTAATAAATACACACAATTAACCCTTGGCAAGCTGGTGGGGTCCATTTTATACTTCGTACTCATTTACCATACAGCATGTGCATTTCAAGCCAGCTTGTGGAGGGTTAATATGTGCAATAAAATTAATACTCATTACTAAAAAGTACAGTAGAAATACAATATTAAAATTTTATGAAGGTTTGACTGTTCCAATGCTGAACAAACATCTCCAAAATTTTGATTGCAACCAATATTTACAATTACTTCGACCACTGGCTTGTTACACTTTAAGGCAATCAGAGAAATACAGCAAAATGAAATGGATTAAAAATTACATAACTATCATTATAGAAGACATAATTAAATGGCATGGACATTTATGGGGAACAGTAGTATACATTCAATCACATTTCCGATATGCAAATATAAACCAAATCATCATTATTTTTTTTTATTGTGTGTTATGAACAGTTGCTTTAACTACAATGTCATTTCGCGACTGTCAACTATCTGGAGTGTTGAATTATTATTGTTGATACATTGAATTGCTGTCATCTATTTTTTTTTTATTGTCATGATGTTGATTTGTACATAAGTTTCAGCCTTATATATAAATAAGGCCTTTACTTTAAAGTAATATAAGTAGATATTAAAGTGATTTTTAGTTCCAACTTAGTTATCCTTTTCTTGAAGGCATTTAATTAATCAAATTTCACTTCAGGTAGCCAGAGCTCGAATGAGAGGGTTAGGATGATACAGCAACTTTCGAGAAAAGTTATTTGAATCATAAAATGATTCAGTCTGTAACATATCTTGGAGCTGTGCATTTGATGTAGTATATAGTCAGCACCAGTGACTTTTAAGCAGACTAATCGTTGGATTGCATGTAGTCTTCTGATGATTCTTGGATGAGCGGAATTCCAAACTTCACAACCATATGTCATCACTAGACATCGGATTTTTAGGCACTAAAAATTGCAGTTTTAGGCGCCTAAAATAAGCTCAAAATTTGTAAAATTAGGCTCTATTTTAATGAAAATAGGCATTTTAGGCACATCAAGGTATCATACTTATTTCTTTCACTGAAATGTTTAGTTATACACTAAAATACGCACAAAAAAGTATGTTTAAACATTGAAAAAGAATACTATATTACATTTATAAACAGAGCTGCACAAATTTAATATATTGAAACTAATGAAATAATGATTATTGATATCAAGATTACTCATTTTAAGTTATTGAAATTCAGTTCCATGCTCAGACTTTATTATAATTATCTGCACAGTACACCACCAGAATTTTTTCTAAATTCTCCACAGTTAACCTTTGCCTTTTGTCACTGAGAATCATTTTGAAAGCAGAAAAACTTCTTTCAACCGAAACTGATGTGAGAGGCGCAAATTTTAAATTAGGTACAATAGAAACATCAATACTTACTGGAACATTTACACTTTCCCCCGATATCACTCTTGATACTTTTTCCAACAATGAAAATCCTACATTCTTATTTAATACGTTGTCCCACTTATTTTTAACTTTTTTTTCCCAGTTTCGCCCAAAGCAGAATTATGTTCACTTGAGCTTCCTTTACTATTGCTGTTTGGCTACTAAGAGATTGTTTTTCACGTTCTAATTGTTCAATGCTTGCAGGTATGAAAGAAAAGTTTGATGTGATGTAGGCAATATCGTTTTTCACTCGTGAGTCATTCAGACAATCTTTCACTGCTTTCACACACGCTGCACTATCAGTTTCAGGTAATTTATCAATAACTGTGACCACTTCTTTAAAATACTTAGAATAATACACCACTGACTGAATCCAGGTTACCCATTGTGTAACAACCGGCTGAGGTGGGAGTGGGATATCTGGTAAGTTCTCTCTGAATATTGAAATCCTGGATGGGGCTTTACAAAAACATTTTTTTTGTGTTAGAAATAAACGAATTGACAAGAGGAAATTCATTCCGGATTGTTTCAGAAAACCTGTGAAGGCCATGTGCTAGACAGGTTACATGCGTGAGGTTAGGATAAAATGTTTTAAGAAGTGGAGCTGCAGCAACCATGTATGAGGCAGCATCAGTACAAAACAACAGAACTTTAGAATCGTCTATATTACCTGAGTATAACGACTGTAGGCCTTTATTTACAAAATAAGCAATGGCTTGGCTATTCACTTTCGAAAGTTCCTTAACACATACGAGGTGTGGAACCGAAGGTCCATCAGGACTAAGTTTTCCTACTACCATATTTGCTATATACCTATTCATAGGATCTGAGGTTTCATCCACAGAGACCCATATGTAAGAATCACCTATATCCTCCCGAATGGAAGCTAAAGTTTCATTGTATATTCTGTCTAAGTAATTTTTTCTTAGAGTCGACTCAGATGGGATATTTTGTTTGCAGTATTTTTGTAAAAACTTTCTTAAAACCGGATTTTCAATTGCATTCCAGGGAATGTTAGCAGCAACAAACGCTCTGGTTAAATCAGCATAGAAATTGCTGCTGAGATTGGATGAAGTAGGCTGTGTTAGTAAAGTTTGTTGCAGTTGATTTTTCTGCTGAACTTTAGCCTTATGAGCCGCTCCTTGCACATGCTGCTTTAGGTGGCACTTCTTTTCTTGCGAAATCTAAAAATGTAAAGTAAACTGAATTAAAATAAAATCCTAATTGTTGTATTGCCGTATTTCTATCACAAAGTTAGTGGGTTCGAACAATCAAAATTTTAATGACCTGCAAATACTTTAACTATCGGAATTTAAAAGGTTAAAGTGTAGTGGTCTTAAAAGAATTATACCTCAGGATAGCTCAGTCAATGTATAAATATTATAGGCCTACTCAATAAAATTAATAGAATTTATATATTTCAACTATTGTTACATACCTGTTTGCTACAAATCTTGCAGAATATTATTTTTCCATCATAAGTGAATTCTGAATATTCTGTTAGCCATTGCCGGATCAATGTAGATTTTGCACTTATATTTTTCGGCATTATCGCGTTAAACTTCACAGGAAAACGTCCTACCGCTCAAAACTTCTCAACACAAATAAGGTGAGGGAAAGAGCAACTGTTAACGAGCATTCAAATGAACCGTTGTTATTGAGATTCAATTGGACAAAAATACAAAGTTCCACTTATTGTTGCATTTCCTGGTAGTGTTAACACTAGGAGGGCCATTCTTTTAAATATTTTGTAACGATTTACCCTACTAATTCGCAGTTTTACGACTTTTCATAAATATTTCAAAAACACTCTTTCTCCAAAAATTGTGATTTTATGACACTCTGAAGGGCAGTACAGCTAATCGGTTTCAGACCGAAAACAGTCATTATTATAGTACCAGTATAGTATATCTCTGAATCGGTAGCAGCACATGTTGTGATTGTTGCCTGCTTCAAAACTAAGGTTGGTTCTTTGTCGGCATTTATGCCTCCAAACATGTTAAATTCAGTGAAATCTATTGCGAGTGTCGTGAGATTCAAAACATTTTGTTTCCTTTATCAATGGTTTCATGGCCGGTGTGAAGCAAACTTTCCACTTTTTAAATGCCTTAAATTTCGCAGTGAATGCATGTATAAATTATAAAAAGTAAGAGTAAAATGCGAAACTTTACAGTGAGTTAGGCATTTTTAGGCGAATATTAACAAATTAGGCTCTAATAACCGTTTTAGGGCATTTTAGGGCACTATAAAACTCTTTGAATACCTTTCAATTTCCATGAAACACAAATATTAATAATTATTTTTACTTTTCTCCTAAAGAAACAAAATAGGCATTTGCCCTAGAATCCGATGTCTGGTCATCACTGGTCTTATGACCGATGTATAAAGCCTTACTTTGAGGGGAAGGTTAAGATACGGAGATCTAATCAGTGGGTATAAGTGAATAAATCTGGCCAGAGCTTTGTTTCTTGCATATTCTACATGTTCACTGTAGTGCAGACGTTTGTCGAGAATCACTCCTAGATATTTAACTTCATTCTTTAGTCAATGTTTTCTGAGAAGAGACGAAGGCAATCTGGTTTTTTAGGTTTCCTATGGGTGAATAACTGTCATCTATTAACCAGTCTGGTTACTCCCATGCCATCTAGTTGTCATATTAGCAGACATGGGCTTACAATCAGTAGGATATCAGATCTTACGAAACATTATCTATATCTTTTGTAATCAAAATAGTAACCAATCCTAGCTATTTGATGATCGAGAAAACCACTAAAGTCCCAACAGATTGGCCGGCCCTAGAATTTGAACTGGGAATTCCCAAATGCAAATCCACTGTTTTAGCACTAAGTTATCTCTCTTGTTCGGTATCATCATCATCATCATCATCATCATCATCATCATCATCATCATAGTTGTGGTGGTGGTGATAGTGACAGTGACGAGGACAATGACAGTGACAGTGGCAATGATGATGGTAGTTGTTTACTTATTAAATAGCAAAACACACTCACTCTTTCCTTGGCTTCATTGTCAAAGAATCGACTAACGTAAGAATAACCAACAGCAAAACTTAAAGAACTGCTGGTAATAAATACAAATTCACGCCACCTGTTAAAATATGAAAAATATTACAAATAAAATATATATATATATATATATATATATAATACGAAAGAACATTATAAATAGCATAGTTCCAGTATCTTATTAATATGTTTTTTACAAGTGAAATATTTATTACATGTATTACGTTATGGAACACTTATAGAGGTAGATTTTCCTTAGTTCCACTGTAAACTCTCTCAAACTGATATGCAAGTTCTCTCATTTTCTGAGTCGTATCTCTGCTAACTGTCTTTACTAATCGCCACTGAAGATAATTCCCTGAAATAATGATAAATATAAATGAGACGAACCAAAACACTATCATAAGTATTTAAACAAGAGGTTTTACATTTATTACCGTATGTACTGTTCATTTTACTCACTTTCTCTCGTCAAATTTCAGTACAGGAACAAAACACGAAAGAAGAAGAAAAAAAAGAGGCAACAAAAACTGTTAATGCTCAAAAAAATTAGACGACCACTTTAAATATCATGAAGATGTAATAAATAAACAGAAAGACAGACAGATGGGCAGGAAGACAGACAGTCAGACAAGTAGACAGATACATAGGTAAATAGGTAAACAAGTAAATATATAAATAAATAGATAACTAATTAACTAAGTAAATAAACAACTAAATAACTAAGTTAAAGTAAGTAAGTAACAAAGCAAATAAAATAAATAAATAAATAAATAAATAAATAAATAAATAAATAAATAAATAAATAAACACAATTAGAAAGAAATGACGAATAGTACCACTGAAGATACTAAGAAAAGAGAGGTAAAAGAAAATGAAAACGAAAAGAAAGAAAAAGATAGAATAAAGGACAGAGAGTAAATAAAATAAAAAAATATATATATTAAATAAAAATATAGTGGTGCCTTAATTTTTCTGAACAGCCTATAGAAAAGAGAAATATTTTTCTTCACTTATGTCACAGAAAATGAAGTAAGAGCGGCAATAAAACGTATTACTTCTAAAGCTGAAGGTGTGGATAATATTAGTATAATATTATTGAAGAAAATATTGGACATAATACTGCCGACATTAACACATATATTCAACGCCTCACTCATAACTTCTACCTACCCGAACCTCTGGAAGAAAGCCTTTATCTGTCCGATCCCTGAAATCAAAACCCCATTATGTGCAAATGATTTCCGTCCAATTAGTATCCTACCTGCTCTATCAAAAGTTCTGGAACGTATTGTTCACAAACAACTAATGGACTATCTAACCGAACATGCCTTATTGGATGAATACCAATCCGGGTTCAGGAATGGACATAGTACGACTACAGCACTACTAAAAGTGAATGAGGATATACGTGAAGCCACGGATGAACGTAAATTAACATTACTGACATTACTTGACTTCAGTAAGGCATTTGATACAGTTGATACGGACCTTCTATTATGTAAATTAAGACTTCTGAATCTTTCTGAAAGTTCTGTTACTTGGTTTGAATCCTACCTTCGCGACCGTCAACAATGTGTCATTGCATGCGATTATTCTTCAAAATGGTGTGTCGTGAAATCTGGAATTCAACAAGGATCAGTTCTCGGACCTTTACTCTTCATGATCTATATTAATGACGTGACTAATATGATAAAACACTGCAAATACCATATGTATGCTGACGACTTGCAAATTTATTTGCATTTCCACCCTGACGAGACTAGTGACGCAGTAAACAAAATAAACGAAGACTTGAATTCGATTTCACTGTGGGCACACAAATTTGGATTAAGGTTAAATCCAGAGAAATTGCAAGCAATCGTAATGGGGCATAATCGTCTACGAAGCACTCTTGATAGCAGTACTATACCACATATAATATTGAATGGGATTATTGTTAAATACAGTGAAACCGTTAAAAATCTTGGCATTTTTATGGATAGCGATCTAAATTGGAATACTCAAGTAACACACATTTGCAAAAAAATATTTTCTCAACTTCACTCCTTGTTTCATATGAAAGAATTTCTACCACTTAGTCTAAAAAAGAATCTTATTCAGACGCTTGTAATGCCCCATTTTGATTATTGCGATTCCTTGCTAACTAATGTAAGTTCACTCTTAGCTGAGAGACTACAACGTGTTCATAATGTGTGCATATGATTCATCTGCAATACTCGTAAATTTGACCATATAACACCTTCCCTCCAGTTACTTTCATGGGTGCGTCTGAAGGAACGAAGAACAATACATTCACTGTCTCTTCTGTTTAGAATCATGCATACTTCTACTCCGAAATATCTGTTATCGCGCTTTCAATTTCTTACAACTCTTCGAAACCGACATCAAGCACTTCTTTCTATCCCTCATCATAGAACGTCTTTATACTCATCTTCCTATACTGTAGAAATACCTCGCCTCTGGAATTCGTTACCTAATGATGTCAGGGACTGCCGGACTTTATCACAATTCAAAATTAAATTGGAAAATTTTGTCTTAGTTAATGTTTTTTAGGTATTGCTAGAAGTATTGATTTGTGTTTTTTTTTCTTTTTCTTTTTTAACCTAGATTAAAATTGCAAGTTTCTTGTTTATGTTAGTTAATTAGTTAGGATGGAATTAATTATGATACTTAATCACTCATTTAAAGTTTGTGTGACTGCAACCTGTATATTTTTGTGTGGCTTTACTTTGTTTATAGTGTTTTTTTTCTCTCTCTTTATTTCTTGTGTAGCTTTACTTTGTATATTATAGTGTATTTTTTTTTCTGTTTATTTCTATTATTGTATTTGTATTCCTGGTGTTGTGGAAGAGAAGGCCTGATGGCCTTAACTACACCAGAATAAATAAATAAATAAATAAATAAATAAATAAATAAATAAATAAATAAATAAATAAATAAATAAATAAATAAATACTGTATTTGTCCACATAAAGCATATCAACATGTGAAGTCTTTATTTCCACAGTAGTTGAATATTGCCATATCGACTACGGTACCTTGTTAACAGCTAGATTTATCTTTTTTTTTAAGTAAGTTAATTAATGTGGACCTCTGTAATACCGGAACCTAAAACTTAAAACTTTGAACTGAATAAGTTTCCGATTTTATGTACAATTCTGCACATAATGATTAATTTCTCTGGCACAGAAGTTCTTGTAGTTCAGCATTTTATTTGTTATATTTAATTTTATTTCTTCATTAAAAATGAATATATTCCATATAATCTACAATATTCATGCGTGAATTGCCTAATCGATATTAAATGAATAAAATCTGTCCAAAGGTTGAGAGAAATCGCTATACACAAACAGAAAGACAGACAACATGGCAGAAACAAACTTCTCGGTATGTGAGGTATAAAAAAAGTTTATTTTAGTCAAAATTTAGAATCAATTTTTGTAGTATCACAATACTTTCTCTTTCTGTAATTGTATAAAAATGGAGAAATAGGAAAAAAGATAAATAATACTAATTACAAGCCAACGAGATGATTCATGGCCACACTGTGGAGCCATGTCCTTGAGCAAGTAAGCACAATTGCGGAAGATATTGCTATAGTCGCATCACTGTTATTTCCGGTGTGACTCCTCCTCTTTGCTTATGCTTTAGGAAAAGTCTAGGTAGGTAGTATCGTTCATCATTTTTGTTCCTTCGTTGCCGAGCACCAGACGAGGAATCTATTTGTCACACCGTTAAACATTATCATGCCGTAGCTCCTATGATAAAAAATCAAACGCACTGTAATTGAGCAAATAATTGAGCGGCAAATAACGTCTTCATGTGCTTTCTGCAAGCGACAAATGAAAGAACCAAAATGAAGGGTGATTATATTAAGTATTTATTGAGCCTTAGGAAGTGCATAACGTCATCAGCAATGATGATAAGACGCACATGTTTAAATGTAGTCGACCTGCAACGTGATTGGCTGCTGGAAATAAGAGCGATGGGACTATAGTTCTACCTGAAAAAACATTAATTCTAAATTCTCTGTTAGAAAGGATAAAGACTTAACTTTCTCTCTGGGCACTCAAATTTGACATATGTTATACTGTATAGTATAAAAATACAACATTATTTAATTACATAAATAAATCTTACTGTTCCAACTAGTGAATGTTTTCTTAGAGGTTGTTAGGAGCTAACGTTGTGCTTATCAGTAGCAAACGGTAGCATTCTCTTCCATCTGCAGCTAAAATAAAATAACGTTTTCCCCTTGCATGTCACCCCACATCACATATCAACTCAACAGTTCCCTACACTAGCACTTTTAATTAATATACAGTATATTTTTTTTAATAAAATTATAGTTATGTATCATTTTGTGCATTTGTCAGGTATATTTTACGAAAAATTTGCCTCCACCACAACCTTTTCTTGATCCCACTTTCAGTCGAAGTGAGCATTTTATTTTGATTTCAAATGCGGAACAATTTTCAATATGTGCAATACAGAATAATATTGACAGTTATGATTTCTGTATAATTTTTGTAACTACAGTACCAGTATACACAGAAAGTATAATATTGTTATTTACTTTAACTAATAACATTGTGTGTTTTATTACTATTTACAAGTTGACTACCTGGAAGAGAGAGAGAGAGAGAGAGTGTGTGTGTGTGTGTGTGTGTGTGTGCGTGCGTGTGCGCGTGTGTGTGTGTTTTTGTTTGCGTGCATATCTATATATATTTTTTCTGTACTCCATATATTAAATTGTAAGTTAAGAAAAGTATTTATGGGAAACTTACCAATAACTCTAGGAGGGGTATTGTCCAACAGTGTTATAAGATCTGTTAAATATTCCACCTCTTTAACCACAACTCTCTCCTGGGGGTTGAAGGTCACATCAATATCAGCAAAGACATCTTCAAAGAATTTTTGCCAATTTATCTAAAAGGAATTACATACTTCTTCAGAATGATCTAAAATAGTAGCTCGTTATGCATAATATCTCAGTATCAGTATATATGTTTAAGGGAATATTTATTTAATATACTGACCTTAGCATGAGAATTTGATAATGGAACAGAATCTGTCAAGTTTTGCAGCTCTTTTAGAGTCATAGGATTATACATTCGATATGCATTCCGTCTTTTTTCATTAGGAATTGTCACCTGCAGAAAGAAATTGTTTGCAATAAGATAAAAATATTAAAATTAACGATTCTAGTAACCTGCATTTTATGTCACCATCACATTTATGTTGTTATCATCGTAGCGAGATTCCACCTTCAAGGAAGTCCACAAATTGATCCTTCCACCGTATGGCTGGTTGTCTCCTTATTCTCAGTCTTTTGTCTCTGTATTAAAAGTGTATCTTGGATATCTACTACTTTATTAAATATTTTCTTTAAAGGTGTATGAGAAATAATAGTTTACACTCTTAAATATTCGTAACGAATTTTTCATAAGAAATAAATAAAACAGTATTAGGAATATGTGAACAAAGCACAAGTATTTGTAGTCTGTGCATACATTCTGCCATTAATATCCAACAATAAAGCTCGATGTGGTATTGTTGTCTTTGCAAGTTATCTTGATAGATGAAGAAAAAATATAGTGGGACTGCGTTGGTGTTAATGCAGCTTATCTGGGTACCTCTTTGTTACTTGTTAGCTTAAACAACAAGGTGAGTACCCACGAGAGTACCAAAAACCACATCAACTCTTGCCCTAGAAATTGAATGTAATATTCAACCAATCAGACACTATATATTACAAAAGGATCTAAAATACATTTAAAATTGCAAGCCTCATCCAGATCTCAGATGTTCTTCAAACTGTCAGGTGATATCCTGTGTAATTTCTATAAAATAAAAAAAAGATGAAATACCAATCTATATCACAGACACACTCATTGCTAAAACTCCAGTTGTGAACGAAATTCCTCCATGGAAATGGGTGATACCAGAACATAGCATACAAATTCCAGGAAGTCATTCCAAAAATGATTCTCCATACATTCTTAAGTTAGATTCCATGGAACTACTCTGCGGTACATATAAGGATCACCTTCAAATTTATACAGATGGATCTCTAAATCCTAATAATGGGACATCAGGAGCAGGGTATTATATTCCAAAATGTCAAGAAAGTTATTTCATACCATGTTCATCCGCCTCCAGTCTTGATACTGAATTGCTAGCTATTGATGCTGCTCTTCAGTGTGTTACTCAAATTTCTGAAAAATCTATTTGCATACTTACCGACTCCAAGGGGGCTATATTTAATATAATTAAATATGTACCAAACCTATGTGCACATAGAATTATTCCACTTCAGAAACAACTAAGTAAACTAAAAGAACTCCAAAAGGAAATAACATTTCAATGGATACCTAGTCATTGTGGTATACTTGGAAACGAGAAAGTCGATAATATTGCAAAACAGGCAACATATGTGCAACCATGGTGGAAACATAGTAAAGGTGTGGGACTGCGCATGCTGTTGCGATAGCGGCCGAGGTGTGTGACGTCATCTTTACTGCAGACAGCGATCGTAGCTCATTGCGTTGAGTACATTTTCTTTAATAAACCTAACTAGACATTAATTACAATACATAATTTGTACTGATTGTTGCCAATTTTATTCATATCCTTTTCATTGTGCGTTTAAGTTCATGTACTCTTTAAAGAGTTATGAATAAAATTTAAAAAACATATAAAAAATTAACAGTAATAGCTTAAAAGTCGCACCCTCAAATCTGCCGTCCTAGGCAGCTGCTTAGTCTGCCGAGGCCTAAATACGCCCCTGATTGCATGTAGGCTACTGTACCTGTTAACTTTCAGCGCAACAGGAGCATCCAGCACTAATGTAACAATGGAAAATCGCGGAGCCACTGAGTCTACTGTCACAGAGGAATGCCAAATACTAATACAAAGAATTCAAGAATTAGAAGAGAAGAATTACTCTCTAGAAACGAGGATTAAGGAATTGACAGCTTCCAACAGGAAACATGAAGAAGACAAAAGAAAATTACATGAGAATGTAATTTCATTGAAAAACATTAGACAAACAGAAGTTAAATCTAAAGTGGCTGAAATTTTGAAACCATTTTTCACTATTGGGCAAATTGATGCTCTTTTGAATAAAAAGCGTAGGGTGAAATGGTCTGTAGAAGATTACGGTACTGCAATAACACTTCGAAACCTAAGTCCAAAAACATACCGATACTTAAGAACAAAATTAAATTACCCGTTACCTGATTTGTCAACTCTGAGAAAATGGGCAGTAAAACAATTATCGCTTGAGGAAGGGGTACTTCATGATGTCTTAAAATTGATGAAGGCGAGAGCTACAAATATGTCGGAGTTAGATCGTGTAACAGTATTAGCATTTGATGAAATGTATTTAAATGAGGAGGTTTCTTTTGACATTAGGGAAGAACAAATAATTGGACCTCATAAGGCAGTGCAGGTTGTTTTTGCACGTGGTTTGTTTGCAAGGTGGAAGCAGCCCGTATACTATAAATATGAGCAGGCAATGACAAAAGAAATCCTAACAGACATAATTTGCCAGTTAGAAGGCAGTGGTTTTCAAGTTATGGCCACAGTTAGCGATTTAGGTGGAAGTAACAGAAAATTGTGGCATGATTTGAAAATTTCTACCAAACTAAATTGCAGTTTTCCTAATCCAAATGATTCAACTCGAGAAATATTTTTTTCAGACACTCCACATTTATTGAAATTACACAGGAATCACTTTCTAGATCATGGTTTCAACTTGAACGGATTGAACATTTCATCAGAACCAATTCATGAACTTTTACGTGCATCCTCGTCCTCTGATACAAAATTAGCTTACAAGTTAACTCCGTTACACTTAAGTGTCCGTGGTACCCAAAGACAAAAAGTTAGTTTGGCAGCACAATTATTTTCCAACAGAGTTGCAAAGGCTTCGAAATGATGTGGTGAAAACGAGCTGTTGAGATCAAATGAATGGAAAGAAACTTCAAAGGCAATAAAATTAACTAATGGTTGGTTTGATTTATTTAATACCGTTTCTAAATTCGGTACCCACAGTGGGCTGCATAGTTACGGAATAAACCTTCAAGATCAGAATATTATACTCTCATACCACAGTTAAAGTAGGAGAAGCAAACAGGAAATTACCTTATCAAGGGGGGATTCTAATAAATAATAAATCATTAACATTGTTGTATGAGGCAATGAGGTACAAGTACAAAATTGAATATATCATCACAAGAAAACTTAACCAAGATCTGGTAGAAAACTTTTTTTTTCGGAAATTAGAAGCATGGGTAGAACAAACGTTCATCCCTCTGCTTTAGATTTTAAACATTCTACTGAAGTGGTACGTACTAGGTCGAAATCCATTATCTCAGTTTTGTGAGAACAAAAACACCTCCGATTTGCTTTCGGAAGAAGAGGCATTAATAGTGGGTCCTAGTACAAGCCAATCAGAAGTCAATGATAATCTGCAGAAAGAACTATGTGCAACGGCAGAATTTCTTAAAGGCATTCTGAAACCGGTTAAATTTACCAACGATCGAGATCCTGAAGAAAATATAGGCCTCCCAGAAAAAATATGTGAAATCTCTGCAAGACAGCGGATATCCCAGGAAGGATTAAAATATATTGCAGGATATGCTACATCAAAACATATGGAGCAATACCCGAATCTTGGAATTCCCACAAAATTGTCAACTTCTGCTAATCAAAAAGACTGGATTACTACAGTGTCCCGTGGAAACTTAATCCTCCCTTCTAAGGATCTGCAATTGGTTGCCATGCTTGTTGAAGTATATTCTCAGATGTGCACGAAGATTCTGCTTCTCATGAGAAATTTATAATAAAAAAGACTGTAAATTTGGTTAATTCTGCCATGAAAAACGAAGCAGAAATCAATTCTCCTCTTCCGCCAGAAGTAATTACGACATTGGTTAGAACAAGAACATTTATTAGAATTAAAGAAATTAATAAAATAATAAAAATGTCTGGAATTTCAAAGAGAAATATTATAAAGAAAATGAAAAAGATTGCATAAGAATAAGTATTTACTTAACAGAGTGGGATTTATAATGGTGAAATTATGTTATGTCGTGTGTGGAATAATAAGGTAAATAATGTAATAGACTATATTATGTCTCCAATAGCCTGAATATATAAAAATATTTGTTTACTATAATGACAAATTATTCCAAGAAATTCATATACATATGTTAATGAAGGTTCAAAAGTATTTGAATTCATGTACAAAATAATGTATGTTATAAATAACTGTATAGATCTAAGTATGTATATATTTATTACACATTGTATTGTAATAATTATTATAAAACCACGTGTATATTACAGAAGGCAATATTATTAATGACACACTGCCATATCACATTGTTTCTTGAAACTTGAGTTTAATATGTAATAGATCATAATTTTATTACGTTATCATTTCAAGGTAGTTCCTATTGTACTTGAATTCATGTGTAATATAATTTGTGTGGTATATGGGCCTAATTTTGTGCATATTTGTAGCATAATGTATTATAATTATTATAAAAGTACGTGTATATTACAGAAGACAATTATTAACGTTGCACTACCATATAACATTATTTCTTTACTCTTGAATTTAATTTATTGTTCACTATTTTATAATGTTATCACTTCAAGATAGACCCTATTATAGCCTATACTGTCAATATTTACTGAATACACAAACCATGAGTTTTATTTATTCATTTAAATCTATGGACGCAGATCTAACCATCAACAATCTGTTATGTTGACTGTGTCATTCGAGTGCGGCCTGCAGTAAAGGTGACGTCATGCGCAGACTGAACGAAAACACGCACAGCTTGTCCCACACCTCTACTATATTTCCACCATGTGTGCAACCAAGACCTCTTCAAGTGATATCTCTATCCAATGCTTTTGCTTCAGTAAAGTCTCATTTTACAAACCTATGGATCAACAATTGGCTCTCTTCTGACAAAGGAAAAATTTTACAGTCTGTACAAAAGAAACCAAATGACCTGGAAATGTACAAAAACTTTCCCAGACATGTTCAGACATTTTTAACAAGAGCCAGAACAGGTCACATTGTCACTCAATTGTACCTACACTGATTTCATATTTCTGATAATCCTACTTGTCTGTGGTGTAATAATTATGATGAAGATCTGGAACACATTCTTCTATACTGTCCATCCATAACCCACAAAAGAAGTAAATTAAAATCATCAGTACCAGTTGCAGAAGACAGTATATATTGACTACACCCCAACTCTGGCCACTAGCAACAGGCATCTATAATGAACACAGATCAAAATACCCCTCATTTCTCGTGAAAAAGAACTGAATAGACTACAGTGGACTTTACGTTGTCAGCAAACAGCTGGATACATTAAGAAGATTGATTGATTGATTGATTGATTGATTGATTGATTGATTGATTGATTGATTGATTGATTGACTGATTGATAAAGAGAGATGTGAGGGGAGGAGTGATTAATCTTACTGGCAGCATCGGATAAAATACATTTGCTTTGCTTGGTAGAAGTGTTAGATATGCTTGCTCTTGCCTTATGTGAAGACATAATGACATAAGCACTGTATGGCAACAACATGAAATTCACAAAGGCTTCTCACAGTAAGGTGAGGGAAATTATAAGTTCTGAGGTTGCCTGTTGTGATGAAAAGGCGAAAATGCCTAACTATAAATATTTGTAAGATGAATGATAATACAGAACAACAAAATAATAGAAGTGCACTGCACATGTTATGACAGGGAAGCAGAGAACAAATGTTGCGCTCCTGGTGGTCTGGCTGTGAAGCTTAACATTTGAAAATTTGAGCACGATGTTGGTGGTTCTGTTGATCAAATTATAAAGATTGTTAAAGATAAATGTTATTATTGTTGTGTGTTTATGTTATTAAAATAATAAGTAAAAATTTCAACAGAACAAGTATAAATAAATATTAGTTGATCTGATGAAATTTTAACTTATTTTCTTAATTAAATAACATAAAGATACAAACGACTCATAAAATAGTCTCAAAAGAAATATGGCGGCTATTTTGTTGTTCTGTGTGGCTTTTTGTTGCCTATGATATACAACGGTGATTCCCACTAGCATCCAATCAGAAAATTACATTGAAACATTTAGCGCTTCTGGTGATCGGGCAACAAAACAACAGCCTGCATAGTTTTGCTACTGGAAATTCCTCTCTCAGTTTCACCCCCTGAATGATACTGTTTAAAAGTTCTCAGTAGTAAAAGTGGTGATTAATCTGTGTACGGAAAACAGATAGGCTTAATTCCGTTTTCTTCAGTAGTTCATATGGTGTAGGATCTGTTATAATTATAAGTTTCATAGCAATCTTAAATTTATGAACTTGCGTTTCAATAACAGTGATTCAAAATATAGTTTATCGTAAAAATTATTTTTTCATTTTGTTTTTGTTTATTCTGTTTTATAAATTATACTACATTGTACATTTACAATAATGAGTTTACTTTATATTTATATATATATTTTTTTTTTTTTTTAGAAAAAATAAAGATCCACCTTATAGACCCTTTCCCAGCATTATATACATAAGTATATTATACTGATCTTTTCAGATGATATGTTTGCTACCACAGAGATTTAGGGATATGGAAGCTAAAGTTGAGAAATTACAAGAGGAAGTAGAAAATGTTGGATTGAAGATAAACTCCTCTAAGACAAAACAGATGAGGGTAAATTGTAATAATAAAAATAAATTGACAGTAAATGATATAGAAATAGAAGAAGTGGATATTTTTCTATACCTGGGAAGTGTAGTTACAAAAACAGGTGGAGCGGAAGAAGATGTGAAAAGACGTATTCAGCTAGCAAATGGAGCATTTGTACAGCTATATCCCATATGGCGGAATAACAACATCTCATTGAAGACAAAGCTCAGACTGTTTAACACAAATGTAAAATCAATCTTCCTCTATGATTGTGAAACATGGAAAATTACGGATGTAATAAATAAAAAGATACAGACGTTCGTCAACAGATGACTGAGACGTATTCTATATATATAAGATGGCCGGAAATAATAGCAAATGAAAAACTGTGGAGAAGAACTAACCAATCACAAATATGTTACCAAATAAAACAAAGAAAATGGAATTGGATAGGCCACACGCTGAGAAAGCCAGATGGAGCTATTGAGAAGACTGCAATTGATTGGAATCCACAAGGAGTAAGGAAGAGAGGATGGCCTAGAAAAACATGGAAACGATCAATAGAGGAGGAAGTAGAGAGATGTGGGAAAAGCTGAAAAGAGGTGAAAAAGATGGCTGGTGACAGAGTACGCTGGAGGAACTTTACTGCTGCCCTATGTTCCACCTAGGAACAACAGGATGCAAGAAGAAGATATTACACTGATACAAAACATTCCACATAGGTCTAGCAAAGTAATATGACGAAGATTATGAAGATAGCTACTATGCCATAATCCATCAACAATCCTAATCAAATGGCCAATATTTTAAAGACGGACAGACAAACAGATAGACTGAATGACAGACTGTCAATAATAGATGCTTTTTCACCAATGGAAAAGCAATGTCACAGTCAGTACGTACACCACTGTGGAGTAATGGCCAGTGCGTCTGACTGTGAAACAAGCAGGCCCAGGTTCAAATCATGGTTGGGACAAGTTAGCTGGTTGGAGTTTTTCCGGGATTTTTCCTCAACCAATTGAAGCAGAATTGCTGGGTAACTTGAACCTCGGACTCATTTTTCCATCATTAATTCACATATCATCATCCATACCACAGCCTGGGTTCACTTCATGGTGCAGCGTACTGTACTTGTACAACAGCAAAGGCTGGTCAGCTACCCAATCATTCAAAGGATAGGATTGATAAGCACAATAAGCCTCAGGCTGCAGTGTTAGCCTTCAGGTTCCTTCTCCATACAAGAAAAAAAAACAGCCAGTACAACTGCTTAAGAGGCTTCAGGTATAAAACATATACAGTGCCGGAAAAATTAATAGCAACTCGGTTATTTTTACCTTCGGATTAAGTTATAACATGTTTTAATGTGATAGGTGTTTAGAAAATAATACAATCTATATATTTTCTGAAAGCTTGTTTTATTTCCTTTCTAATGGTATGTAACAACGTCATTTCTGTCTGTTTACATGGCAGTCTGTGTAGCATTTGTGAATTGAAAGCACAAGACCAAAATTTTGCACTTCATGGATTAGTTTCTTATCTCGGCACTAGTACTTGGTGGGACATCACAACTTCTTGATACCTTCTTGGCATGCACTCTACTAGTCGTTGGAGAGTTTCCATGGGCATGCTTGCTACCAGATGCTCACAATGGTCTCAATAATTGCACTTTTGTTCAGGGCTTCCTTTCTCTTATTTTATTCTTCAAAATCATCCACAATTCTTCAATAGGATTTACATCTGGTAAATTGCCAGGCCAAGACAGTGCTGTGACATATTCTTGCTCACGTAGAACTCTTTGACAATTTTTGCACGTTGGCAGGGTGCTGAATCATCCTGAAAAGTGAATGGTTGTTCTGCAAACAAATCCCTTACTGATGGTAACATCTTCTCCAAAATCTTCTTGTACTTCTTTCCATTGACGGTAGATTTCAGGACATCGATATTCCCAACACCATTTTATGAGAAACACTCCCGAAAGCATAACACTAGTAGGTAACTTCACAGTTCTACAGTACATGCTGGATTCAGTGTTTCACTTGCCTTCCGAAACACTGTACAACCCCATTACTTCCACCAATGTTGATTTTAGATTCGTCACTGAAGAGAACTTTACGTCATTGCTCAGCTGGCCAGTGCTGATGTTCTTTAGCCCCTGTGAAAGCTTCATACGTTGTTTGGTGAGCAATGGTTTCTTCAGTGGCTTCTTGGACACCAAATCAAATTTTCGCAATATTTTCCTTACCGTTCTAGAACAAATATTAACCCCAGAAGTTTCCTTTCAATTTTCTGTAAGCTCTTACGAGTTAGCAAATCTGTCTTCCAAACATAAACGACGCAAAGCATTGTCGGGTCTGGGTGAAGTTTTCAGTTTTCTGCCACATTTTCGCGTTCTACTACTCATAACAGCACCCCTCTCTCGAAACTTAGCCAACTATCTCCCAACTGTACTTTTATTCACCCCCACAATTTGAGCTATCGCACTATTAGTTTTGCCACATTCACTTAATGTCACTATCTGTGTAGCTTTTCTTGGTGTTATATCATATTTTTACGCGTTTTTGAATTAGAATTTGTCAATCAAACTCTTTCAATCGCAAAAACACAACAGGTAATCACGAAAAATTCCTGTGAACGTTCATAGGGATTATTAACAGACAAGAAGGAACAGAAGGTAGACATTAGCAACTGTATGCACTACAGAAACATCTGTGAACAATGAATAAAACTTGCAAAGTGATTTCGTGCCATTTACTGCCATCTGGCAGCACAATACACACTAACCCATAAAATGCAAAATTTTGGTATTTTTCTTTGAATTAACAAACGCTACACAGATTGCCATATAAACAGCCATAAAAGAATTTATTACATACCATTAGAAAGGAAATAAAACACCCTTTCAGAAAATATATAAATTGTTTAACTTTTTTAAACACCTGTCACATTAAAACATGACATAACTTAATCTGGAGGAAAAAATAACCGAGTTGCTATTAATTTTTCCGGCACTGTATATACTGTACGTAGGAGGGAAAGCAGAGAGAAGTCTTTTTCTACCTTCGTGGAGATCATGAATTATCTATTACTGGAGAATCATTTGATCGTCGTCATATTAAAGATTTGTTATTTTTAGTGTTATTGGATTTAATCTATTAATCTGATCTATTAATCGATCAATTTCTGTTATAAGATTAATCAATCAAAAATATTTAATCAAATAATCGAATAGATTAAAATTAATCGGTTGTACTTGATATTAATTATTTTGTTAATGCGAACTCAGACTAAAAATTCCAACTATATTCGTCTCTCAGAAATTACTTAGCACAATAGTACCATTATTTTGTAACTAGCGTAGGACAAATCTTTGCACAAACACTTCAGAAAGAGAAGGAGATATGAGGACAATGACCTGTCTAATCCTATTGAAAGTTGAAACACAATGCGAAACCCTTGATAAGTTTTAAAATTTTCCAAGAAAACTTCCACCTGGTTGTCAGCTCGAATTCCTAGTATATGAAATACACACTTTTCTGGAATTTTCCCCCTCACCCCTCAGCCATGGCTACACTGTGTGCAATTGAGAGAGTATCTACCTTCTTCTCTTTCTAAAATTTTGTAATCCGATTACAATAGGGACCAATCTGCTGTTTTGACTACTGCAGTTTCTTTACTGAGTTCATAAATTAAGTTTGTGTGTTTAGTTTGCTATAGAAAAAAATCAGATTTCTGTGTTGTGTGAAAAGTGATAGAGGAAACATTGATAGTAAACGTAGAATGGCACTTATTTCGGAGCATGTGAATGCACTTACATGTTTAAAATTATGGATGAAGCAATATTAACTACGTGAATCTTCATATTTTTTTTTTTATTTGTGTTTGTCTCATAAATCCCCAGAGAAATTGACACAATAAATTATAAGCCTACATGATAAATATGTTAGTAAATAACCAAAATAGTATTCACTAATATGTTTTCTCGGGATATCAGCTGAGTTAAAATTTTGGAATGTTCCAAGCTTTCAACTGCTATCTCTGCAGCCATCTTCAGGGAAGTTTAACTCAGCTGATATCCCGCGAAAACATATTAGCGAACCAACGCCAAGAAAGCCTCAAATCATACATAAAATAGTATTGTTTTATAATATAATGATACATTTTATACTTATGCTTATCACCAAACACAAATTAAATTTAACAATAATAATTGTGTATTACAGTATATCAGAACTTTCTTCAAATTGATCAAAGCTCGATTAATCTATCAATTAATCGATTAAATTCAAATAGTCAATTAAATATTTTGATCGATCAACAGCTCTAGTTATTTTTATCACTAGACTAATAAAATTTTCCACGCTTCAAGCATTGTTATATTGTTTCATTAGTGGGCTAATCATACGTAATAATCCATTTATGAAAATATGATTTCAAAATTTAATATGATACTCGACTATTCGGAAATTTCCATTATCCAACTTTTGATCTCATTTAGGCTAAATAATCGAGACTCTATTGTAGTGTCTTCGTTTTAATAGTTTAAATCCAATAAATTATTTTAACTTCATTTTATATCTATAATTAATGGCATGCTATACTAATAGAGATTCATAATTATTGATCAATTTGCAAAACTTACATGCGCCAATTCAATCTCAAATTCTATCACTTCGAATGCATCTACACTGACTCTTGTTGCTGGAATCGAAGCATTGCGAGCTTTAATAATTTCAAGAGCAGATCCCATTAACCAATGACGGTATGCTTCCAGCTGATTTCCGTAGGTGTATGGGCCAACAAGCATTGAACGAGGTAGTACCAATGTTGACTGGTCAATCTGAAAACAGATTAAATATTTAGATTATGTGAATATTTGTGAATTCAAAATAAATAATATCCTGAATGGTTCAAGACAATCAGAATTACCTATACAGTGAAACCTCTCATTTACGGACATTGAAGGGACGTAACAATCTGTTGTTGTTTTCTAATGCCAGGCGTTTGACAATAAAGTCATTTGACCTCTTGCACTCCAATATTTTTCAAAGATATTATCATGGTCAGCCACTGAAGCACAGATTTTGAGGTGTTCCGAATCCATTTCTTGGTTTGAGTTGCACAATGGACAGTTAGGGGACTGATATATTCCAATTCTATGCAGGTGTTTGGCCAAACAATCATGGCCTGTTGCCAATCTAAATGCAGCTACAGACGATTTTCGTGGTAAATTGGGAATTAACTGTGGATTTTGATGCAGAGAGTTCCATTTTTTCCCTTGGGATTGTGTTATCAAATTTTGTTTGTTGAAGTCTAAGTATGTAGATTTAATAAATCTTTTCACAGAGTAATACGTAGATTTAGTAACAGGTCTGTAAGTAGCAGTGCTGCCCTTCTTTGCTAAAGCATCTGCATTCTCGTTTCCCAGGATTCCACAATGGGATGGTATCCATTGGAATACAATTCTTTTATTGAGTGATATTAATTGAGAGAGCATTTTAGTTATTTCTGCTGTTTGAGATGAAGGTGTGTGTTTAGAGACTATTAATAGAATAGCTGGTTTGGAGTCTGACAATATAACTGCATTTTTAAATTTACTGAAGTGGCATAGAAGATTCCTGAGACTTTCACTTATTGCAATGATTTCTCCATCAAAACTTGTTGTTCCATACCCAAGAGATCTATAAAGTGAGAAGAGACAGCACGTAACACCTGCACCGGTACCTTGTTCTCTGGAGATCAAGGATCCGTCAGTGTATAAATGAAGCCAGTTTTGTGGAGGGTATCTAATATTAATTGTCTCTAAAGACAATTGTTTTAGTATTTCAGTGTTTACTTCTGATTTCAGTATTTCTTCTGTTAAATTTAGATTATATTCCATATTTAATAGAGTTAAAGGGTTTGGTTTAATTTGTAGGTTTTCTTTTAAATTCGGGATATTGATTTTCTGTTTTAATTCTTGAACAATGGATATGAAACTTCTTTGAGTTTTCAATCTACAGAGAGGACTGTATGAATGCCAATTGTTTCCTGGTAATCTAATAAGTTTTTCATATTGAATCAGTGCTTTTTCTTCTATTGTCATTTTGATGCTGTTAATATTAGTGAGGAATCTCATAGAATCTATTGGAGTTGTTTTGATTCCACCAGTAATGAAATCAAAACAACTCCAATAGAATCTGTCCGCATCTGGGAAGTGTCCTTTATTGGGAGGGAGACTCTCCAATCTAACAGTAAATTTGTATTATGCATTATGTATCCCTTCACGCTTTAAATGAAATGTATTACTGTAGTTTAATTCTAAATATAGTATACTACAGTAAATTCTTTGCACCTTTGAACTATAGTAGATAAGACTGAAAAAGGAAAATACAGTACTATGCCATGCAATTTTATTCTATGTCTAGAGTTATGCAGTACTGTAATTTACTGTTTTCAACTTAACCATTACGTTCAGGTGCCATGTCTCTCGAAACAGAACAACTGATTGAAGTGAAGAAAATAATCCTACTAGCCCTATTGTGTGTCGAATACAATTTCACCTTGGACCCATCAGACAGGTTAAATTTTATGACTTTGTTTATCCACCCATTTCCAGGCAACAAGGGGTAGCCGGTTGGGCTAGTGGTAGCCTATGAGACCCTTATTGTCGTCTTTCATGGTAAGGAATTTCTGTACAGTTCTCAAAACTAAATTTTCCATTTTTGTAACACATTAGATTTTGAAATCCAAGTTCTGTCTGCAGTCAGGAGGTAAAGCAAGCTTTAGGACTGTGAAACAGCTGTCCGTGTCCATGTCTGAGAGTGTCCGTAAGAGAGAGTTAAATTGATCATTATTTCTATATTATTTCAGTTGGGACATAAAAATCTGTCCGTATATGAGGAGTGTCCTAACTTGGAGGCGTCCGTAAGGAGAGGTTTCACTGTATAAGGAAATATAAAGGACATAAATGAAGAAGTTTTGATAATATTAAATGTTTATAATTGATTAAATGCCGATCTTACTCGTGTTAATTGTGTAAGCATGTGCGGCTTACAGCTGTTTCGGTGCTTCTTCACATCATCCTCAGAACCTACTAGATCTCAGCGTCATCTCAAACTTCACTGCCTGTTGTGTGGGTGCGTTTGATGATTTAATCAATTATTTATATTCAAGTGTTAAAAGTAGTGTACGAAAGATTCAACATGGATCAAATGTTTCTTTAATTTTTTTTCTCAATTACATTATTAAACAGTGCTTCATCTGTACATAATCGTGCTCCATTTTAAATACTTAACTAGTATCAACACGGCATTTTAGCTGTTACTATGAGAATTTTATTTTATTCTCATGAAATATTTCACATCAAGGAAATAATTCTTGTGACGTTTACTACATTAGTATTGAAACTACTCACTGTTAGGAATTTATAACTCTATTGTTACCAGTATAAATGCAATAATTGGAAGGGTGTGAATTTATGAACCTCATTTGTTATACAAATTCTGCAAATGACACTTCCACAACCTAAAGCAAGACAAAGAGCTAGTGGCATACTAGTTGGCATCAAAAGAGGAATAACTTTAGGCCTAACATTCAACATTATTAAAAAAATGACTGAGGAAGACAAATCTGAAGTAACGAATATATTATGCAAATCTGGCTTTCAGGTAGAAGCTCCCTGTGAAGCAGGCCTAATATATTCGTTACTGTAGGTACGTTAACAAAAAGCCACAATTTAAGTCACACAGAATTGTGTGCACTCAAAGTTGGGTTTCTGGCGTCTTGTCAGCCCATTTGAGTTGTGTGGATATAAAGGGAAGAATTGTGACGGTGTCTTGTATAGTTTCTGGAGTAGCTCAATCGGTAGAGCATTCATGTACTAAGCAAAGGGTCCCAGGATCGATACCCGGCCCAGGAACAATTTTTCCCTTGAAATTATTCACAAATCTGAAATTTGTAAAATAGAACTTTGGATAAATAACACTTCAAAATGTATAGCATATATAACCCCCTAATAACAAACCCAATTTGGACAATATAGTAGTTACACCAAAGACTCTCATAATTGGAGACTTCAGTGGTCATTCTAAAGAATGGGGATATTTAGGCATCAATTCTGTTGGTCATTCAATAGAAGATTTTCTTAACACCCAATCAATCCAATTATTATTCAACCCAGAAGATCCTCCAACATTTCTTCATTCCCATGAAACATCTAATCCAGATTTAACTCTAATATCTTCAGACATATATAACAAGGCAAGCAGGAAAGTTTTGGAAGACCCTGGACTTGGCTACAGAATCATTGTTACTTCTATTTTACTACCATCAGAAACCTACAAACAGATCTTATAACTGATGTTCTTGGAATTTTAAAAAATCCAATTGGACTAAATTCAGAGAAGACCTAGAAAATAACCTCTCCATTAATATGAACGAATCCCCAGAAAAATGTAACAATATAATTTGTGCAACTATAACACCGGTACTAAAAGGAGCAAAGAAATGGGTGCCCCGAGGAAAGATCCCAAGCTACAAACCTTTCTGGACAAAAGATTTAGAAACATTACAAAAAAAAGATTATTACAAAACAAAATTATTTCACACATAACAATAAATATTATACACGAACTGAAGGATTACCAATGAGTTCACATATATCAAGTATATTAGATGAAATCTTCATTCATAATATAAAACAAACACACATATTAAACACTGACAACAACAAACACGCAGAGAGAATAATGTACTGGCATCGATATGTAGATGACATACCGTAATAGTCCTATATAATGGAAACAAAAGACAAATAGAGAACCTACATCAATAACTCAACAAAATACATCCCAAATTAAAGTATGCGATAGAAACAAAACATAACCAAGCTATAAATTTCTTAGACATCACCATAACCAAAACAAATAACAGACACGAATTCAAAATATACAGGAAGCCCACCACAACTACAACACAAATACACAATTCATCAAACCATCCCGTACAACATAAACATGCAGCTTTCCGTACAATGACATACAGATTAATTAACATCCCAATGAACAAGATAACTATACTGAAGAACTAAACACAATAAAATATATAGCACAAGACAATGGATATAACCCTAACATGATAGATACACTAATAAGAAAGGCAAAACAAAAACAGAACAAACCAACACAAACACCACGCGAGAATAAATACATAACATTAACATATCACAATACCAATACTCACAAAATTGCAATTTCATTCAGAAAACTAAAATGCAAGATAGCTTACAAAACAAATAACACAACACAGAAATATCGAAATAATCACATTAAACATTCAAATAAATATAATTCATCTGGGGTTTACAAACTAAAATGCAATAGTTGCCCACATTTTTTCATAGGACAGACAGGAAGAAACATTCAAACAAGGTATAAAGAACACTTTAAAGCTATAACCAAACCATACATCACATCAAATTACGCAGAACATATTATCAACAATAATCATGACTACAATAATATAGAAACAGATATGGAAATTCTACACATCACACCAAAAAGTCCACAGTTAAACATCTTAGAACAATACGAAATATACAAACATACAATAACACACCCACAACATATACGGTACTTAATACACAATTACAGTTTAATACCCACACATTATTCGATATCATGATACACAGCACGCAAACAAACACCCCCCACCATAGGAGCAACACACCCCCACCCCTACAACTGACGAATGCAAATGGCAGTATGCAAGATCAACAGGAACATCAGTAGTTCATAGGACACTGAAGATGACACAGAACCGGCATCGAAACGGGCCATCTGTCTAAGGTACATAACTTTTTAAAAAAATTTTAACACTTTTAATGTGTCGTTAAACAATTTTAAGTTTTTTAAACAAAGTGTCAACGTGAACCAGAATCAATGACATTAAAATTAGCTCGTGATACAGCCAGAAAACAAGCAGAAGAGAACAGTAATAGAGACAATTTTATAGACTGGAAGCTTGTAAAGTGGCCAAATTTAAGAAAGAAGTACTCTCAGCCAAAAGGCAAAGTTTTAACAATTTCGTCTCTAAAATGGACTATAGAAAAGATGGTATAAAAGCTTACCCGAAATTATATCTAATATCACAAAGAGTAATCCACCAAGTAACTCACTTATAATTTACAAAAATACACAACTAACAGACCCCCAGGTTATTGCAAATGCCTTACATATACCTACAATAATACATAGAATCACAACAACTCACAAAAAGTTAGAAAAAAACATGAAAAAAATATGAAGGTGAACAAAAGAAGTGTTTTTACATGAAATACAAGAGAAGTGTTTGTTGATAGTTTCACAATCCATGAACTAGATGCAGCTATTGGGACTCTTTAAATCCAATGAAGTCCTTGGTCCAGATTTAATTCATTCAGAATTTATCAAGAACCTTGGAGACAAGTCTAAAAAACCATGCTGAACTTTTTACAGTACCTGCTAACTGGAAAAAAGCATTACCGGTATTATACCCATTTTGAAGAAAGGTAAAACTTCTTCTGCTGTATAAGAACTCTCTGTAAGTTATATATATGAAAATAAGTGAATACAGTCTACCGGTATAATACACGTTGGTTCAGTGAAAATGGAATATATTATGTTAATAGGGTAAATAATTGTAAAATTAGATGACAAGATTGAAAAATTCCCATAACAAGGACAAAAGACCACAGGTAATATGCTCTGTTAGTTACAAGACTTTATCATACAGCGATTCAGTATAGTTAAATATCAGTCAAATTTTTCAAAATACAAACAAACAGCTATGCGTGTACTTCAAGGAGCAGTGTTGAGTACAACATTATTTAATATATTTATCAATGATCTTCCCAAATTTTTGGCAAAGAAGTAAAGTTTGCATTATTTGCTGATGACCTCGTCATCTAGGTTTCAAAACCAAAGAATAAGCTCAAGTCATTGGAAACCCAAATTAACACAGCTATGACTAATTTGGAATATTGGTGCTCTACTAACCTAATGCAAGTAAATCCAGACAAAACTAAATATAAAATATTCACAAATGTCACTAAACCAGTTAACATAAACATCAAGCTTAATGGACTTCCCTTACAAAGAGCAATCAATTCACAATATCTAGGAGTCATATTTGATACTGTACCAGTAACAAATTATCTTGAAAAGATCATATTAATACCTGTACTGTAATAGAAAAAGCCCAAAAGAGATTAAATCTGTTAAAAAGATCAGCTGGCTGCAAATGGGGAAGCCAGAGACGTACACTAAATTCCACATATATGCAGGGCCGCCGAGAAGGGGGGCAAAGGGGGCAAGTGCATATGGGCCCGTGAGCAGTAAGGGCCCGTCAGATTAAGTGAGTCTGGTTACTTTTTATTATCACAAATAGTTATTCACAGATACATACCGGTACTAAAAATTTTGTAAGAACATTTGTTACATGAATGTGGCATATTAACCAACAATAGTAGAATTAATACAAATTACCACTTCATTATGTGAATGTTTAACTTTTATATAATAGAATATAGATTTCCCACGTTAGCAATCATCGACACGACACTTGACGGCTCCGGCATTTGCCTGAAATATGTTCCCGTCACTTGTACCGAAAACGTTCAATTAGCTTGTCCTCTTAGTGGACTCTCCCAAATCCAAGCCGGAGGATTACGTTTCCTTTTCAGTAGGGGCTACATAGTATGTTTCGTGACGAATCTTTCGTCTTTTCGTTGTCATTTGTCTAGTAAATTCTGTTCATTAGTGTTACGAGTGGACAATGGACAAGTAGAAGCATAAGTCGTGAGTTGAGAAGTGCAAGGAGAGACAGAAAAATTGGAACATATTAAGGAAGGGAGTAGAACTTTGTTTGAAGTTGGTGTGAAATTGACCTCCTTGTAAAACTAAAAAGTAGCAGACAAATTGCGTCATTGAATGTGTTGTTCGAAAACAAGAGCCTTTCCAAAAACAGTATTACAGTATTTCCAAAACTCAACAATGGAGAATGTGTTCCCAGAGATTGCCTAGTGTACAGTGAAACAAATCAGAGAAAACAGTACAGTGACTGATTTGTTTCACTCCACACTAGTCAGTCTCTGGCAACACATTCTTCATTCTTGGGTTTTGAAAATAATACTGGAAAGGCTCTTGTTCCGTCTCTTGGAAGGTTATTAGGCAGGTTGGGGATACTTTTTCGAACAACGCATTGAATGACACTTACAATTTGTCTGCCACTTTTTACTTTTCCAAGGTCGCATGTTACTTGCCATGACTCAGAGTTAGGAACTGGTGTGGGTAAATTTATTTCACTTGCACATATTAACACATCATTTTTACTATTGTTTGCTTGTTCTGATTCAATACTACTGTTATCAGAATTTTTTTCTAGACAGCCACAATCATCAGTATTCTCTTCTAAGTATCAACTATCTTCATTTTTGACAACCTGAACAGACGGGCTTGAGATTGGTTTATTTTCTGCACCTTCACTAACAACGCTCAATTTCACACCAACTTCAAATAAAATGAAGGAAATGAAAATGTATTCAGAGTAACAATGTGTCGGGAAAGACTGAGTAACCTTGGCTTTCTTAGTCTGAAGAGCGATCGTCTATGGTCTATGGGCAAGCAGATGGTGAGTTGCTGTTGTAGACAATTTTCAGCAGGACGCAAAAATATGCATGACGAGGAGCGCAGTAGGAGGCCAACCATCATCACAGACGACCTTGTGGAGCAACGCACCATCTGCTTGCTCATGACGTTAGGCCCATAGACCTGGCACAGCTGATGATCAATTTCAATTGGCGCTATGTCCTGTGCATTCAAAATCTTTATCACTGACCGCATTTCACACTCGGCGGGAGCTCGAATAGGAACATCTATCTTCAATCAATGCAACAAAGCTACTGAGAGCACTCGGGAAGTTCCGCTAGCACATGCGCCATGCCAGGACATTACTCTATCATGTACACGCAGTCGCTTCGCGCAACATATGGTTTGCTAGCTGTGGGACGAGTGGGAAAGTTACTTTATGGATGCGCCTCGTATGTAGGCCCTACTGAAGAAGAAGTGTGATGAATGTAATATATTGTGCTAATGTGAAGTTTCGCTAAAAGTTTTCAATGTAATAAAAGTGTAGGCTATATTTTTAGATTTGTATCTGTGTATGGGGTTATCTTTTATTTATTTTGCAAATAATTATTATGGTCAGAATAATTGGTAACTTGTAATTTTTAACTTATTTTTTCAATGGGGCCCGAGCACAATATTGCACAGGGGCCCATAAATCCTGTTGGCGGCCCTGCATATATGTACATGAAACCTATCCTCAAATATTGTAATGAAACACCCATCACATGCACCCCACAGCAATGAAATAAAATAGAACAATTTCAAAACCAAGCACTACGTTTAATTATAGGTGCAGTGAAATCCACACCAATAGATCCAATGAGACAACTTACTCAAAAAAAAAAAAAAAACACTGATACACGAGTTTCAAGAACAAGCAGAAATCCGGTATGAGAAATTAATCAGACTGTCTAATGCAGACTATTGGAGAAAATACAAAATCTTGCCTACTAAATTAAACACACAAGAAGGATTTATGCAGAAAGTTAAACGATTACAAACGCATCTCATTCCTCAAACTAACATTGAAATGTCACAAATCCGACAAAATCCTTTGTAATACATAAATATTCAAACTGGAAACAACTTATTGGAACCAAACCAAGACCAAAGGCTCTTTCCTTAAACACATTCAAAACAACTGTTGTTCCATTTTCACTAAGCTCTAGTTGTCTTAAATCTCCTCAATCTTCTTTTAGGCTCAAAATTCATCATTCTGATTGTTCTTCTCAAAATTGTGAATATCCCATATTAACCGAATCCTCAGAAGTTAAGTATTTAGGCATTACAATTGACCAACATTTACGATGGAATAAACATATTACATATTTTATGCAATAGATTACGTAAAACAATTTATATCTTTGTTATACTTCCGTCATATTTACCAGTTAATATTTTACGTCTCATTTATTTAGCTTTATTTCAATCCATTCTCCAATATGGAATTTTAGGATGGGGAAATGCTTGTAATTCTACTCTCTCTCCACTAATAATAATAATAATAATAATAATAATGGCTTTATTTAACCTGGCAGAATTAAGGCTGTAAGGCCTTCTCTTACACTCAACCAGGATTAAAACTTGCTTCCACAGTTGAACATAAAATTGGATCGGAATTAAGTAATTACATACTGATACAATTTAGGTACATAATGAGATCAAAAGAGGTCGTTACATAAAATTTACCTCATAAAATAAAAATAAACATAGTGGAATATATATTAATGTTGTTAGAATCAAATATGAATCACATAAACAAATAAGCCGATAATTCAATAAAAAAGTGTACACAGTAAAAATAAAAAATAAACACATTAGTATACCGGGGACAGAACATCTAGAGGCTTGGGTGACGTCACAGCGGAAGAGCTCGCACACAGCAGAATTGTTCGTTACACTACTAACTGAAAACGTTGCCGACTTACCTCGTGCTGCTCATCTGTGTTCTCCAACTGAACGTCCTCCATTTCATCGCTACTGCTGGAGTCTTCACTTCCGTCATCACTCACACCTCCTAAATTTATTATGATTGGGTCTACAATGTTGTCGAAATGCACCTCTCTTTCCATGTACTCGTCTTCAATTCGCTTTACTCGATTGCAAATTGGAACCCAGTCATTTGCAGTCATCGAACTGAACTTTTCTTCGCACAGCTGCTGCACACCAGAAAGAGTAAATGTCGTGTTTCTTGATGCAACCCACCCTTTCACAATGGACCAAATTGTTTCTATCGGATTTAATTCCGGCGAATATGGTGGAAGCCTGAGGGGAGTGTGTCCTGCATTAATAAAAATTTTGTCTACCGAATACGTAACTGTTCTAGGTTTGGCAATTTTAATTAGTTCGTACAGCGTAGGTTTTAACATTTTTGCATCGTATGGAATTCCTTCTTTGTCGAGCCAGTTTTTCATTTCTTCTTTCGGCGTGTTGGATGTTGGAGCTTTATTCATTATCACATTATGATAGGAAGCATTGTCGAAAATGACTACAGAATTTGGTGGTAAATTTGGAATTAATTTTTCTTGAACCCATTTCTCATAATTCTGTTGGTTCATTTGGTGGTGATAATCCCCCGATGCCTGATGAGATTTCCACATGAGTAGAGCATTAGGTACGAAACCAATTTCTCCACCAGCATGTATTATAATCAGTCTTTGTCCTTTTGACACAGGTGAAAGAAGACCATTGTTACTATCGTCACACCAGGATTTCTGATGCACGTGGGATGACAAGATATAAGACTCATCTAGATAAACTATATTGCGTCCTTCTGATCTGTATTTCTTTATAAGTCTTAAATAATTTATTCTCTTCGCCCTTATATCGGACTTTTCTATAAGCACACATCTGTTTGATTTAGTTTTCTTCCATTGAAACCCTAGGTTTCGCAATAGTTGTTTCAAACTTGAATTTCCACCCTTAAAGTCTATCGATTCTATCAATTTACTCCTCAGTAATTGAACTGTAGGGACCTGTTTCTCTGTAATATAAAACTCATATACAGTTCGTCGCACTACACTCTCGTCGAATTCGTCTAGGTCTAACACTCGCTTCTTCACGGTTCTCTTCTTATCTGGCGTTTCAAATCCAACAATTTGACCATTCGCAACTTTTTTTGCCTCCGCACTGATTCTTTGAACACTGCTGCGGGACACACCAGTAGCTTTCAGAACCCTCTCCTGAACTTTTTCTAATGGAATTGTAATTCCTTCAAGAGCTTCTTTCTTCATGAATTCCAATACATTGTTTATCACTTCTTTTGTTTGACTATGCAATTTTTTTCCTTTTAATGTCGATCTTATAGGAGGCATTTTATATTATAATTTCAATTGCTTTATGTACACTTAATTCTACTAATGAAATACTGTGTAATTATTAATTATATTTTTAAACTTAACTTAAATGTTACTCACACTGAATAAATGTCACCGCTATATACAGAGCGTTATACTTAAATTCACACGTATCTAAGAGTATTCTTATATTAAAAATCACAGTTTCACGTACAATTATACACAATAAGTAAATTTTTAATTTACGCTTATGCTTTACGCTGATCACACCTACTGTATATAACTACTGTATTCACAATATCGTAAAAGAACTTTTATTTTAGTGCTGTTACACACAGAAAAGGCTTTCACTGATCCAGCTGTTCTCTCACAATACAGTAACTTCCGTTCAGAAAATGTTTTGCAGCAGAATGGTACAGTACCTGCTAGTGCGGGAGGAGGGGGTGGTCGGACCGCTTAAAAGTAACGGCCTCCAAGCTTCTAGATGTTCTGTCCCGAGTATATACATATTAGTATTAGATTACAATTAAGTAGGATTTACATAATTAAACCAGAAACCGACAATTGAATAAAATGCACACAAAAAAAAGATTAATAATAAAAAAACAACACAGTGGGATACATATTGGCGTTAAGTGATAAATAAACACGATTTAGGTAATAAAAATAAGAAACAAAAAAATATATAAAAATAAATACAGTGGAACACATTCCATTAAATATTTGCAATGCGTTAGGTCTGGCAACTCATCATAAGATATTTTTCTAATCTACATTGTAGTAGCGGGCATTACAAATGAAACGAACACACGCATTATGAACACGTTGCAGTTTCTGGCATAAATCCACCCTGAGATCACTGAATAAAACATCACAATAATCGAAATGAGGCATAATAAGAGTCTGTACAAGCATCTGCTTTAATTTAGCTGGATAATGGTACAATCTTTTTAATGAGTGAAGAGTGGAAAATACTTTCTTGCATGTGTGTTTGATATGCGTGTCCCAGGTAAGATTAGATTCAAAATGAACTCCCAGGTTTTTTACAGTTGAACTGAATGGAATGATTGCTTTATTCAGAGTCACAGGAGGAAGGTTCAGCTTATTAATATCGGGGATTAATCTTTTATTCGAAAATAAGATAGCCTGTGATTTATCTGTATTTTATCTGTAATTAAGTCCGAATTGTTGAGACCAAGATGAAACGAATTCGAGATCTTTATTGAGTCTATTAATACAATCACAGTCTGTCAGGACTGGTGGAAATGTATAATTGAACGTCATCTGCATAAATATGATATCTGCAATATTTAAATGACTTGGTGATATCGTTAATATAGAGACAAAAAAGCAATGGACCCAATACCGAACCCTGGGAAAATCCTGACTCTACTGTCTGCCAGGAGGAGAACAGATTATTAAAGACAACACGCTGCTGGCGGCCAGTGAGGTAGGAGTGCATCCAGGTGATAACGGTGTCAAAAAAATTTAACACTCGAAGTTTAGTTAATAGTAGATCCATATCAACAGAGTCAAATGCTTTGCTATAATCCAATAAAATTAATATTGTTGCTGGTCGTTTATCCATAGCCTTTCGTATATCTTCAGTTAAATTCAATAAAGCAGTGGAAGTGCTATGCCCGCTTCTGAATCCAGATTGGAAGGGGTCGATAATATTAAATTCAATCAGATATTTGCTTAATTACTTATGGAGAATACGTACAAGAGTCTTTGATAGAACGGGAAGAATGCAGATTGGCCGATAGTCTTTAGGAGATGTAGGTGTGTTTACTTTAGGTATTGGATGCACTAAAACCGTTTTCCAAAGATTTTGGTAGGTAGAAGTAATGATGGAAGAATTAAAAATATGTGTTATCACAGGAAGCACGATATTGATTAATTTATTAATAAAAACAATGTTTATGTTGTCAGAGCCTTGCACTGTAGATCTAGTAGATCTAATACTTATTCAGAAAAGAATAATTAAAATATGCCTTAATAAACCAATTGGTTACTCATCCGAGCTTTTGTTCACTGATTTTAATGTTTTGAAAATTAAACAGATTTATTATATTGCCTTATTAAATTTCATACATAAAAATCGTAATAAATTCAAATTGTATCATCATAAATATGGAACTAAAAGATCCGATTTTATACGACCAAAGTGTTTCACAAGCACATCTCTTAGCCATGGTACCTACTTTAGTCCAAGGTTATATAATTAAATAATTGAAAAATACCCAAATATGGAAAATTTTAGTATCAGTAATATCAAAAGTAGCGTTAGGAATTTAATGTTTAAAGAATATAATATGTTGATTTAATATGTGTATGTATTTGTATGATTTAAATTGTTAAAATTGAAATTGTATTTTTAAAGTTAATTTATGCCTATAATTTTGTTTTCCTTGACCCACTTTGTGTCAAATAATTATCTTTGTTTGTGCTAAGTATGTGTGTAGATAACTCCCTGAGCACGAGTTTTCACTCCATCAGGGAAAAATTAAGACTGCATTTTTGTACATGTTATTTTACTAACAATAAACAACAATAAACAATTGTTAAAAACGATACAAATCCAAATGGAGCAAAACAATTAACATTAGAAACATTTAATAGCAAATATCGTTGTGAAACCTGGCTACACATTTACAGTGATGGAGCTTTACAAAACGATTTTGATGCCGCAGGAGCTGGAGGAACTTGTAAATTTTTCTCATTCTATAAAGAAGTCAGGAAGGACTCCACAAACTTTGATGGAGAAGTTGAAGCTGTATTCACTATTCTAACCAATCTACTACAAATAAAAAATAAATTTTCCAAAGCTGTAATCTTCATCGGCTCAAAAGCAGCTATACAAGCTATAGCTAATATTAGTTCATAGAAAATTGACACAACTTCTGAGTACTGCACCCTGATCAAGCAGCTCCAAAAACTGGCAAGAAAATAGTTCTGCAATAGGTTCCAGCGCACTGCGGCATTACAGATAATGAATTGGTGGGTCAACTGGCTGCGAAAGGCTGCACCCTAATACAAAAACATATTACTCAAATATCATTTATTTCTGTTACATTAAATAAAAAATTTCAATACAAACAACAATTTTTGAACAGAATAAAGGAATCAGCTAAAGATAAATCATGGGAACCCCTCCCCCAAAATTTAAACATCATCCATAAAGAACCAAGAAATTCAGCAGTGACAGCCTTCCGCCTTCTGGCCAGGCATGATTGTTTGACAGCTCATTTATATAGAATCGGCATCTCCCTCTCACCCAATTGTGTGTTATGTGGAAAGAACGTAATCCTGGATAAGTCATCATCATCATTGGCTCAACAACCCATTGAGAGTCCTAGCCTTCCTCAGTATTTTATTCCAGCCGTCTCTACTTTTGGCCTTGACTGTCCACATTCGTGCACCAATAAAGTTGGCATCTTCGTATACATTATCCTCCCATCAGCTCTTCGGTCTTCCTTTGGATCTGCTTCCTCCAGGATTGGCTGTAAAGGCTCTTTTAGCGGGTCTAGTATCGTCCATTCTTACCAGGTGTCCAGCCCACTGCAATCGACCAATTTTAATAACTGTTATAATATCTGGCTCCTTAAACAGATCCTATATTTCTTTATTATATCTAATTCTCCATTCATTATTTATTTTGACGGGTCCATAAATTGCTCTCAGAATTTTCCTCTCGAAGATACTAAGTCTTCTGATGTCCTGTTTGTTCATAGTCCAAGTTGCCGAGGCATACATCAGCACCGGCCTAATAAGCGTCTTATATATTCTTATTTTAGTTGAGATGGTTAAGAATTTCGATTTAATAGTATATTTCAGTAATCCAAAGTAATATTTATTTGTTATAGATATTCTTCTCTTATTTTAAAGACTGATGTCATTGTCATTATTGATCATGGAACCAAGATATATAACAATTTTTACATATTCAAATTTGTAATTTTCAATTGTAAGATAAGTTGGTGCTTTATTAATAATGTTTCCTTTGCGGCTGGAGATATCATGGATAAGCACCACCTGGAAGATTGAGAAGCCTTGCCTGTTCACCTCAACATTACGGAAAAATACTGCACTGCAAGATGGCTCATGGCTTCATTGCCATGATACCAGAACTTTGGCTACCAACCAACCAACCAACCAACCATATTGGTGTTCTCTGAATGAGCTGCGTTTTGAGTATTAGTTTAATCAAAAGTGAATATGTGTTGTTTATTGCATATTAATTTTGTGTAAAATGGCACACTGAAGTCATTATTTGTAGAATTAAAAGAGAAACTGTTTTCAAGTTGGATGTATGAAACAAAATGTGCTTACAAAGACAGAAGATCGACACCGAATTTACATATTAAAAAAACACATGGAGGAAAGCAAAATATAAATTTTCAATTTTCATGGTATAAGAAATATCCTTCGCTAACAGAGTGTTATGAGACATATCGTCGTTGTTCCTGCAATAACTCCTATGTGACATATTTATCTATTTTCAGGTTTTTGCTCTATTAAATAACTTAAATAGTGATATAGCAAATAATATAATCTCCTATATGCAATTATATTTCTTTGTTTCGAAAATGTAGGAATTCACAGTCTCCTATGTACGGCTGCCATAGGATGAATAAATGTGTTTTTTCTTCCTACTGAAAACTTTTATATTTTGCACATAGGAGTTATTGCAGGAACAACAAATATATATGTATTCTGTTTCAGGATGAAAATGAGTGGACTTCACCTTCTTGAGGGGTCTGTCACAAAAAAAAAGATAGAAAAGCCGAGAACCTTCTGCTTTATAAAAATATATAAAGGAAGCAAATTTTTTCAGCTTAGGCTACCCAATATTTATACCTTAGCTTCATCACTGATATGTAGAGCCCGAATTTTATGTAATTACATATTTTGTTCCTAAATATGTAGCTATAAGGAAAGCTAAAATGCCGGCGAATCATATCAAAGACATCATTATTCCGAAGTTTAAAGTTACATATTTTTACACATTTTGGTGCATAATAAATATTTTGGCATATTTTACACATTTTTACATATTTTGAAAGAATACACATTTTTTTCACCAATTTTCCCTCTACTTAATTCTTAAGTTATACGTTTCAAAATTGTTTATAAAGCTTATTTCTTCATCTGTAGTGGGTAAATATAATTTAATAATTAAAACAATAACGTATTCTGTGATAAAATGGACATTTGTTTGCAATGCTAATAGTGTGTATATCCCTTAAGAAGTAACGGTAAAGTAGGAACCACTGTGAAGGGGGGTCATTGTACTAACATGGTGAAGGAAAAAGTGAAAGTTACCCTGTGGGTATGACCATTTCGCACAAACATCTCTAATCAGTTACTCTAAAAGAAAACAACAATTTCTTCTGTTTTCTTAAGAAGCTTATTTTGACAGGTGATACAAATAGCTAGTCTACTGCTATTCACACCCAAGCTTAAAGATTGGATTTCAATTGACGATTCCCTTACTGCGATGGTAAAATCGTGCTGTGCAAAGTTTGTGACAAATGCAATGGGTGCTCCATGAAGTCACAATTAGAACAGAATTTAAAAATTGAACTTCATGTGAGAAATAAAAAATGTGCTCCGTCGAAAAGAAACAATTTCTTCTTACACAAGTGGTGCTGAAACATTCTTCGTCTTGTACCAGTGAATTTAATAAAAATTTGTGCATGGCAATGGTTGCTGCAAACATACCATGGTATAAATTTGGAGTTCCAAAGTTTCAAGCTTTCGTATGCAAATACTGCAACTTCAATATTTCGCATGAATCAATACTCCATAAAAATTATTTGAACTCCTGCTACACTGACACAATGGAAACGATTAGAGCTGAACTTGATGATTCCTTCTTATGGGTTGCCACTGATGAGACGATCAATGACAGCAAAAATATGGAAAAATATTTAATTATTAATTGCGTCACCAAACAATAATTAATTAGGGTCGAATCACATGTGCACCTGTAATTTTTCATTAGTGTGCAAAAATGCATCTAATAAAGTTTAATTTTTAAATTACATATTTTTTTTTTATTTATTACATATTTATCTACATATTTTGCCATTTTTAGCCACATATTTATGTACATATTTCTCATTTTCATATTACATAAAACCCATGCTCTACGGATATGTGTGTCAATTTATTATTATGTACTAAAAGGAAGGTGGGTATAAAGCAGATGATAATAACACATACTTATTTCCTTGTGGAAGTGGAATAAAATAAAGTTCTTAATGGAAAGCTTACAGTCCCAAAGCTGATATGAATATATCTTCTCTACAAATTAAAGAAGTATGTGTTTAAAAATTGATTTCAATAAATGTTTGTCATATGAAGATCCAGTGTTATAACAATTTATTATAAAAAGTCTGTCAACAACATACATTTTGATTTATGTAACTTATGTATACTAAAGTATTACTTACTTTCAATACCGGTACTTTTCTCAGTCTTAGAATCTCCTTGTTTTCCTTAGCAAGACTGTTGTGCAGAATATCTTGTAGGAGATCCTCCTTTGAATCAGATAACTGCAATGCACCACTCGGCAGCTATGAAGAAGAAAAGAAAATAGTAATAATTATGCTGGAAAGAGTATGAGGCATTGTGGATACGTTGTATTAGGAGCAAACTTGAAATCGTGATTCTTTGTTGAGTTCACCCCTACTATACGCAGTGCCTCATATATTCCATTGCTTTTTTAAATCAATTTTCTGTATTTTTCCTTATACAGAGTGGACCGTAAATAATGTCATTAATTTCTCGTTCTCGTTCAGCAAAAGAATTTTACAATCTAGCAGGATAGAAATGGGGATGCTCTAGGAAAACTTTAAACACTACATACAAAATGTTTATACCGCCAGTGCTGACATACTGCGGAAAAATTTTAATTAATTCAACTTCCATAAACGAAATAGAATATGTTCAAAACCAAGCTCTCAGGCTCATTACTGGTGGAATCAAAACAACTCCAATAGATTCTATGAGATTCCTCACTAATATTAACAGCATCAAAATGACAATAGAAGAAAAAGCACTAATTCAATTTGAAAAACTTATCAGATTACCAGGAAACAATTGGCATTCATACAGTCCTCTCTGTAGATTGAAAACTCAAAGTTTCATATCCATAGTTCAAGAATTAAAACAGAAAATCAATATTCCGAATTTAAAAGAAAACTTACAAATTAAACCAAACCCTTTAACTCTATTAAATATAGAATATAATCTAAATTTAACAGAATAAATACTAAAATCAGAAGTAAACACTGAAATAATAAAACAATTGTCTTTAGAGACAATTAATATTAGGTACCCTCCACAAAACTGGCTTCATTTCTACACCAACGGATCCTTGATCTCCAGAGAACAAGGTGCCGGTGCAGGTGTTACTTGCTGTCTCTTCTCACTTTATAGATCTCTTGGATATGGAACAACAAGTTTTCATGGAGAAATCATTGCAATAAGTGAAAGTCTCAGGAATCTTCTGTGCCACATTAATAAATTTAGGAATGTAGTTATATGGTCAGACTCCAAAGCAGCTATTCTATCAATAGTCTCTAAACAGACACCTTTATCTCAAACAGCAGAAATAACTAAAATGCTCTCTCAATTAATATCACTCAATAAAAGAATTGTATTCCAATGGATACCATCCCATTGTGGAATCTTGGGAAACAAGAATGCGGATGCTTTAGCAAAGAAAGGCAGCACTGCTATTTACAGATCTGTTACTAAATCTACATATTACTTTGTGAAAAGATTTATTAAATCTACACACTTAGACTTCAACAAACAAAATTTGATAACCCAATCTCAAGGGAAAAAAATGGAACTCTGTGCATCATAATCCACAGTTAATTCCCGATTTACCACGAAAATCGTCTGTAGCTGCATTTAGATTGGCAACAGGCCATAATTGTTTGGCCAATCACCTGCATAGAATTGGAATATATCATTCCACTAACTGCCCATTGCGCAACTCAAACCAAGAAATGGATTCGGAACACCTCAAAATCTGTGCTTCCGTGGCTGACCATGATAATATCTTTGAAAAATATTGGAGTGCAAGAGGTCAAATGACTTTGTCAAATGCCTGGCATTATAAAACAACACATTTAAAGAACAAAAATAAAATTCTTTCAATCATTCATTACCATAATTCATTGCCCTCTTAAATTGACTGAGCATATTGGGAATTAAATCAGTGCCTTTCCCAAAACATGCTATGAAACGTTTCATATAAAACAATTTTTATCTCCAAAAGAAAGCAAAAACAAGCAAAATTGTATTAGACTGTTTTGTTTGAAATATCTCAAACAACTCCCTGAAATTATTGATATTACTTACAGTTCACTCTGTGAATATTAAGCTCTAGTAGACTCACTGTATCATTTAATGATATTGAATTGAATATCTGTTCCCTGTGTTTCTTCTGGTCAGTAACAGGTTGGAAGGATATTAATAGAGCCTACTTTCAGATCTCCTATATGTTTAAGCCAGAAAATTTATAGTAAAGCAATTCTTATTTTTTTTAACGTGTATGAGTTCTGTTCAACACTAGGTAATATAGAAATTTGGTAGATACACTTTCAGGCCAGTTTTGTCTGCATATAATTTCTAAACTACACGGCACATTCCAATAAAGTAAATGGAGACCAAGAGAAGGATAAATGTATCCAACATATCATTGAGTTGGAGTGAGTGACATCATCTATCTTCACTGCGGTAAAGGGGAAGTTTAGGCACGAATTGGCAGGTTCCATAGTAGCCTTGGCAGTGTAACTCGAGAATGCGAAGCAAAAGAACATTCACAATTGAGAAGCGTTTTTGCTAAACTCGATCGATGCACAAAACTACTTTTGTCAGAAAACGAGTTTTATTGTATACACAGTTTATGTTGTGGGAAGGAGATATTTCTAATCATCCTCTACGCACGGTATGAACCGAGTTGTGCAAAATCTGACTGTATGGGTGATACAGAAGCTAAACATCATATGATTGTGATATATAACTCATTTTCGCAAAATTTTGTATCTATCGAGTTTAGCAAAAATGCTCCTCAATTGTGTAAATGATTCGTAATGAACCAGGCTACAATCCCAATTGAGAAACAATCAATAGTCGACAAGTTAAATTGAAAAAATTCCAAAGTGCAATTGAATGAAGAGAGAAAATTCACAATGTCGAGACATACACAGCGCAAAGGGGAGTGGGAGTACAAGCTACGGGTAGCAAATGATACAGTACAATGGTTAATGTAGCAACCGACATATTTACTTTCAATGCATACAACGTTGGGACAGAATTTCATGTAACTACTAAAACGTTGAATTACATGACAAACAAAAATCTTTATCCCTCGCCATCTGTTGTACATGATTAGCTAAGAACTGCAAGACCTACCGTTAAAAAAAAAAAAAAAAAAACAATCCAAGCATCAGCTGCTTTATAAATATTAATATTGTAATGGTATGTGTATGAATGATTTGTCTTTGTAATCCGGCAGGATGTAATGACATGTATGAGTGTTGTTTTTTATAATTTTAGAACATGTGCATTCAGAAAAGGATTTTCGATGTGGCAAATTCTGATATGTTTTCTCGTTTCTACGTGCATGCATCGATGGCCCTTTGGCCGCCAGTTCGATGGTGCAGACTGAGTCATTCTGAGTTGATTAGAGCTGGAGCCATCAGCTCAGACCGGAAAGGCTTGGTGTCCGTGTTTGGGAACCATATATCTCAACCTATGATGTGAAGGTAAACTGGCCACTGTACTTGGATTTTTCTCTAAAACTAATTAAATTATAGCCCACTGAGATTTTGGTGAAATTATTTAAATTCTAAAAGATGTTTTCCTTTTCCTTTGAAGATCGGCCGTGGCACTTAAAGATTTTGCTAGGCTGAAACGAATCCACATCGTAAGTCTGCATGCTGTAATGATTAGTTAAGATTGTGATTTATTCTGATAGAATAACAAAGATCATGAGCTGATTATATATAGATAGGTGATGAATAATGTTGAATGACTGAATTTTAATTTTATCGTTTTTGTTAAAATAAATTCTCAGTGTCAGTTTAATGTTGCTCAAAAACAAACACAATTTTGTACATTTAGCTTGTCTAATTTTTCAACATTATGAAACTGGTTTAATCAAAGGTTTTGAGGTTTAAAGAGAATTGTTGGTTTAAGGTTGAGTTTACTTAGTGAAAAATAAAGTTTTGATACAAACTGCATATTTTGTAGTATAAGAATTTATTATAATCTTTGGTAGAGAAGGATAACTTCAGTATCATGTTACCATAATATCACTCATCACCTGGAAACCCTGTAAGTATGTAGCTACATGTCGTCGTTGTTCCTGCAATAACTCCTATGTGACATATTTATCGATTTTCAGTTTTTTTCTATTAAATAACTTAAATAGTGATACAGCAAATAATAAAATCTCCTATATGTAATTATATTCCTTTCTTTCGAAAATGTAAGAATTCACAATCCCCTATGTACGATGATGAATAAATGTGTTTTTTTCTCCTACTGAAAAATTGTGTATTTTGCACATAGGAATTATTGCAAAAACAACGACGATATAAGTCTCTCAGCTGAGTGCGCTCCTAGTATAATGGCAGTTGACATTGGACATATACGTCAACATATATGCCTACCTTGGAGTCGGCCATAAAGGGAAACATTGAAGGAGGAGAATTCGATCCCGTGCTGCGGACTGAATTCGGCGTAGCTCAGTGGTCAGAGTGCTTGGTATGTAGAACCAAGGATCCGGGTTTGATTCCCGGTGCCAGAGCGAATTTTTCTCCTCAAATATTAATTGTCAATAATACAGAGAATATTTTGTATGACAAATTAATAAATCTATAATATTCTCATAGCTAGCAGTGCATATGTCTGCACAGATTACTGTGCACTTAACTGCTGAATCCCAGCCAAATAAGTCACTCAGCTGAGTGCGCTCCTAGTATAATGGCAGTTGACATTGGACATATACGTCAACATATATGCCTAACTTGGAATCAGGCCATAAAAGGAAACACTGAAGGAGGAGAATTCGATCCGGTGCTGTGGATTGAATTCAGCGTAGCTCAGTGGTCAGAGCACTTGGTATGTAGAACCAAGGACCCGGGTTCGATCCCCAACACCGGAGCAAATTTTTCTCCTCAAATATTAATAATGAATTTACTTTGATTGATATATTTTTAATTCCAAGGTCATTTCAAAGGTCACTTTAATAGTATATGAGGTGTACGAACAACACTGTTATACACTGCATAAGGATCATGTGCAGAGACTAAGTGGAAGGCAGAGAATAGGAAAGAATTGAGAATGCTGGGTTTGCAGTGAAAGGCGTGCCCTTGGGCAGAACACGTGTGTGTGAGCGTGCGTGCGTGCGTGTATTTTGAGAAGCCTCTTACAAATCCTGAGGAATTGAAATGAGAGAAATTTTAGCAGTCTATATATATTTTTGGGGAGGCTAAAAACAAACCATCATCTTTCTTATCATTCATCTCGGGGAAGGATTACAGCAAAGAGAGAAAATACAATGGAAGAAAACTGGATTTGCAAGTTACAATGGACAAATATTTAACATACCTTGCTGTATAATGGCAAAGAACATCATTTTCAAGACATTTTTATTTCATATTTGGAATTACGTTGGTAATTTTAATATTCTTATTTCACAACTTAATACAACATTAGCCAATATTTTAAGAACTTTAATTGAGTCACATTGTAAAATGTTGGTCATACCTGACTATATTCATCAGAAGTCAATATCCGATCACTATTATCTGGTATTTCATGAGAAGTTCCGGTACATGAAGTATGATGTTCAAGATTAGGTTTCTGAAAATATACAGAATTTGATATTACAAATTTAATAAGAGTAATTACAATACTCATTGGCCACTCCACAAAAAGTATTTCACATGTAGGTCTACAATATTTTAATAGATATTATTGATCGTCCAGCACTGTAGCACTATATCTATGAGAAAATAAATAAGATAACAGTAAGTTAATAACAAGAAGGAAGTGAGCAAATTTTATAGGTCCATCTGTGCCAGAAAAAGAATTTTTGAAAACAGTTATTCGATAAATTTATAAAATTATGTATTCTTCATCAGATGAAGTGGATGAATCTGAAGGGTCTAGTACAGGGCTGCGAAACTCGCAAGTAGGGTGAGATATACTTTGACTCACCGCTGGCTATGTCGATGCCAGTGGCGTATTTGAAGGCGGTTTGTAAGTAACACAATACAATTCAGAACACTATAATAATATAATAGAGACAGCCGCATAATATTATTATTCGTGATGGACATGTTCTAAAGAGGAATTCTGATAACTTTTAGCTTTCACCAATTTGTCAATATCGGGCTGAATATTTGAACATAATGTCAATTGGCACACTAAAGAAAATCAGTTAATCTGCTGCATATTTATATACTTGGTTATTTAACAACGCTGTATCAACTACGATGTTATTTAATGTCGATGGAATTGGTGATAGATGATATTTGGCGAGATGAGGCCGAGGATTCGACATACACTTCTGTGCAAAAGTCTTAGGCACCCGATGCAATATGTTTATATTGTGTTCTAGTTCCTAGAATTCGGAATGAAAGTAGTCTAAAACAAGTTAGAATGAAGTCTTACTGGTGAAATAAGTACAAGAATTCGTCTCCGTCATCAAAACCAAGCTTAATGTAAAACCATGGAAACACCACATTCCTTTATAGACCCATGGCCATGACACAACCCTCGCTCGGGTATATTGAGTGCTGTGTTTACAAATTGCATATAAACAGAACAAGTTGCAGTCAATACTGTGTGCTAAATGAAATGAATGTGTTTCTTTAAGAATAGAACAACATTGAAGTTAGTAATAGACTGAGTCTCTTCTTAGCAGGTTGAACAAGAAAAAAAATGCAGCTATGGTAAAAATTTCAGTTGAAATGACATACAAAGTTTATTATTTGAGTGAGCGGTATCATTGTCAAGCAAGTATTGCACGACAAACTGGTGTATCGTGTTGCGCGGTACAAGAGATTCTGAGGGAAAAGCTACAGTTGGGGACATTAGATTATCGAAAGCAGACTGGCAGGCCCAAGAAATTGACTGCAAGGGATGAACAATATCTAAAAGTGACAGCCCTGAGAAGTAGAGCAGTTTCAAGTGCACAGCTGGCAGCAGAACTTTCTGAAAACAGTAATACTAAAGTACATGCATCTACAGTATGACGGTCACTCATCAAAAATGGTCTTCATGGACGTGTTACTGCAAAAAAAAACCTTTCTTACAGAAGGGTAATAGGACGAAGCGATTATCATCCGCAAGAGAACACAAACTATAGGGAGTCAATAATGGAAACAAGTCCTTTGGAGCAACGAATCAAAATTTGAAATCTTTGGAAGTCATCGAAGGCAGTATGTCAGGCGGAAGAAAGGAGAACGATTAAAGGAGGCATGTCTGCAACCAACTATGAAACACGGGGGTGGTAGTGTGAAAATATGGAGTTAATGGAGTGAGTGATTTAATAAGAATTGAAAGTAAGCTGACAGCTGTTAAATACAAACAAATATTGATTTATCATGCAATGCCATCAGGTTTACAATTAATTGGAAGAGATTTTGTCTTTCAAAAGGAAAATGATCCGAAGCACACAGAAAATATAGTGAAAACCTACTTGCAGCAAAAACAAGGTAGAGGAGATGTTCAGCTGTTGGACTGGCCTCCTCATAGTCCAGATTTAAATATTATCGAGTGTCTTTGAGATTATCTGGGCAAAGAGAAGGTGAAAAAGTAGCCAAAGTCTGCAGCTATATTGTGGCAGGTGGAGGAATATTCCTGCCACAGTTCTCCAGAAATTGCAAGAAAGTATACCTAAGAGAATTCAAGAGATATTGTTGTCTAAAGGTGGCCGCACATCATATTAGTGTCATGAACCTACTCTGTGACTCATGTGTGTGATATTGTTTTTTTCTGTGTTTTCTAAATACTTTGGTAATAAATACTTTATTTTTCATGGTATTTTTGTTCTTCTTTTTTTTTACAATTTTTATTACCTGCCTAAGACAGTAGTGTAGATTACCTGACATTTGCCTTACGATTGGGGAAAACCTCGGAAAAAACCCAACCAGGTAATCAGCCCAAGCGGGAATCGAACCCGCACTCAAGCGTAACTCCGGATCGGCAGGCAAGTGCTTTAACCGATTTAATCTACTGCATATGTCGCTTTTAATGATATCATCTTGGAAAATAACTTGATGACTCAGAACGAGACTGTTACAACTCAGAAATAGAGATTTTTCAGTAGAGCCATTTAAACTTTTCCATTTTAATTACACAACTTTTAACACTATATCACTTCGGAATATGTATTATATATCTTTTGCGTGTTAAATAGTACAATACCTGGTTAACTAGTACCAGCATGTTATGGGCCATCTCCAGAACTCTGAAACTAGTTAACCAGGTACTATAATATTTAACACGTGAAAGATATATAATACATATTCCTAAAGTTTTCCATTGTAGATGGTAAATCAGATAAACATCTCACAGCAATGAAAATTGGTATATACATTCATTATTGTTATAGAAGTTTATTACAATATTAATTTTGTCGGTATTTATTTTATGTAATTTTTATGTGAATTTTTTTTTTAGTTGTAACACTTTCGCATTAAAATATCCAGACAAAACTTCTCAGATATAACTGTATTACATAATATTTTATTATATGCAACTGATTTTTTCTTATATGACTATGTATTTATTTTTTTTATTTTAGTAGGTTATTTTACGACGCTTTTGTCAACATATTAGGTTATTTAGCATCTGAATGAGATGAAGGTGATAATGCTAGTGAAGTGAGTCCGGGGTCCAGCACCGAAAGTTACCCAGCATTTGCTCATATTGGGTTGAGGGAAAACCCCGGAAAAACCACAACCAGGTAACTTGTGCCGACTGGGAATCGAACCCGGGCCACCTGGTTTCGTGGCCAGACGCGCTAGCCGTTACTTCACAGGTGTGGACTATATGACTATGTAATAAATTCAGATAATACAATGGAAAAATATGCCAAATATAGATTTAGAAACAAAATGAGATTGGTTGGTATCAGAATTATTACAAGTTATAAATTACACCAACCAGGATGACTACAACAACAATAATAATAAATAAATTGCATCTTGTAGTGAGAAAAAGCATGTGTTTATTTGTTAGTCAAATGTAGCTCTATTTTCTTCAACACCATTGGAAACTTTCAAAGTTTTATAAAAATTGAGCATGAGCGCTTGGAATGATACCACTTTTACAAACAACAAGCAAATTCTCCCCCCCCCCCCCTCCGAATCTATCCCTGGAGGCGAAGAAAATGCTGGTTTTAGTATTGCTAAAGAAGACTTACCTTTCCTTTTTTGTCGAATACTTATTTTTTTTAATTCATCTTGTTCATAGAAGTGCTTAAAAGTGATGGCAAAAGGATCCTGTTTCTCACCTCCACGATCTTCATCTTAGACCAGTTTACATTATAACCAGTTTCATTTCTGGAAAAATTATTTTCCTTTGTTGTGTTAAGTATTTCAAATCTAAGATGTCTGGTGTATCTAGTATTCTAGTTCATTGACTTTTTACATACTGCCTTTTCTCTTGACCAATTTCAGTACTGGTATCTACTGCGTTGGCAGTATAATAGGTCCTCCTTTAAGAACTCTTCCCACCCCCATCGTTTAATAGTAGAATGCACAGAGTCATTCTCATTCTAGATATGGCCTGTGATTAAAAATTTCTGTGCTATGACCAGGGAAAGGAAGTTCATGCCCTGAAAACGTGAAGAATATGTATGCATTTATGCCGTAAAAATAGATAAATATGCTACAAAATATGCATTATCAATCTGAGATTATTTTAACAGAATATTAAGGTATTGGTAACTTACGTTTAGTCTATGGCTTTTGAAGTGGTTCCCTCATTGCTGAATGCTCCATTTATGCTGTTACAGTTCACAACTAAGCAGTGACGTATGTTTTCTGTTGTCATTCTTCGCCTGTTGTCTCTTAGCATAGCTTTGCAGTGCGAAAAACTTCGTTCTACGTCACAAGAAGTAAGAGGGGTTTGCACAAAAGCTGGGAGCTGTCCTATAGAAAATTTTGTTGGTTTTTGGGGTGTTTTTCCTTCGAGAATATCTTGAATTTTTTTAAGTTGATAATAGCCACGGTTTTTGGAAAAATATTTGCTGTTTTCTCGTTCACTTTAACTCCTACATTTCCTGGAACTGATGTTAAACTGAATATTGTTCTATCGAAATCTGGTAAAGACTGCAGTAAAGGAATACCAATTCCTAACTTGAGAGGCTCTCTATGAGGGCGTCATCGTTATGTTCAAAATTCATAAACATAAATTAGTTATGTTTATGAGGTTACACACATTTAAAAATGAGGGAAAGACAAATAAACATACATAATATGCAGTTTCCTTGCATAAATGTTAAAATACGATGATTTTATAAATAAAGGCAAAATATGCACTTTTATGCACAATAAAAGTAATATCATTGTATTCAGAAATTTGTGATTCATGTAGATAATCTTTCAGCATATTCACATAACAATAGAGAACAAAATGCAAATGCATGAAATTCCTTTCCCTAGTTATGACATTAATATGACTCAGGTTAGTTACGCAGTACAAAAGTAATGAGGCAATGAATTTATTCTTGTTTTGTCCAGCACAATTGTCTAAAAACAAAATTACCTGGTTTGGTACTGTGTTGGGCAAAGAAGTAAGAAATTTATAGAGACATGTGTCAATCTGATTTGAACCTCTTTTGGCCAAGCCCTTATGTCAAAAATAACAATGGCCCTGGCTGTTTGTGTTGTCATTCATATATGAGGCGTTCAGAAGTCAACATGATTAACTCATTTTTCCAAAGATTTTGAGATATTCAAGGTTAAAGTTGAATACACACAATTGATTCTGTGTTGTAGTCAAGAATAATATTGCGTTCTGTGGGCTTTTTACTGAACTATGGAGTTACTCACTTTGACCACTGAAAATATGGTCAATTTAATTAATACATTGCCAACTTAGAAACTCTGAAATAACCAGAAGTGGAGTTAATCATGTTGACTTCTGAACGCCTCATATATATAAATTCCCCCCCTCCCCCGCTGTTATTTATACTCACTTTAACATCTTTGGTGACATCGCGAGTTAATCTTCTGGGTGAAATCCCGAAGGCCTGTGTACTATTGTTGAGACTGGTTCTATTGTTGTGAACTAGATGGCGACTGTATATGTATTACTGATTTGTTATAAATGCGATTTAGATGATGAATGAGGCCGGTGATTTTCAAAGACATTGTGGCCTGAATTTCCTGGCATTTGGCTTACGGTTGAGGGAAAACCCTGAAAAACCTCAACCAGGAAATTCAACCCAACCAGGAATCGAACCCGGGCCCTCTGCGTAAGAGACCAGCATGCTGACCCCTACACCACAGAGGTGGTCATATTCATATATTGTGAGATTGTAACAGGACAGTTTTCTTTTATAATATAAAGATGAACACTCACCACAAGATGAAAGAAGTAGCCTACTACCTGAAGATCAGAGTAGCACAAAACTTTGCTTGGAGCCTGTTTTGCTGATTCAATATCTTTAGTCTTTGTAGCCCTTGATGTTTCTTTCCTTTATATCTCTAAATTTCTCTGATGGATTCTCTGCTCAGTATGAAAATAGAAAAAATTTCCTGAACCTCACATTACAGGAAGAAGATTTTGGATTTCCAGCAGAATTGCATATTTTTTCATATCGCATGGCAAAAGAGCATGCGACGTTGTAGGTGGGACACTTAAAATGTTTGCAGCTCGTGCTAGTTTGCAGAGACCATCCGATAAACAAATAACTACACCTAGGGAATTGTACGACTGGACAAGGGATCATCTCCCAAACATTAATACCGTTTATGTGACTGAAAAAAGCTATACTGAAGAGGAAAAAATGCTTGCTCTTCAATTTGCAAAATACACCGCAGTGCCTGGAACACAAGTTTTATACAGTCCTGCTGTTTAGGATGGGTATTATACTTGCTAAGCAGTTTTAAAATGCAGCTGAAACAACGGAGCAACCTTTTTGGAAAGATGATCAGGCTATTTCATCTCAGCAATGAAAGGTAAGCATTTCTTACAGAACTTCAGGTTTAACTAAATCCATGTGACAATAATTCATTTGAGGTAATAATTAAAAAAATTCGAATTATGTACTACATGTTAAATTACATAGCGACATTCAAGAATATGATCAAATATAATTAAATACAACGAATGTGTGGGACATAATTATCGCGACTTATACAGTTAGCTTACGCTTGCAGTGACGTAACAATTTTTATCTTTGTAACCTATGATGATTCCAAGTTGAAACTTATGAGTTCATTATATCACTAATTGAGGCGTACTATATATTTTTTTTGCTTAAAATAGAACCCCCGCAGTTTTAAATATGAATATATGAAAATTGTTGCACCATGTTTTTTTTAGTGTAATTGAATATATGCAGAAAACAATATAAGCAATAAAAACTATCACATATTAAGAATGTACCACTCATTTTTTGTAAATTTATCTGGAGACGTTGTTGAGATATATAATTTTAATTGAAGCAGCGTGCTTACAAAAATATGATTTTTCTTCAGGTTTGAAACGCCACTGACAGAAAACGAAAAGCATAGGACATATGAAACTCGGCATTTGTAGTTAGCGCGGCAGGTAAAACAAACCCTCAAATTTTGAAAGAAATCTGAGTCGGTCGGGTTGAGCGCCTTGTTGATTTGATATGGAATGACCCATTATAACTTTCTTGCAGGTTTAATTTCTCTGTTTCTGTACTATTCTTATATGCAGTATATATACACAACATTGATCTATCTTAGGGATATAAAATATGAAAGATTAAAGTGAATTAAATACTGATGTGTAAGAACATGCACGATGATTAATATTTCAATATTACGTCGATTGTGAAGACAAAATTAATAACAACATTGATTTTAAACAATGCAGGCAGCATTATGCTACCATTATTGTAAGTACTGCAAGGTGTGCAAAATCTAAACTCGAAGCATGGATATTTTCAGTACGAAAGTTAAAATGGAACATTGCTTTTAGCAACAGTTGAGAATGGAAAACTGTTACAACGTAAAATATAACACTTTCCAATTGAAAAAAAGACTAAATAGCATAACTTTAAAACTGTTATATGTGCATTTATATCCTAGTAGGAAATTTTTAGAGTTGTAACAGTTACCCTCATCTAAATAGATTAAAACTGAGATAAAACCTAATAATTTTACCCTTCTAGGGAGAAGATCTAAAAATATCAATATTCATGTACGTACATAAGAATTATAGAAACACTTACTTAGTGGTCAGTAATAATAATAATAATAATAATAATAATAATAATAATAATAATAATAATAATACATTATTCAGCGTGGCAATTAATGTTTCTATATACTCCTAATTGAACCGTTGAGCAAAGTAAACATAATAGCCTATTACATTTTGTCCGAAAGAACAAGAAAAAAGTTCTTCATTCTTTACGACACCACCTCTTACTGCTTGTAGGGATAGTTTGTAGAGCGACATGATACCACCACTGCTTACCTTCAGTACGTGAATGAAACACACAGCAATGTACAGGAAACTCCTCGTACCCGTTTGAATGTCTATGATTACACGATGTAATCACGACACCCACTTTGGTCACCGCTGTTCTAGAGGAAGAGAGGAGAGGATGCGTAACTATTTTGTATACCAACGTACCTGTACCTGCGCTGTGACGTCACATATACTTTGTATCAGACAACCTCATTCCAGTTTATAGGTAGCTGAATTACAAAGTCTAATTATTATTATGGGGTGTATACAGCAGTAGCGGCTCGTGCCTGAAAAAGTAGGTGAAGCACAAAATTGTTGCAAAATTTTCTCCCATAAATTCCCATCATATTCAATCGTGAAAGTGATTTCATTGTATTTATTTCTGCCAGTTATCAATACACTTACCGGTACATGTAAATTAAGATATGAAGAGTCCACTGCAAGAATGATGGATGCCATTTGGAATACATTTTTCAGGAGAAGCAATTGAAAGTTTGAAATGCTTCGCGCTCAAAGCTTAACTGTGATTTTCCGATCATTACTGGACAATAAATATCAGTGTTAATGCCATATAACTCTCTATGTACAGTCCATATGTCTTAAGCTATACATTGACAGTCTTGGTTCATTTTCGACAAGAAAGTGACATCCATCATTCTTGCAGTGGACTCTTCATTTGCTTATTGCTTACCTATCTTGTACACTAAGTTGATTCTCCATTCCTTCGGGGCTGCGAACCTGCCAATAACGTTCTCATGGAGGGGCTGTGATTCCATCATCTTGTCCAACATATTTTTTTGGAGCGAAATATTCCCTAACGCTGACAGTCTCTACTGTGACATTGAGTTTCTTTGTTTTGTTTTTATTCGTTTTAAACACGAGAAGCTCCTCTCGACCGGTACGCTAGTAAGACGGTAGTATTAAAATGAGGGAATATAACTTATACACTTCTCCAAATACATCTTTGTGTCACGAAGAAGTCTAGCACTTTCTTAACTGGTATATTCCTATATTCACTGTTCTGGTATAAAACTCAAGTTCAGTTTTTGGAACCTGCGTCTTTTTTAATATGTTGAAATCGTTGCTTACAGGATATAATCTCGTAAGCAACGGTTGAAATAGCTAGCTTATAGTGAAAAAAGCGGATCGTGTGGGAAATTTCTACTATAGGTAATAATTGTCAAATTTTGAAGTATCAGCAAGGCTGACGAAACGAAGTTTTTCTAAATCCCCAAATCTTTTATCGATCTGCATGATGATGTTGTCAATGACCTCAAAGAACAATATCTTGTAATTACGATCATGTTCTACATCACTTTTTCCACTGTAGCCGCAGTCTGTACTTTCTCCCTGAGAATTCACTTCTACTCTTTGCTACGTTCAAAATTCTAGCATAGTGCAGTAGGCCATCTGAAATTTCCACATTAAGCGAAGAAGTGCTTTCGTCATGGCCCCGAAATGATAATTCCTGCTTGCTTAAATACAAAGCAGTGTCGATGACTGACCGCATAACATGTCTGTTTAAACGAACATTTTCAATATATTGCACTAACAATAGCCTAGCTTTTTTTTCAGGTTATTCCCAATAGTGTTCATACTCTTCTGTAAATTTTTGAACTGCAGCACGCACTTTAAAAAATGTTCCGCCGAATTTTCATGTTTTTGTAGAGCAAGACTAACATTATTTTAGAAAACCACTGAATCCAGTTTCATTCCACACATTTTTTTTAACTCAAGTAGTAGGCATGACTAACAAAATAGTATTTCAATGTAGTGGCTCCCACACAACCACTCACTGATGCTTGCAGTACCATGAAGTTTTAAAATTAATTTCGTATGATTTACCAGCTTGTGAGTTTAACTTTTTACAGTTTATGTCTAAAATTGGTTGAGTACTGTCTAAAAACAATAGATATCTCTTATACTGCTCACACCAGCGACTAAACGAGGTTTGAATTACTGTACACACTGTGTCATTGAACGGATTCATTTACACATTGCAACATAACAATACAAAAACTTATATGGTAGGTCCTAACACACTTATTAGAAATTAATTAAAAACTGAAATGCACTTAATATCTTCACCTAATAAAGTGATAAGTAAAATAAATTATATTTTAAAAATTAGGCCTATCATAACTGAATAGCTCGACAGGGCCCTACCGACACAAAACACGACGAAAAACAGACTGAGGAAAGGCAAACATTCATTCCAAGAGGCCTTCAAGCCCTCTTGATTCATTCAAACTTCCACTAAAAAGGCTGTGTTCAGAATATCAAACTTTCTTTCCATTGCTTTCAAAGTATTAATTTTTAATGGAATTTTCCTATGAGGAACAGTAAAATTGTGGCCAGAAGAATAAAAAATGAAAGGAATGAAGATATCAGCACAAAAATTAAAATCATAAAACATAATAGGACCTATATAGGAAGAAGAATTGACAAAGCAGAATTTTTAGGAAAGAATTTTCTTTAGGACGGGCCATGTTGCTGGACAGACAAGTAGTCGTAAATCTCCGTGTCACCCATTATAGAAAGCGCATGGGCAGGGCTGAAGACCAAACACATGTTCGTCACAGCAACATCCGTTTCTTGAAGAATGTGGAAGTACGGAGGGAAATGTCTCAGTCGTTGTCATAGCAACCACCCTAACATAGAAGAACAAAATAATATTTTAAATCTGAGAATCATTGCCTCGTCGCTGCCACTCAAGGAACTGAGACGTGAACAGCGGGAATATTAAAACAGCCTGGTGATGCTGTACTTGACATTTATTGTTTTATAGCGCTGTAGTTTTTAAATTGAATAATTTAATACATGAAATATAAATCTAATGGTTCGCAAATTAACAAGTGAAATGTTCTTCACCTTCTTCATTTGAATGGCCGCTACTGCTATACAGTAGAATCTCGCTAGTTCGAACCAATTGGGACAGGGACCTGTTCGGATTATCGAAATTTGGGATTAAGTGAGGGACAGGAATCCAAGTAGGGAAACCACGCCTTATCCATCCCCTCCCCACCCTTCACCGATCACCCTCTGTTCAGCTTCATGTTCGGAAGAAGCTTAGGCTACAGATTATCATAAAATTATAGCAAACAAGAACTTACATTCATTCATTAGTGATAAAATAAGTTGTAGTGCTGTATATAGGCCTTCCTGTATAACCTGTTTCGTATTTACTTTTAAATATTTACGAAGACTTTCGGCATTTTTTTAGTTTTCCATTGTTCTCTTCTGTTCTCTGTTCCATTCCAGCTTGGGCTGATTAGTTGGTTGGTTTTATCCGAGATTTTCCCCAACCGTAAGACGAATGTCAGGTAATCTGTGGGGAATCCTTGAGATCATTTCGCCAAATACCACCTCGCTATCACCAATTCCATCAACGCTAAATAACCTAGTAGTTGATACGGCGTCGTTAAATAACCAAATAAAACGAGTATTATATTATTCCTTGAACTTCATATCGCCACCGGCGTAGCTCAGACGGCTGAGACGCTTACCAGCCGATTCGGAGTGCGCTCGGGAGTGGGTTCGATTCCCGCTTGGGCTGATTACCTGATTGGGTTTTTACAGAGATTTTTCCCAACCGTAAAGTGAATGTCAGTTAATATATGGCGAATCCTCTACCTCATTTCGCCGAATATTATCTCGCCATCACTAATTCCATTGACGGTAAATAACCTCGTAGTTGATACAGCGTCGTTAAATAAGCAATTAAAAAAAAACTTTCCGTATGAAATTCTAGAATGCGCGCAAACTTGGAACCGAGAGCGGAACTGTGGGCTCATCTTGCCCGCCGTGACAGCAGGCTCGTAGGGACAGGACGTGCACGGGTCCGGGGCTGTGGTGCCTCCCCTCTCTCTGAGGACCGCGTCCGGATTGATCCCCAAATCACAGTCTACTATATACAGTCGCGAAGCTCAATATGTAGTAAAAATGCAAACACGGTTAGTTGCCCACCACTAGGATCGCTACTATCGCCTCATCATCGCAGATTTCTCGCCTAGCAACCGACAAAATATGTTACACTTTCGTTGTCGTGTTCTTTTGGAAAAATTAACACCTTCCTTCCATTATTGAAATATTAAATGCATAAAGTTAATTTATTATTTTAATGAAGTATATTAAATTCCACCATAATTTCGAAGATACCCGCAAGAAATAAGTTAATATAATTTTTGTTTGTGCAAAACGAACTGTAATTTACTATAATAGCTTCACTCATTCAAGATTATAGCGATAATTAACTATGAAACCAATAAATATTAATTTGCATTTCTCTTTACAACAATAATAATGGAAATATGAATTAATGGAGTAACTTACGTGTACCGGTACTTGTAGTGAAGGCTTACGTAGTTAAAAAAGTGGGATGAGGTTAAGCAATACTAATCACACCAGAATTGGAAATAAAACGTGATCAATAAATTTTATTGTAACAGACTTTTTCTACGTCTCTAGTAAAGCAATAAATAAAAATAACAACAAAATAATCCCACCAGAATTGAAAATAAAACGTGATCAATAAATTTCATTAAAACAAACTTAATTTTTCTACGTCTTTAGTAAAATAACACATAAAAATAATAACAAAATTAATAGCTACAATTACAAATATATCCTCTGAAAAAAAAAAAGTAGACCGAACCTTTATTTCTCTGGAAATTTAGCAGCCTAAGTGACAGAACTTTAACCGGTATCTAATGTCCTTTCGGTTAGACTGAAACATTTCATTGCGAAATTTAAGGATATAATGTATTCTAACAGTCACAAAGAACTTCAAATTAACAGTTTTGTTTCTGCACAGCATTCTTGTGGAAACCCAGGAACCTTTCTGAATGTTTCGCAAATCGGACAAAGGATAACTCTGGCCTCTTTATCTTACTGTTGCTACAGTTTATAGCACTACAAACGTCTCCTCCTTGTCCCATATTATTATTGCAATTATTATATTTTAGCCATTAACATTTTCATTATAACCAATAACGAACATTTCACAAGCATCAATTTGAAAAACGCAACGAGCTAGCACTCGATAGAAATACGACACAGTCCAAAGTCGACCATGGACAGTCTATTGTTTCTAGTTGCTAACCGCTTGGAGCGCTTTATTACGAGATATGCAAAAAAAACACCTCAAGCTTCGCGACTGTATATAGTAGACTGTGCCCAAATCCTCATGAATGACGTCTGAGTGGATTCCAGATCTGATTTCTACCTATGTTTACCTAACGTCCGAGTTGATTCCCTTTGCTTGTATAGAGTCAGCGAGAGGGTGATGTTTACATAATGTCTGCGTTGATAACTTCTGCCTGTAGACTGTAGAAGGCCAGCGAGGGGTGGTGTTTGCCTGTCGTATGCTGAGGACTTTAGTGCTGCAGTAATCTGTGATCATGGAATATAAGTAGGGGGCGGATGTTGATGAAAAGCCATCCTCTTATTTTTCACACTAGGACGATGTATAATATAGAAATCCTTCCCATGTTAATATCAACGTAAAAATATAATTTCTTATATTGCATTTTTTTATGTTTTTGAACTGATAAGTCAATTTTAAATTTTTTTCGCAATTTATTGGTAATTTTTAATACTTTGAAGAACTTTTAGATCATTTGGAATGCATTTTAATTTCTTCTTTACCGATAGGTCTGTTAATTCATTTTCTAAGCAAATAGGTCAGTTGTAATTACCTACTGAATAAGTGAATGACAGTGAAGTTTGAGTTTTGTAGTTTGGAATAGACTCTGAAGTCCATCCCTCATTCCACTGAAGGCTTCACTTCACACAACGGAAGTAGGGGAGACAGCGGGTAATATCGGACAGTGAGTTTCTTTCATCTACCACACGATGATAGTACCTGATTGACATGGTTACGTTTCTGTGATGTCGCATAGAGAAACGTAACCATGTCATTCAGGTACTACCATACGGTGATAGATGAAAGAAACGCACTGTCCGATACAACCCGATGTCCGATACTACCCGACTCTCCCCTAATATAAAATGCTTGACAACAGATTAGTTTAAGTCAAGCCCCTACAGTCTCGGCTGCGCGGAACGAGGAAACCGGGACAAATTGAACGCTGCGCTTGCCGCCATGATGATGGAGAGCAGACGCATAATAGCAGTACGTAAATCACACAATTTAACGCTGTGATGATCTAAAATTGACAGATTATGGCTATTTTCGACGCTTAATGTAAAATTAGGACAAAATAAATATATTCAAAGTTTCATTGATATGCGTCAGAGCATTAAAGGAAAGAAAATACGTACGCGGCAATTGATAGAAAACATGCTCATACATCCATAAATAGGCCTACACAATACACATTATAGAATGTATAATTTTACGTTAATCAGCATATTGTTAGGTTTCAGAGAATCGAAAATTATATTAACATACATTACTCTTAGATCACAAGACGTAAATACATGCACCTTGATTACACAAATTCTTATTATAATCAAATTAAGTGAAATAAATATGTGATAATCAGTATAGACCTGTCGTTAAGTTTTAGAGAATCGAAAATTATTTTACCGGTACTTTTAGACCACAGGACATAAGTAACCACGCAAAATATAATGCGCAAAGATAGCCAAATTACATTGCATTTATAAGTCATTCTTCAATTAATAAAGGGAATGCTATCAATTATAAAAAGTAGTCTACCAGTACCTAATACATTGCAAATAATAGGTAACATGAAGACCTAAAAACTAAACATAATCACATTATGCAAAATAAAAAAAAACTTACTTTTTATGAGTGAATTTCTTTACATACTGTATTGTTATTTTAAATAAATAAATACGTATCATTGCTTGCGGACTGATAGTATCTGAATAAGTTGTGTGAGAATGTTTTGTGTTTATTTGGTTCCACTTATAGATGTGAACAGTGATTTTCTATTACGAAAATAAACAAATCTCAAACAAGAAATGATGGGCTTTTAACGGCAGTTCTTCGCATAGCTTGTGCTAATACAGTTTCTCCAAATCTTGAGAAATTGAGTAATATGTGCAACAGACATGTTTTGTTTTGTGTTTAAGGAAGTGTTTCACTACTTTCTGTTCTTATTCAATTTGGTAGAATAACATTTTCCTTTGAAACATATAGTACGTACGCAACTTGAATAAACCGGTTTTCGTGCACTATATAAGCACACTTTTCTCGTAGTAGGGCCTACATCGTGCAAGCACAGTCTAGTATATACAGTCGCGAAGCTCAATACGTAGTAAATATGCAAACATTAGATGGTTGCTCACCGCTAGGATCGCTAATATCGCCTCATTACAGGCAATGCAAAATAGTACCGTCACAGTCTATTGTTTCTAGCACCCTCAAAACTCAAGCTTCGTGACTGTATATAGTAGACTGTGGTGCAAGCACAGAGTGCATAATTCTGCCCAACCCTGCTCTAAATCTCCTACATAAATACACTTTCAGTAATAGAAACTCCACAATAGATGGCATCAACAACGATGTTAATTCCGAGCATTGAAAAGAGGGTTTAAGCAGACGTTCCCTCAACACGACGCAGTTAACCAGCTTTGAGTGAAATCAACAGTAAACAGAGAGCAGTGAACCGTCAGTCCAGTGTACCTACTTCAATTTTACGAACAATATCCGTATAGGTTAATGTTAATAGTGTTTTATTACTACAAAATATCACATCGACAATTCAAAAGTACAACTGAAGACGTGAATTAGATACAAGGTGAGCACTAAAATGACATATTATCTAGGACTAAAACTACATATTATCTGGCACTAAAATTATAAATTATCTATAGGCCTATATATTTGTGTGTCAATGCTTCCTCTATCTGCAAAGACGATATTCACATTGCATTTACGATACAACTGGGGCAAGCCTCCGCTGCCCCCAAGATACCTTCGCCATAACCCTTCTATACAGACGTCAAAAACCAACATAATGCATAACAAACATAGATAAAATTGTCAGAGTTAACAATAATGCCTTCCACACCTGTGGAGTAACGGTCAGCGCGTCTGGCCGCGAAACCAGCTGGCCCGGGTTCGAATCCCGGTCGGGGCAAGTTACCTGGTTGAGATTTTCCCGAGGTTTTCCCTCAACCCAATACGAGCAAATGCTGGGTAACTTTCTGTGCTGAACCCCGGACTCATTTCACCGGTATTATCACCTTCATTTCATTCAGACGCTAAATAACCTGTGATGTTGATACAGCGTCGTAAAATAACCCAGTAATAAAAAAAAAAAACAATAATGCCTACGAGATTTGAGAGTAGTTCAAAAGTGGCACATGTGAACAGCTGGCATCTTCTACGCAATTACCAGACGCCCGCTCCGGTATTGTGCACTTAAGCCTACTATGATCTAAAGGTACGACCAGTATTTTATTCTTCGGACTTCGTACAAAATTACTGGGAAAGTATCACGCTTCAAGCAAAATGACATCATTACAATAAACTGCATCATAGTTCTGTTTAATAGTAAAGCTTAAAATTTACTACGAGATATAAACTCCTAGTCATAAGAACTCTCACGACAATATTATGAGGAAGTATTTTAAAAAGATAATCATGAAAGCAAGTTTTGCTGCTATTCGATATTAACCTTTCGCTGTCAAAATGTAGGCTACGTCGAGCAATGTTATACAAAAACAACAATTATGATTTGAAAACTTTCCGCGTATCTGCATTACATTCGTCATATGAAGTCTTCACGTTTAGCCAGGTTTTTTAGAAGAGTTCTACTCCTTGCTTTGCGATTTTGTTAGTCTATGTCAATCGAGCCTGTGTGTAATGTGTCATGTATATATACACTGCACGCGAACATTAATATGGTTGTTTCATAATATCGCGCTACCCAAAATTATCTCATGGGCTATTTCCACGTAAACAATGAAGAGAAGAATTAGAATGCTTGGTTCTAAACCTCGGACGCAATATCAATACAGAGTGTAAGGGGTATAAGTTCTGTCCTTTTCACAGTCGTTGTGGACAGTTTACAGCAGTGGTCGTCAGCACTCGCTGAATGTGCAAAGGGTAAGCGGTGCCGTCCCGTGAGCACCGTCGTGCAGCAGGAAGCGGTAGAGAGCATACCCGCTAGCAGCTACGAGTGCACCATGGTGCACTGTGTTTTCCGCGGGTAAGAGACGCTAGCCCCAGGGTGTTCTGCGCTGAGGACCGCTGGTTTACAGGATCAAAAATGTCCATACAACATAGGGTCAAAACTTGATATTTGTCCCAGAAAAAATATTTCTTTTTTATTTTATTTGCGTTATACTGCTTATATCTTTAGTAAAATTACGAAGACAAATAGGCTACATCAGTAGGTATATCTAGCAAAGAGTTAATATTAGTTTAAATAAATATTTGTTTGTTCCATTACGTTTTCGTGAAATTAAATAAAAATGCATGCTTAAATTTGTTAATATTCTGGCGTGAGAGACGTGGCAACGAGTTCAGCAGGCAGTACTCTGCACAGACGTAAGTACGAGTCAGCTGAGTTCAAGCTCCCTGTGCATAGGTCTACTGCCGAGCGGATGACAGTTCGGTACAGGATATTCCATAAACAATTTACAATGTCATTCACAGTTTAGGAATATCATATGTTATTAATTTATGGAGAAAGTCGTCGTAATTCAAGTAAGGCAAGAAGATATACCGTCAACGTTTTCCTCAAAGCTAATCGGAGAACTTTTGTAGCAGATTCTCAACGATTTTTCAAAACTAGGAGTTGCTTACCCCATTTCCAAAGTCACACAACCAGGAATTTGTTTAAAAATGATACTGATTTACGGAAGCGGGAGAGATTAAAATGTTGCATTAGAAAAAATGTTTGTGTGATTTTGTCCAGAAAATCATTAGTTTATTTTTAGACGTACAATAAAAAAAGGAGCAATATTGTTACATAAAATGTAAATTTACCATAATGTTCTATTAATGACATTGAAAGTTTGTATTTGCTGCTCGTTTTATGTAAACAACAGTATTGTCACGGTCGCTCCTGCATTAGAACAAAGCATCTGTTGGATCCCCTCCACCCCGCTTGAGCTGTACTGGGTACTTCTAAACCACCTTCCACCCGCTAGAGCTGTACTATGTACTTCTAAACTCCCTCCTCCCCATCCAACAACGTTGCAAAACGTCTATTATTGTAAACTTATTAAATGTGAAGCATAGGAACGCCATTTCATAATTTCAATTGAGAAACACGCCAAACGAATTGACTTTGCACAAAAAAGCGGATGCTCCCTGGACCAAAAATACACAAATTCAATCTTCTAACACGATTTTTTTTAATACTTTAATTTTATAGTTTATTTCAGCGATTTTGAAAAAGGTAAGAAGTGGCGCTCCTGTAATTCACAATTACCATAACATGAATAATCATCAGTTAAAATAGTGACACACTCTGTGTTTACCGTATGAATGCGAACATTATTATGTTTAGATTTCATCACACCGCGCTACCCAATATTATCTCATATTTCCACGTAAACAGTGAAGAGAATAGTGCAACCTACAACGTAAGACTGTTACGAATTGCTAACAAACTATGAAAACATTTGTAGAATATATCACATAATAAGACACATTAAATTTCTACACATCTATCGTTAATAATGGAACATTGCAATACATTGGAATACTCATCTTATTTTCGTATAAATACAGAGATAAAAATTTAAACAAAAGTTAATAAATGATACAAAGAATTATATTATTAAAAATATACTCGTCGCTTTTCTGAAACCACTAGCAATGTATTACATGTGGAAGAAGTAGAATGCTTGGTTCTAAAATTCGGACGCAGTATCTATCTATAAACGCAATACTAAAATTGCAACGTAATTATTTATGATATTCATGAACAATACTACACATCACTAGGCCTATGTCCTAATGACACAACATTTTTATGCTGTATTTTAACACTCAATATAATTTTTATCTATAAGCATAATGATCAAGGCATTGCATTATTACCTTTTAAGATCCGGAATCTTCGTTCCTTCCATTTTCAAATATTAATACACAAGAACAGTCTGTGTTATCTAGCACATAATAAATCAATATCCTTTATGGCGACACACGCATCACAGATTGCTACTGGATAATTTTACTTACAAAATTCACAGAATTCAAATCTTTACAAGCACATTTATTCTAAGAATAATTAAACACTCCGCGCACCACACCGAACACGATATAGATGTGAGGAGAATGCCAATATAATTCCTGACATACGAAACTCCCTTCCTGCCTTTTAGTTTTTATGGGAAAAGTTGACCTTGCAGCTTGCACAACTTGGATTCGTCTTATTCCGCTGTCTGTGGTGCAACTTCTAAACTACAGGGATAGAGATAACTGCCAGGCATTTAGTCTTCATCGCAAGACGATAACTTGTTAAGTTGCATTATATTTCTACTTTCATAAATAAAGTTCTCACTGTCATCGTACACAGAAGTACTTTGTTAGTTAATGCAGATTTAGTCAAATTAACAAATATGATTATAAAGAGGTTTAATTGTCAAAAGTACAACATTCCCCCATAAGGATATACATAAATATACTTGGACTTCTCCAGATGGATTGACACACAACCAAATAGATCACATCTTGATAGATAAACGGAGACATACTAGTATAGTAGATATTCGAACTTTCAGGGGTGCAGACTGTAATTCTGACCATTATTTGGTGATTGGAGAATTAAGAGAAAGATTATCAGTAGCCAAGCGAGTAGAGCAACAAGTTAATATCACTAAATTCAATATTTTGAAATTAAAGGACGAGGAAGCTAAGCAAAATTATCAGGTCGAAATTTCGAATAGGTTTGCCACTTTAGAAAGTTCCGACGAAGTTGAGAAAGAATTAGATGTTAATAGCGTGTGGGAAAATATCAGAGATAGTATCAAAATTGCAGCTGAGCAGAGCATAGGTTATTATGAAACTAAGAAAAAGAAACCGTGGTTTGATGAAGATTGTTGCATGGTAGTAGAAAGAAGGAAACAGGCAAAATTGAAATTCTTACAGGATCCAGTTGAGGAGAAGAGAGATAATTATTTCAATGAAAGACGGGAAGCAAGTCGTACACTTAGGAATAAAAAGAGAGGTTACTTGAAGAAAAAACTGAATGAGGTAGAAACAAATAGTAAGAATAAAAACATTCGAGATTTATATAAGGGTATCAAGGAATTTAAGAACGGATATCAGCCAAGCGTAAACGTGATCAAGGATGAGAATGGTGACTTGCTTGCAGACTCTCCATCAATCCTAAACAGATGGAAAAACTATTTTGCGCAACTACTAAATGTACATAGGCCAAATAGAAATGATCGGGACGAAATTGAAATACAAACTGCTGACCATTTATACCCGAACCCACGCTTTCAGAAGTCGAAATTGCGATAGAAAATCTGAAAAAGTACAAGTCTCCAGGTATCGATCAAATTCCAGCAGAATTAATCCAAGAGGGTGGAAGTGCATTATATAGCGAAATTTATAAACTTGTACTTGCTATTTGGGAAAAGGAAATTGTACCAGAACAATGGAAGGAGTCCATAATTGTACCTATTTTTAAAAAGGGGGACAAAACCAACTGTGGTAACTTTCGAGGAATATCACTTTTGTTGACGTCGTACAAAATTTTGTCCAATATTCTTTTGAGGAGATTAACTCCGTACGTAGATGAAATTATTGGGGATCATCAGTGCGGTTTTCGGCGTAATAGATCGACTATTGATCAGATTTTTTGTATTCGGCAGATAATGGAGAAAAAATGGGAGTATAAGGGTACAGTACATCAGTTATTCATAGATTTCAAAAAGGCTTATGACTCGGTTAAGAGGGAAGTATTATATGATATTCTTATTGAATTTGGTATTCCCAAGAAACTAGTTCGATTAATTAAAATGTGTCTCAGTGAAACATACAGCAGAGTCCGTATAGGTCAGTTTCTATCTGATGCTTTTCCAATTCACTGCGGGCTAAAGCAGGGAGATGCACTATCACCTTTACTTTTTAACTTCGCTTTAGAATATGCCATTAGGAAAGTTCAGGATAACAGGCAGGGTTTGGAATTGAACGGGCTACATCAGCTTCTTGTCTATGCAGATGACGTGAATATGTTAGGAGAAAATACACAAACGGTTAGGGAAAACACGGAAATTTTACTTGAAGCAAGTAAAGCGATCGGTTTGGAAGTAAATCCCGAAAAGACAAAGTATATGATTATGTCTCGTGACGGGAATATTGTACGAAATGGAAATATAAATATTGGAGATTTATCCTTCGAAGAGGTGGAAAAATTCAAATATCTTGGAGCAACAGTAACAAATATAAATGACACTCGGGAGGAAATTAAACGCAGAATAAATATGGGAAATGCGTGTTATTATTCGGTTGAGAAGCTCTTATCATCCAGTCTGCTGTCCAAAAATCTGAAAGTTAGAATTTATAAAACAGTTATATTACCGGTTCTTCTGTATGGCTGTGAAACTTGGACTCTCACTCTGAGAGAGGAACATAGGTTAAGGGTGTTTGAGAATAAGGTGCTTAGGAAAATATTTGGGGCTAAGCGGGATGAAGTTACAGGAGAATGGAGAAAGTTACACAACACAGAACTGCACGCATTGTATTCTTCACCTGACATAATTAGGAACTTGAAATCCAGACGTTTGAGATGGGCAGGGCATGTAGCACGTATGGGCGAATCAAGAAATGCATATAGAGTGTTAGTTGGGAGACCGGAGGGAAAAAGATCTTTGGGGAGGCCGAGACGTAGATGGGAAGATAATATTAAAATAGATTTGAGGGAGGTGGGATATGATGATAGAGACTGGCTTAATCTTGCACAGGATAGGGACCGATGGCGGGCTTATGTGAGGGCGGCAATGAACCTTCGGGTTCCTTAAAAGCCATTTGTAAGTAAGTAAGTAAAGAGGTATGTCACAATAACGTAATGTATTTATTTGCATAGGTTACGGGAATTGTATTGAAGTAAAAGACACATATCGGCTGATTCATCCCTGGTAGTTACTGTTATTTTACTTCGGTTTCCTTCAAAATTTATTAACATCAATAGTGATACTTTACTTGCTATTTGGGAAAAGGAAATTGTACCAGAACAATGGAAGGGGTCCATAATTGTAGGTACCTATCTTTAAGAAGGGGGACAATATCTCTTTTGTTGTCGTCATACACAATTTTGTCGAATATTCTTTTGTGGAGGTTAATTCCATATGTAGGTGAAATTTATCGGGGATCATCAGTGTGGTATTAGGCGTAATAGATCAACTATTGACCAAATATTTGTATTCGACAGATATTGCAGAAAAAATGGGAGTAAGTTAACCTATAAAATTACAGTACATCAGTTAGGCCTATTTATAATTTGAAAATGGCATAAGAATCGATTAAGAGAGAAGTTTTATATAATATTCTTATTGAATTTGGTATTCCCATGAAACTAGTTCGATTAATTAAAATGTCTCAGTGAAACGTACAGCAGAGCCTTTATAGGTAAATTTCTATCAGATGTGTTTCCAATGCACTGTGGACTAAAGCAAGGAGATGCACTAATCACCTTTACTTTTTAACTTCGCTCTAGAGCAGCGGTCATCAGCACAGAGCACCCTGGGGCTAGCGTCTGTTACCCGCGGAGAACACACTGCACAATGGTGCGTTCGTAGGCGCTAGCGGGTGTGCTCTCTACTTCTTCCTGCTGCACGACGGGGCACATGGGACGGCTCCGCTTAATATATAAATAGGCCTAAATAAATAAATAACTTAAATAAGTTAAACGCTACTGAGAAAGTCATGTCCGTACAGAATACTGACGTCGGCACATTCAGCGGAATAGAAATTTTCGTGTCTCTCCTAGCAGGTAGAAGTGTAAGTTCAAATCACAATCATTTATGCTTGATATTACATCTAATTACATAGGCTGTACACAATAATTGGGGACTCAATACGGTAAACGATTAAAGTGTCTCAAACAAAAAGTGTGGGAATCTTGCCAAACAGTATTTTTCCATAATTCTGGCACTTTCATCGTTCACCATTTCCACATATTTTATTAAGGCACTTTCACCGTTCACCATTTCTACATATTTTATTAAGAAACATATTTTATTGCACTGAAATAATAGCCTATAACTTATAGGCCTACTGTATATTGGTAGAATTAGACTAAAGAATAGGCTAATTGTTATGAAAAAATAATGAGCATTAGGGATAAATGAATTAGGGCCTACATACTAAGATTTATTCTACAAAATTTTGTTATTTTACTTTTCGAAACCTTTATTTTACCTTATTAGGCCTACAAATTTGTATTTTGTATTAGACTTAAAAATTCTGTAGGCTATTAGGCTACATTAAAAAAATAACAGATATCCCTCAAAACCAAACACGACAATTTGGATAAGGATGTAAGAAAAGCTGGATTTCTTAAACATCAATCACACAATAAAATAAGAAGAAGCCGGCCGCCCTTTCAACTACAAACGGCATCACTCCTAGCAGAGGCACTTCCAGCGTTCCCCAGTGTCACTCGACTGAGATAGGCCTTTTCATCATTAGGGAAATGTTACGACAAAAATTATGACTAAACCGGATGGATCTGGCACATTCCACGTTTATCAGGTTACAAAGCACGGCACATAGGTAAGCCTACTATCGTTTGATGCAAAGAAACAGAAATTGGCATTGTGACACTTTCATCGTTTACCATATTCAGTCCTCAATTACTCGACGATCAAGCCTATCTCGTTGTTATGTGGAAATATATAGCCCAGTGATGTCAAAGCAAGCGCATTTTTCTGACTTTGACGTCTTGCGCGGGCAGCAAGCGCTAAGTATGGAAAGAGGGGAATTTTTCTCCGTTCCATTACTCTTTCATCGTATGATGACGCAGAATATCTGCATGGAAATATCATATGTACTTCGGTACATTAAAATAATATATATATGACATGCGTAAATCACTTCGTAATTTAAGACGGCGCTTATTCCGTCGGATTCCGGCCAACTAGTCACTCATAACGAGTGCACCTCAGCACATGTGTGGACTTCAGTCCTACGTTCATAGACATCTATGACGTAGTGCAGAGGGCGGCCACTAGAGGGAACCCAAGAGTTGGAACTTAATCTGAGACGATTCTGTCCGACGCCGGGGTGGTATCCGGTGTGGCTTAGTGGATAAAGCATCAGCACGTAGAGCTGAAAACTCGGGTTCAAATCCCGGCACCGGAGAGAATTTTTCTCCGTTCCATTACTCTTTCATCGTATGATGACGCAGAATATCTGCATGGAAATATCATATGTACTTCGGTACATTAAAATAATATATAGAATGGAGAAAGTTACACAACACAGAACTGGATGCATTGTATTCTTCACCTGACATAATTAGGAACATTAAATCCAGACGTTTGAGATGGGCAGGGCATGTAGCACGTATGGGTGAATACAGAAGTGCATATAGAGTGTTAGTTGGGAGGTCGGAGCGAAAAAGACCTTCGGGGAGGCCGAGACGTAGATGGGAGGATAATATTAAAATTGATTTGAGGGGGGTGGGATATGATGGTAGAGACTGGATTAATCTTGCTCAGGATAGGGACCAGTAGCGGGCTTATGTGAGGGCGGCAATGAACCTCAGGGTTGCTTAAAAGCCAGTAAATAAGTATTATTATTATTATTATTATTATTATTATTATTATTATTATTATTATTATTATTATTTAATATTGTCTGTTTGTAATTTTCTTTATTTATAATTTTGCTCAATAATACGATATATCAAAATGATATCTCTGTTGGATTGTGGTTCTTTTCTTTGATGTGAAATAAATTTTGATCCATATAAACATGGAAAAACTTTTCTTCTCATTCAAGAGTCACTAGGATTGTCAGGAGGATCCTAAGGACAATGAAAAAAGAAAATTTGAAATGTAGTATCAACCCTATTGCAAGCGAGATACTCAAGTATTTTCATATGGACTTTAATTTCTGCTGGAAGAATTGTCTTCAGTACCTCATTCCACAAGCTGTAATAATTTAAATTAACAACTTTATGATATTCACTTATTCTTTTAAATAAATTATAGTTTATTTAACGACGCTCGCAACTGCAGAGGTTATATCAGCGTCGCTGGTGTGCTGGATTTTGAACCGCAGGAGTTCTTTTACATGCCAGTAAATCTACTGACGTGAGCCTGTCGCATTTAAACGCTTAAATGCCATCGACCTCGGTCGGGATAGAACCCGCAACCTCGAGCATAGAAGGCCAGCGCTATATCAACTATGCTACCGAGGGCGACTTCACTTATTCTTGTTTCTGTTCTATCCTCACATCTGTCATTGCCATTTCCAGATCTGCTACGCATTTTCCTATAGTATCCGTAGATTGGGCGATGGCATTTAAGTGTGTTTAAGTGCGACAGGCTCATGTCAGTAGATTTACTGGCATGTAAAAACTCCTGCGGGACAAAATTCCGGCATATCGGCAACGCTGATATAACCTCTGCACTTGTGAGCGTCGTTAAATATACCATAATTTAATTTTTCATAGATTGGTCCTGAAAATAAAAATCATTGTGCTTAGGTACGAGGGCTCCATAGGCGTGGAGCCCAATTCAGATAATTGGTGCAAATGGCTTAGAGCCCGCCCAGGTCATTTTATTTTATAGTTACTTACTTAATATTAGTTACTTCATACACTGTACGTAAACAATACTGATATATCATAATATTTCATCTACGATAATTTTGCTTCACGTAATAATATTATTCCATAATTGCATTTTGCACTGAAACAAGACTGGCAGACAGACGGTTTTTCACCTTTCAGTCTACCTGCAGTGCCTGCTGTCGTGATTTGGTGTAAAGAAGTTGCCTATCGCAATTCGCGGAATACCTTCACTTAGATAAACTTATTTTTTATTATGCTAAACCTCCCTTATATCCGAGTTACACACCACTGCGGGTAGGTTCACAAATTCGGACCTTCCTGAAAACGGTATCGGCGTGACGCAGGGCCACCACCGCAGAGTTATCGCAGAACAATCACAAGACAACGGATAAACACCCAGTCCTGTGTTGGGAAGCATATGCGCTATACATATAGTCACAACGGCAGACACTTAGTGATAATATGCGATAAGAAAGGTTTGTATTATTTAAGCATCGATTTGAACGAATAAATAGAATGAAACGTTCATAGTTATAGCCTTGAAAGGTAAATTAAATAGCTAATAAAGATACTATTTATTATATGATTGGTCTATAATTTGATATTTAGAAGCTGCGAACAGGTTAAATGCTGCACGCTACAGCTGATTCTCCTCTCTCCCATGCTATGATTTGACGCTCGTAACAATCGTGGCTGTGGTAGCCACATATGTTTCATTAATTGCTTCCGCATTGTATCTACGAAACAATTTTCTTTTTAAACTTATAAAACTAACGTAACAAATGAATACCCAGCTATTACATTTTAATTTAAAGTTTGTATTTACTGGGTTAATCTATTAATGATCTGCTTAAGTTTTACTTCTTAAAATATTGGCTGTAGGCTATTGCGTATGTTTTTACTTACAAAAAAGCAGAACGCAGAACGAGTATAAAGTTGCACCTCATTGGATGATGGAATGCAGTAGTAGTACAACGATATGGCCAACTTAATATGTTTGAAAACAACTCAGACAATTAGTAAATTATCAAGTTTTCTTGGATGTTTAAAGGAATAGGAACATACATAAATGGAATTAACTGTGCTAATTATACTAATTTGCTTCATATGAATTTTCTTAGTGCAGCGCAGTGCCATTTTATTATTTTATTAGAAGCATGACGTTATTGGTACTTCTGAATGATGTCATACCGAACGAGGGAGAATCGTGGATGTGCAGTTCGTGATTGTGACAGTGAAATGTTGTGCGTGTGGTTTAATTTTTGTGTTGGATAATGGAGGATATGAATAAATGTACGGCCTGAGAATGCCTTCGTGAGTTGAAAGGTTAGTTACACATTATATTGTACTCTATATTTGATATTTTCTGAAGATGAGTGTTTCTTAAAATCTCACGAAAACTGTGATACGGTAGAATGGTAAAGTTAGTTCAGTATCATGTATTGCATTACTTTGCTGCACAATGTAGTGTTTAAAAAATTTCGTTAGCCAGTTTTGCGTTTGTGTAAGAAATGATAATAGTATTATGAAATACCAGTTAATTGGTCAGTTTATTGTTCCAATGTGGCTTCCTCAGATAGCTTATGATGGAATATCCTTTGATCACGAAAATAGGGGAGCCATAATAAAATTAGGCCTGTATTTTGTACCAGTTTTCATCTTGATATATTTTTAAAAGATACACATTAATTCAAACGAGTTAATTATAATTTTTGTGGTTTTGGCCTACTACTCGTGTATATATTATGTAGTTAACATTCTATTTGTAAAATATAATGCAATTGTTATTCGAGATGCGCTCGTTTCACCTTAACATCTTAGTGAGCCACCGATGTAGCTCAGTCGGTTAAGGCGCTTGCCTGCCGGTCTGAAGTTGCGTTCGGGCGCGGGTTCGATCCCCGCTTGGGCTGACTACCTGGTTTGGTTTTTTCCGAGGTTTTCTCCAACCGTAATGTGAATGCAAGGTAATCTATGGCGAATCTTCGGCCTCGTCTCGCCAAATTATCATCTCGCTGTCACGAATCTCAACGACGCTAAATAACTTAGTAGTTGATACAGCGTCGTTAAATAACCAACTAAAATAAAAAAGTCTTAATGAAGTAAAGTGACGTCAAAAATATTTTCCTTTAATTTGTAACTACATAATATGTCCTAATTGTACCTATATGCACTGTAAAATATTACCATGGCAACTAAAACATGTTTAAGCAAAGCCTGCATGGTATAGTCATAGTCTAGTGTATACAGTCACGAAACTTGAGTTGTTAGGGTGCTAGGAACAATAGACTGTGCCGGTACTATTTCGCATTGTCTGTAATGAGCAGAGTCCGTGGATATCCAGAGTACCGCAATCGTTTGAGCCGGCAAATGCCGACAAATCCGCCATTGTTATTCCAGCGCGCACTATGCAGTATACAGTTGTATAGGGAAAGAATGTAATTTAAATGCGAAAAAATGTAGTGCTGCTGTGTTCAGAACTGTTCACAGAGAACTGAAAAAAAAGCGCACATTTGTTTTCTCTGTGACAAGGTGAAAGAAATAAGGAAAAAGGAAAGAAGTGACTATAAATATAAAAAGGAACGATCCGCTACCTAAGCGAGCATACATTGTAAGATTAATGAATGACTGTATATTGATATTTATTTTTTCAAAATTTGGGCCCCAAAATATTTTTATAAATCTAATCTAGAATTTTAGTTGTTTCAGCAATGATATTTCTACATAAAACAAATGAAAATCACGTACAATTAGGATCATTGTCAAATTTTTACCGTCTTCTCCTTTTCAAATCAAGCATTTATGAATTTAATCCTATTTGCTATTTGCAAGAATGACATAATATATTTGTGAAGTTCTGAATTCATTCTTGAGACAAGATTGTATTGTTTGGCTCGATTGGAAAATACAGAGACCGTAGAAACTAGAAACCCTATTAAGGTTAGACTGATATGAAATTTCAATTTTCTAAACTATTCTAGGTAGATATATGAAATTTTGTACTTTTAATTTGTAATTTTAAATTGTGTAAATTTAAGTTTTCAAAAATTGCTACTATTTTGGCCAGAATTTTTGTCTACATACGTGTCAGACCTTCAGAAACGAAACTTACTATACAATTTTCCTCTCTATTTTACTAAACAAATAATTAAAAATATTCAATGCACTAAAAGTGTAAAAACAGAAAAAATTCAACTCGAGCGTAAAAAATTAATATTAAAAAATATCTCTTCTGGCTGATATATATAATATATATATATATATATAATATATATATATATATATGAGATGTACTGCCTGATTATATATATATTATATATATATATATATATATATATAATCAGGCAGTACATCTCACTTAACGATATGTGTCAGAGGAAGGAAAATTGTTTGTAAGCATCTGAAGTCTGATTTAGTGGAATATGTAGCTAATCGGCGAAGTATGCATTGGAGGGGGAAAGAAACTTGCCACCCTACCCCATTACCTCCTGGCCTAGTTGTCTCATGAGTGATGCCTTGTTGGTAGTACTTATGAGGTTCAAACCTGTCTTCGGACAGTTGACTAAACAACGAAAAATACTGATAGTAAGTTTTGTTAAGAACATATTCAAAAACCTCTAAAAAAATCATGCATAAGAGTTGTGCTCTCCTTTGTAACTGAATATCTTTTAAAGGAAACCAGTCTTTGAAGTAGGTCTAACACCTGTTGGATTCTATGAAGAAATATTTCGATAAGCTACACTGGCTCAATCGGAAATCTAATATAATAAATAATGTATGAACTATAGCGTAATTTCCAAAATGGTCGCAGAATTCAGAGTGGAGGTCGTGAACGAAGAATTTAAATTAACAGTCAGAGCCCGCAGCCTTTTAAAAATGTGACCCTAAATAGCTGATAGACCGGTCGTATGGTCATGAAAATTGGCAGAGGGCATCTTTAGGTCATAAATGAATTTTTAAAGATAAAAACAAAGAAACGATTTTTTTTTTTTTTACCAAAAATGACATAATCTCACATCAGTGTATCCTTGGGGACATTATACTGAAATTACTAACTTCCATATTTTTAAAGCTAAACTCACAAAATGTTTATCACTAGTATTCTGGTTGATAATAACACATGTACAAAATTTCGTCTCTCTCTATGATAAGTGGTTTGCATTTTATTAATAACTTAATTATATAGTGTATTGCTTAATGCAAAAAGTCCCTTGCGTTACAATTTACATTATTTTTCATTGATATTCACTTATAAGATTCTTTATATACATTGGAACAAACATTACTATTGGAATTTTCTGTACAGCGAATGGGTAAATTATTAGGAATTTTTATGATTATTATTTTTTTATATTTTTTTAGATAAAAAATTCTAATAATTCACTTATTAATTTTACTGCAAAACCTTATAGTAAGCTTTGATTCCATGTATGTAAGGAGCCATATAAGTGAAAATCACTTAAGAATAATGTCAATTGTAATGCAAGCGACTTTTTATATAAAGCAGTTCAATATTTTAATAAAATAATTAATAAAATGCAAACCACGTAGCATAGTCAGATGCAATTTTGTACACTTGTCACTATTAAGCAGATATACCAGTGATCAAAATTTGGTGAATTTCGTAAGTATGGTAGTTATTGATTTCACTGTTGTGAACTCTTAAAACTAATGAACTTCGAGAAATTTCAGTATAGTGTCCCCTTATATGCGGAAGTCGGAGAGTTTGCACGAGGAATGCAGTTGGAAATGTTTAGATTTATTGTTATTTTATTTGCAACATTGTTGTTTTCATTTGTTACTTGTAATTTATTAAGTTCATGTTGCTATAATACCTATAACTGTGACGTTTATGAAGGAGTATATTGAACACTTAAATGTATATTTATGCTGTAATAATTATTAAATGAAGTTTTTATACATTAGTACGTTGACTGACAATAATGTTCTAAAATGTAAGAAGATCCTTTAGAAGTTTTTGCCCTTCAAATTAAAAATATCTGAGTTTTAATTTAAATATTCCTATCCCACGCGTGTTAAAAAGGAATAACAATGGCGGCCGACTCGGTGATTGCGCTACTCTGGTATATCCACGGACTCTGGTAATGAGGCGATATTAGCGACCCTAGTGGTTAGCAACTATCTATGGATGCATATTTACTACGTATTGAGCTTCGTGACTATTCCAACAAACAAGGTAGGCCTACAATAAAAATGTAAGGAAAATGTTTTTGATACCGCTGTATTTCTTTCAACCGTACTAAGCGTCATTTCTCGAAATGCAAGGTTTATTTCATATCGAATTGTTTCATTCATTTAGTGTTCTGCCCAAGGGCAGGTCTTTTACTGCAAACCCAGCTTTCTCCAATCTTTCCTATTTTCTGTCTTCCTCTTTCTGTCCTCATATGATCCATATATCTTAATGTCGTATATTATTTGATATCTCCTTCTGCCTCGAACTCTTCTGCTGTTCACCATTTCTTTCAGTGCATCCTTCAGTAGGCAGTTTCTTCTCAGCCAGTGACCAACCAATTCCTTTTCCTCTTTCTGATCAGTTTCAGCATCATTCTTTCTTCACCCACTCTTTCCAACACAGATTAAAGTCCTAGTACACCCCAAGTATTTGAAGCTGTCCATTTGCTCTACTGACTGTCTCATTTAGAATTTGCAAGTTTAACTTCTTTATTTTTCTTCCTACTACCATGGTCTTCGTCGTATTTGCATTTATCTTCATCCCACACTACTCACAGCTGTCATTTAGCTATTGGACTGTTTATCTTTTATTTTATTGGGTTATTTTACGACGCTGTATCAACATCTGAACTTATACTCCTTATGAAAAATATTTACTTAGATTTTGTGCTCAAGTGTTTGTTACGAGATAGTTACCGTTAATAAAGCTTTATTAAGGCCACCATATGTCCGTAGAAAAGTAGGGTTGCTTTCGAGCCTCAGTGTCCGGCGTTTATAAAACCTTTGACGGTACAGTCATGTTTTTCGACGCTGTAAACCTGAAGTTTTTCAGAATAGAAACCAGGTTTTCGTACATACAGTCTATTCTATACAGAACTAGAAAGTATTGACAGTTAAACGGCTTCAAGGTGTCACCCTGGCAACCGCTGAAACCAGCCACCCAGAGTCCATGCTGATATGTCGCGACTTTTTCACGTTAGCACGTGGTAGACAGCTGTTTTGTTCGGAAGAATCGAATCATCGTTACTGTGTTACAGCAAGTATTGATGTTCTGTCATGGCTATTCTTTTCGTAGTTATTTTATGTTGATGGAGGTGAATTATTTTGAGTTTAGTTTTAAATTTAATTTAGCTGTGTGAGTATTTCTAACGCGATTTATATTGTTCGTGCATTTATAAAATGTCGCAAGGCAGTAAGCCTTTACTCCCTCAGTTAACGGCAGTTTCACAGAACAAACTTTTACTTCATTATAATAATGATCCGAGGCACCACAGCCCATTGAGAACCACGACCGACCAGCCGGCTGCTGGCCTCACGTCCACATGCCGAAGCAGAGGTGGACGATCATCCAACCAGAATAGCGTTATCGTGTAGTTAATACGACGATCCCCCGGCCGTTATAGCTGGCTTTCGTAATTACTTAATTATATTTGGGAAAATAAATATTACCTGCGTGAAATTTTAAAATCAGTCTCCTTATTTTGAATTGCTTAATTTTATTTGGCGATGTGATCGTGAAGGGATTAATTTTATTATCTACCTTGTAGCATCACTATCAACTTTCGCTATATTTACGTCATCAGGATAAACTGAAGTAGGCCTGATTCCGCGTCATTATTAGGCCTACTGATACTAGGCTAATATCTGAAAGCCATCGGCGTTGCTCGGTCGCTTAAGGCGATTGCCTGCCGATCCGGAGTTGCGCTCGGGCGCGGGTTCGATTCCCGCTTGGTCTGATTACCTGATTGCGTTTTTTCCGAGGTTTTCCCCAACCCTAAGGCAAATGTTGTATAACCTATGGCGAACCCTCGGCCTCATCTCTCCAAATATTATTTCGCTATCACCAATCCCATCGACGCTAAATAATCTCGTTGTTGATACAGCGTCGTTAAATAACGAAGTGAAAAAATTATCTGAAACTCTTAGTTCGGGTAAACCACACACCCCACTATTTTTCTGTACTGTTTACTACACTGTAACATTCTGATTTATGTAGGCCTAACACTTCTATAAATTACGAGACATTATTAGCTGATCAGAGATTGTCCGTGCATCTCTCCTTGGTAACTGCAAATTTATTAGCAGGAATTCTTGATTACGGTTTATATCATAGGCAAAGGCTATATTGGTTACACACTATGTATCATATTAGCATTTACTCATACTATATTATTATTATTATTATTATTATTATTATTATTATTATTATTATTATAGTCAGATTCCGTATGATACAAATTATTACGAGATTGTCAGTTGATCAGTTCCGCCCAGTGAACTCTGTGTATATTAAACAGGAGGCACTACTCAATGCTTTAAAAGCGTGACGCGAATTCTTCTAACAGAGTTTTTTCTTTGTCTCTTTTGCTATAAATGTTACGTTATACAATATCAGTTTATTGTAATCTTCAAAATTATTTGCGGAACTCCAAACTGTTAATGTTTTCTATATAATGTCAATGGAAGTTACCAAGTTATCAGCCTTGGAGTAAATGAAATCACAAAAATATTAAATAGGCCTACCGGTAGACCTACGAAGAAAAATAACATGGTTTCTAATGAAATAGTGTGTACGAAACCTAGCGACGTCGAATTTGACTCCCAGCAAACTTTAAATGAACTGGATGTCATTTTCGTATTCTTTTTAGTACCGTACTATGTTGTCCTCAGGGAAAGACCTGGCATAGAGTTTATACGAGATTCTTTATGTAAAAATACTGTATATAGAAAAGATAATAGCGTACGCAGGAATTCTTTTAAAGGGCAAGGGTTTATATATTGTTCTTCCTCTGACACATATCAAGTGAAATGTACTGCCTGATAATAGATAGGCTGTAGGCCTACTGTACATATAAGATAGAACTCAATCAGAGGTATATAAACTATAGGAGGGTTAACAATGTAATTTTTTTGTTTACAGTTATTTACATTGCCATTTTAATGCCATTGATACTAATTTGAGGACAAGTAAGATTTCAGGGTCAATTAATTTTGGCCAAAATAGCGCACAGGTAGTTCCATTCGTACTCCGCTAATACAACTCTATTGTTTTACAGCTGCTTCTTCAGGCTTACCAACATAACTAAGAGTGACATTACGAAAGTTCCACGCTAGTGTACACTGGAGTTTTTAAAGTTATGTTTTGTTAGATTACTAGCTTTGAATAGATTACATTAGGTTTGGTTAGTTTAGATATTTCTGTATTATTGCGTTACCACGTTAAGGTACAAGGTAATTTACATTCTTGGTTTCTAGTCGAGTCATACATATTATAAAAAAAAGAGAGAAAAATCTTCCGACTCCAATTTCACAGCGAAAATGAGGGTCTAAATTTGCTGTGAAAGTGGTGGCTGGCGGAGAGGTGCGGGAATTTGAGACAGGTTAGGTTAGGTTAGCTTTTCATATGCTTTGAATTTACGAATATGTGACAGGCCAGGTTAGTTTAGACCAGCGGTCGTCAGCACAGAGCACCCTGGGGCTAGCGTCCCTTACCCGCGGAGAACACACTGCACCATGGTGCACTCGTAGCTGTTAGCGGGTATGCTCTCTACCTCTTCCTGCTGCACGACGGTGCACACGGGACGACTCCGCTTACCCTTTACACATTTCAGCGACCATTGGTTTAGACTTTTGCTATGACTTACATGTTGCATGACTCGTAACTCCGAAAATCAAAATTTTAAAAGAGAAGCAAAAAACTATCTATATACCCAGGCTTTTAGGTATTCTTAACGAAACACTGCCATGTTGCAATAAAATCAGTCTTCATAATGATGAGGTATGTGATTTTATATTGCTGTGTCATTATGAGCCTGATTGCCGTACCTCTAGCAGGTTAAATAAATAAATATTAAATACACATACTCACCTTCATTATGACGCACTTCTCATTTGAAACGTAATTTACTACACTCTCGAACAATTCTTTTTTCTCCTAATAAGTATCGCTATGAAATGCATATATATCCAACTATATTTCCACAAAAAAAAAAAAAAAAACCCTTACAAATTCCTCGTCTTTCACTTCAAAAATCACCAGAAGTACCTGTGCTGATTTCTCCTTAATTTTTATTGGCAATAATCTATCTGAAAATTGGCATTAGCCGTTACGTTATGTCCCCCGCCAGGAAATTAAAAAAAAAATAGGCGTTTTTGTTACGTATACAATCCAAATTAGGATTGAGACATGAAGTGTATTTAAAGGCATACAGTTACAGACACAGCCGTCTCTCTCCTTTTATAATACACGTCAAATATTGTGGACACATTAGTTAAAAAAATATGTACCTACAGGTCTCAAGTGAGTTTTAAGTGATTTAATATGTTTTCAAATAATATTTTTGTTTATTTTAATTAAATATTTTCTAAAATTTATGAGACAAAGTAAATATGGAATAATGTTTTATATTTATTAGAATAAATTACGTAGCCCTAAAACCACTGCTTATTGTTATTGAACACAGTTGATCCACAGTCTAGTATATACAGTCGCGAAGCTCAATACGTAGTAAATATGCGAACATTCGGTAGTTGCTCACCACTAGGATCGCTAATATCGCCTCATTACAGGCAATGCAAAATAGTTCCGTGACAGTCTATTGTTTCTAGCACCCTCAAAACTCAAGCTTCGTGACTGTATAAAGTAGACTGTGGTTGATCCTTAAAATCTTTGATACAGATAGGTAGACATCTTTGTCTGGCCATTACACTGTTATTGTAGAATAGCATCTCTGTGAAACAGGCAAGGTACGACAGCCACTCTTACAGAACGTTTTTACCCACTGTTATCAGTTGTATAATAATAAGTTACAACTAAATTTTCTTAGGAATGAATTTGTCAGTGTTTCTATCTTCGACATTATTATTACTTACTTACAAATGGCTTTCAAGGAACCCGGAGATTCATTGCCGCCCTCGCATAAGTCCGCTATCAATCCTTATATTGTGCAAGATTAATTTAATCTTTATCATCATATCCCACCTCCCTCAAATTCATTTTAATATTTTCCTCTCATCTACGTCTCGGTCTCCCCAAAGGTCTTTTTCCCTCCGGCTTCCCACTAACACTCTGTATGCATTTCTGGATTCGCCCATACGTGCTACATGCCCTGCCCATCTCAAACGTCTAGATTTAATGTTCCTAATTACGTCAGTTGACGAATAAAATGGGTGCAGCTCTACGTTGTATAACTTTCTCCATTCTCCTGTAACTTCATCCCTCTTAGCCCTAAATATTTTCCTAAGAACCTTATTCTCAAATATCCTTAATCTCTATTTCTCTCTCAAAGTGAGAGTCCAAGTTTCACAACCATACAAGAGAACGAGTAATATAATTTTTATAAATTCTAAGATTTTTTTGAAAGCAGATTAGATGACAAAAGCTTCTCAACCGAATAATAACAGGGATTTCCCATATTTATTCTGTTTTTAATTTCCTCTCGAGTGTCATTTATATGTCTTACTTATTTATTATTTATTATTGTTAATATGATTTATTATTATTGTTATTATTATTATTATTATTATTAATATTATTATTATTATTAATATTATTATTATTATTATTATTATTATTATTATTATTATTATTATTATGAAAAACACACTAGTTCTGTGTAATTCGCTTGCCTATTCCAGTGTGGGATATCTACTCTTCATAGGTTGGCAGAGTTAGAAAGGCGGCCTAATGTGTCCGAAATTTGTTATCGCGTAGCAATGTGCATGCTGTACGAATTTTTCCTATTTAAGAAACGAAATAATTTGGGAGGAAGGATCGCCACACAGCGCCTTTCATTGGTTATTATTTTCATATTTAATGATTAAATGATATTTTTCATATGCCACGATGGCGCTTACATATATTCAAGTTTCATTTTATTTACTATTGATAACGTCTGTTCAACAAAATGTTTAAATAGTACAAAAATAAAAACTAACCAAATTAAATTTATAACATACTTGAATTGATAGTCATGATAAAACCAATACGTAAGAAAATTAACTAAAAATAGCGTCAATATCGATAGTAGAGATCTGAGATGTACTATTTCAGTTTTGGGGGGCTCTGACGGCGCCAAGGTACTACTTTTCAAGGTCTGGCAGCGCCAGGGCACTTTTCGGATTTTCTATTACCGTAAGATTTTGCAATTATATTAAAAAATCATGTTTTATTCATATTTAAGTTAAACAATTTCAAAGTAGGGTAAACTACAACTTTATCTAAATTTGAACCCGTGCATTACCTTCTGACATTCCACAAGTATTCCTGGGGAAATGATTGTGGTGGCGGTGGTGTTGGTGGTAGTGGTGGTGGTGGTGGTGGTGGTGGTGGTACTACGGAAATTCGAAATTGCAGAGCCAGGGAACTTTTTTGTTTAGAAACACACCATTGGTGAAGCTTACATTTTGAGTTTCATTTAAAATTAAAATTCATTGTGAGTTTTTGTTACACTGTTTTTCGAATGTACACTATTAATTTTTTATTTGGTTCTTTAACTATTGTATATCAATTACTGGGTTATTTGGCGTCGATGGAATTGGTGATAGCGAGATGGTATCTGGTGAGATGAGGTCGAGGATTCACCATGTATTACCTGACATTCGCCTTACGATTGGGAATAACCTTGGAAAAACCCGAACGAGGTAATCAGCCCAATGCTGGAATCGAACCCAAGTCAGAACGCAAACTCGGATGACTAGACAAACGCGCTACTGCCTGAGCTACGCCGCTGTCTGGCATTAAATTTAATGGTCACAATTTAATAATGAAGTTACTACCCTCCTTGTCTTCTAATATTTAGACTCCTAGGCCTACTGCAATACTTCAATATTTTCAGTAGGCCTATATTTTCTTTCGTTGCTGACATAAATGCAAGGGAGAGTAAGAAGACTGAGGAAGCAGACAGACACTGTAGTTTTTTATAGGCTGAGTAGCGTAATGTTTTCAAGCCGCTTGTATACTACACAGCTCTCTGATTGGTTGAAATGCCTGTGCTTCGTAACTCGAGAACGGCTGTGTGGGACAGTACAATGCGATGTTGAAACATTCATGTGAATTCTGAAAGCTAAAAACAGAGAAATGCCAAAATGTAATGCAAGCTTTTTAATGATGATGATGATAATAATAATAATAATAATAATAATAATAATAATAATGATTATAATAATAATTCTGATTTTGTTTATTGCTCAGAATATTAATACAGTGTATTAAAGAACAAATAAGCACAGGATGGTCTAAAATCTGAGGGATGACAAATTTAAAAAATGGTATTGAAAGTCATTAAATATGTTGTTACTGTTGTCATGTATATTGTATTCTATCTTCATAATAATAATAATAATAATAATAATAATAATAATAATAATAATCGACAGATAATGGAGAAAAAATGAGAGTATAAGGGTACAGTGCATCAGTTATTCATAGATTTCAAAAAGGCATATGACTCGGTTAAGAGAGAAGTTTTATATGATATTCTTACTGAATTTGGTATTCCCAGGCATTTAGTTCGATTGATTAAAATGTGTCTCAGTGAAACGTACAGCAAAGTTCGTATAGGTCAGTTTCTGTCAGATGCGTTTCCAATTCACTGTGGGCTAAAGCAAGGAGATGCACTATCACCTTTACTTTTTAACTTTGCTCTAGAGTATGCTATTAGGAAAGTCCAGGACAACAGAGAGAGTTTGGAATTGAACGGGTTACATCAGCTGCTTGTCTATGCGGATGTCGTGAATATGTTGGGAGAAAATCCATAATCGATTAGGGAAAACACGGGAATTTTACTGGAAGCAAGTAAAGAGATAGGTTTGGAAGTAAATTCCGAAAAGACAAAGCATATGATTATGTCTCGTGAAGATTATATAGTACGAAATGGAAATATAAAACTTGGAAATTATCTTTTGAAGATGTGGAGAAGTTCAAATATCTTGGAGCAACAGTAACAAATATAAATGATACTCGGGAGGAAATTAAACATAGAATAAATATGGGAAATGTCTGTTATTATTCGGTTGAGAAGCTTTTATCATCCAGTCTGCTGTCAAAAAATCTGAAAGTTAGAATTTATAGAACGGTTGTGAAACTTGGACTGTCACTTTGAGAGAGGAACATAGGTTAAGGGTGTTTGAGAATAAGGTGCTTAGGAAAATATTTGGGACTAAGAGGAATGAAGTTACAGGAGAATGGAGAAAGTTACACAACACAGAATTTCACGCATTGTATTCTTCACGTGACATAATTAGGAACATTAAATCCAGACGTTTGAGATGGGCAGGGCATGTAGCACGTATGGGCGAATCCAGAAATGCATATAAAGTGTTAGTTCGGAGGCCGGAGGGAAAAAGACCTTTAGGGAGGCCGAGACGTAGATGGGAAGATAATATTAAAATGGATTTGAGGGAGGTGGGATATGATGATAGAGAATGGATTAATCATGCTCAGGATGGGGACCACTGGTGGGCTTATGTGAGGGCGGCGATGAACCTTAGTGTTCCTTAAAAGCCAGTAAGTATTATTATTATTATTAGTATTATTATTATTATTAGTATTATTATTATTATTATTATTATTATTATTATTATTATTATTATTATTATTATTATTTCACTGTTAAAGATTAATGCTAGATGCTGCAGGTAATCTATGAGATTTGGAAGCGACCCGGGTTCGATTCCTGTTCAGGTCTAATGGAATTTGTGGTGGACTAAAGAGATATTGCACAGGGTTTTCTCTGGGTACTCCCATTTACTTCTTTCGTCCCACCGACACTTTCCATTTCCTATAAATTCGTTTATCATCCTATATTATAATTGGAAAAATCTTTTCACAACAAATATAAACCTCCAAAGGGTTGAGACAAGGCTGCAGCTTATCACCAATACTGTTCAATATATACATCGAACAGGTATTGAAACAATGGAAACAAAGCTGTCAAGGAATTGGAATAAAATTAGAAGATAAATTCCTATTTAATTTACAATTTGCAGACGATCAAGTAGGCCTAGTGATTGCGCAAGATCTTTTTGTTTTGGAATTTATGGTCAAAAGATTAAACAAATTTTATGAATTCTGGGGTCTCTCTATAAATTATAAGAACACAGAATATTTGGCCATTAATACTAAAAGTAATGATAATATTGTTATAGATGATAAAATTGAAATTAAACAAGTTAACCAGGCAAAATACCTAGGTACATAAAGCAGAAGGTTTTGGCGAAGAGGAATTAAAAAATCGAGTTGAACAAAGTAAAAAAAATTATAACATGTTTAAATTCTGTATGGTAGCATAAACATCTTTGGAAGGATACCAAAAAATATATTAGCAAAATGTTAGTTGAATCTTTATTAAACTACGGAAGTGAAATATGTGTAACGAATGCATATTATAGAAAAAGAATTTTGGGCGTAGAAATGGATTATTTGAGACTAAGTGCTAGAGTCTCCCGCTTGGACCACATTAAAAATGAAGAAATTAGGCATAAAATGGATGCTGAAGAGACTGTGTTAAATAGAATAGAAAATAACAGTTTGGTCATCTGATGAAAATTGGCGAAAATAGATGGCCTAAACAAATGTACCAGTGGAAACCTCCATGAACAAGAGGAAGAGGTAGACCAAAAAGAACTTGGGACAACGAAGTAATGGAGGTAATGCACAAGAGAGGGTTGAAGACTGAAGACGCACAAGACAGAAGGCTTTGGAGGATTGGCACAGGAAGACGGCAGTATCTGTAGAATCCTATATATATATATATATATATATATATATATATATATATATATATATATATATATATCTTTAAGAGAGTAATAGTTAAAAAATAGGAGTCGTTTGGGTAGCGCAGTCGGTATATTGCTGGTCTTTTGTGCACAAGCTTGCGAGTTCGATCCCGGCCCAGATCGATGGCATTTAAGAGTGCTCAAATGCGACAGGTTCATGTCAGCAAATTTACTGGCATGTAAAAGACAAAATTCCGGCACACCGGCGATGTTGATATAACCTCGGTAGTTGCAAACGTCGTTAAATTAAACAATTTAAAATTGAAGTAAAACTAGGCTGGGGTGATGTCTTCGAGTAGTATGAGTTTCCGATTTTGACTGATAATTATAATTAGAAACTCTCTGGCTTACCCCGAACAAAGACGATGTTCCGAGAAGAATTAATTATTGTGTGTAGTATTTCTGTATGTAGTAGTGAATTTATTGCCTCTTTTTATTGCAGTTCGTCCAACCAAATGACTCCTCGTTGGGACAATTTACTTGGTTGAGGTTTTTTAAGCATTTTTACTCAACTGATTAAGAGCAAATGCTGGGTAACTTTAGGTGCTGTACCGTGGACTCTCTTTGCTGGTATCATCGCCATCTCATTCAGACTCTAGATCATATCTGCACAAACAGCGCTCAACGAGCGCGCGCGCTCCGTCGGAGCGGGAGAGCTGTGTTTACCACTCGCCGAAACGGAGAGGAAGATACATCAGACTTACATTAGAGGAGAGGGAAACGACCACTCAGCTATCTAGTGGAGTGCAGTGTGTGGGCCTATTCTCAGTAACTGTTTCACGTTGCTTAGCTACTGCTACAGTACAGTATGGAGGAATCTCAAAGACGGAACATAACACTTAACATTTAACGATTTACAGCCCGAACTTATTGATCTTCAATGTGACCTAAGGGCTAAAGATCGTTTGAATAATACTACTAGCCTGGTTGAGTTTTACAAGACTAAATATTAGCAATAATATCCACGACTACACAGGCTGGCTGTGAAAATGATTTGCTATGTTTGGCTCAAGATTTATATTTGTGAGCAACTGTTTTCTATAATCAACTTTAATAAAGGCTGACATCGAACATCTGTAACTGATGTTTCATTACGATCAGTAGGCTACTGTTCCTTTCAGCTGCTAACAGCATAAAACCCCGTTCTGATAAATAAAAATATAACGAAATTATATTTTTACATATAAGTAGCTATAAAATTTATATTATTTCTGTAAAATAAATATTTCGTTATTAATTAATATTAGTCCAAGATAATTTTGCAAACACTGAACAGGAATTCACTTCATAAACACTCGTAATAGTACTTCCTTTGTGTATATTTTGTACGAGATCACTCCTTCCAGTCCTCCCTTATACAGAGCGCAGCTAATATCTGCATTCCGCTCTTGAGCCGTGAGCCGGCTCGGAGAGCGCAAACCTTGTGCAGGCCTGCTCTAGATAATCACAGCAAATGTTAAAGCGTCGTAAAATAACCAATTAAAGAATTAACACTCGCTTCTTAAAGAAGTGTCTGCTACCAGTTACAAACCTCTTTTGTTACGTGTAGCTTACATAGAAGGAAACAATGTCCAAGTGAAAAGGAATTTGCTCTTTAGTGTTTGTTCAAACATTGTAACTCACTAATATGTTTCTTTAGATGCGTATGACTTCTGAATGCCAACTGGAATGTTAATTGCTAGTTAATCCGTACAGTTTAGAAAACGTCAAAACATAATGTTTTACTGATAAGTTAATAGGCCTAAAATCAAATTTTGTGTGCAATCCAGAATATAGGCCAGGGCTGGGCACATTACGTGATTATGAGAAATGAGCGCTGTGAGCTTTAAAGAGTGCATCTTGCGAGCGCTGTGACGTAAGCATTCAGTGTCGGTGCAGTGGTGACTCTGCAGTATGAGACGAACTTTGAAGACGGAGCTTCCGCTCATACACTAAAGCGGCCCGCTACTCCCAATGCTTTTAATGTATCATGGGAGGAGGAGTTCTTTTTGGTAGAGAGCAGTGGATTAGCGAAGTGTTTAATTTGGCATAAAACAACTGCAACTGGTTAAGAAGTTCAATATCCAACGACATTATTCTTAACATCATGCTACAGAATATGACAAATATGATGGTAATTAATACAATTTAAAGAAAATGTTTCTCAGGTACATTATATTAGAGTATCTATTTGATATTTACATTGCATTATAAGTTATTATATATTTAGTAATATATCAATTTAAATTATACAAGTATTATGATATATTATAGTATAGTACATTACAGTTCATGATATAACATATATCATACTATATATCATGAACTGTAATATACTATACTAATCATAATACTTGTATAATTTATAATTATATATTACTAAATGTACTATAATAACTTATAATGCAATATAAATATCGAATAGATACTCTAATATAATGTACCTGAGAAACATGTTTTTAAGTTGTATTAATTCATGGTCATATATCATATCGTATCATATCATATCATGTATCATATCATATCATGTATCATATCATATCATGTATCATATCATATCATGTATCATATCATATATCATATCATATCATATATCATATCATATATCATATCATATCTCATATCATACGAGTATATTATATTATATTACTTACTTACTGGCTTTTACGGAACCCGGAGGTTCATTGCCGCCCTCACATAAGCCCGCCATTGGTCCCTATCCTGAGCAAGATGAATCCAGTCTCTACCGTCATATCCCACCTCCCTCAAATCCATTTTAATATTATTTTCCCATCTACGTCTCGGCCTCCCCAAAGGTCTTTTCCCCTCTGGCCTCCCAACTAGCATTCTATATGCATTTTTCGATTCGCCCATACGTGCTACATGCCCTGCCCATCTCAAACGTCTGGATTTAATGTTCCTAATTATGTCAGGTGAAGGATAAAATGCGTGCAGCTCTGCGTTGTGTAACTTCCTCCATTCTCCTGTAACTTCATCCCTCTTAGCCCCAAATATTTTCCTAAGAACCTTATCCTCAAAAACCCTCAATCTCTGTTCCCCTCTCAAAGTGAGAGTCCTAGTTTCACAGCCATAAAGAACAACCGGTAATATAACTGTTTTATAAATTCTAACTTTCAGATTTTTTTACAGCAGACTAGATGACAAAAACTTCTCAACCGAATAATAAGAGGCATTTCCCATATTTATTCTGCGTTTAATTTCCTCCCGAGTGTCAATTATATTTTGTTACTGTTGCTCCAAGATATTTGAATTTTTCCACCTCTTCGAAGGATAAATCTCCAACTTTTATAGTTCCATTTCGGACAATATTCTGATCACGAGACATAATCATATACTTAGTCTTTTCGGGATTTACTTCCAACCCTATCTCTTTACTTGCTTCAAGTAGAATTTCTGCGTTTTCCCTAATCGTTTGTGGATTTTCTCCTAACATTCACGTCATCCGCATAGACAAGAAGCTGTATCATATTATATTATATTATATTATGTTATATTATATTATATTATATTATATTATATTATATTATATTATATTATATTATATTATATTGTATTATATTATATATTATGTATTAACAGGATGACAATAATGCATTTAGTGAATCGGCTGTGAGAATTAGCTACAAAATTTGCCACGAAATTGCTAAGGAATTGAAAACATTCAACGAAGGTGAATTCATCAAGCGATGTTTAATTATACTGGCAGATGAACTCTGCCCACAGCAAGTAGGGGAAGTAGAAGCCATGCGCCTGTCTCGTAGAACCGTGGTGAGGAGATTGCGGTATGTGCGAATGGGTTATGTAAATAAGCCTAATGATTTGTGTGTGTGTGCATAGAGGGAAGTTTATTTCACTAAATTAATAAGAGTATTATAAATTCTGTACTGTACAATGGATTGATGTAATATCCTTATAAACTATTATGTACTGACAGAATGATTATAACAACCGTGGCTCTTGTTATATTAATGCAGGGAAGGTAGCTGTAATGCGAGTCCGCCACTGCGTGAGCGTTCTGCGCTGGCTTGGAATTGAAGTACCTTGCGGAGCGAGAGCAGCTCTGGCCGGCTAGACTGAGCCGCTCTCATGCCCGGCCCTGATATAGGCCTACTAATTTTTCCGTCATTTTGCTGCGTAGGCCTAGTAAATTATATGATTTTGACCAATAGGTCAAGAAAAACTATAAGTAGTGATGCGATTTTCAAATGAATCAGACCTGCTTCGAAACTCTTGAAATGTGAAAGTACAGAGTGATTCAAACTGATGGAAATTTGTTGTGTACACTTACTATAAAGAACAATGCAATAATATGGTGTGCATCTGTTGGCTAAACCTTCAATGTATTAACTGGCTCCTTACAGACACTGGATGTAAGTACTCTGTGCCACTTGGCACATCACGTAGTTATCAGTCCGATCGTCAAATTCTTGTCGCACTCTCCGTAATATTTACTCTTTATAGATACAATCACAGCGATATTCCTTTGCCTTACTTTAATGTTTGTTTTATAGTGTACAATCACAGACGGCATCCTTCATCCCCAAAGACAGAAATCGCATGGAGTCAGGTCTGGTGACCTGAGAGGTCAACCGTGCGCTGTAGGCCAGACAGTGACAGTAGATAGCATTTCCATTCCAACGATATAGCAGATGTCCAATGAGAGAAATGCGGACTTCATTTTAGAAATGAGGTCTAGAGCTGTATTGTTGGAAAGCGGAGAAAGTACAGACGTACCTTTGCATTGTTGTTATTGAGCTGGCGTCCTCAACTGACCGTGGCGCTAGTTACGTGCAGCGTCTCGCCTGCTGTGTAGCGATGTCTGTGCAGGCGCACGGACACAGTTCGTTCTCTGTAGTACACAGTGGCGGACCAGAAATGTCAGAAGAAGCGATGTCCGATAGATCATCCACGCCATTGAATTTGTTATTATGGAAAGATTCATTTCTATTTGTTGAAAAGTCGGCAGTGCCCACGTGTTTGGTTTGTGGTAAAATTCTGAATAACAGAAGGAATTTCAACTCACAACATTATTATTCGTCCTATCACTCAAATGATTATGAACAATATAAGGGAGAAGAACGAATCACTTTCATCCAAAAATTATTAATAACTAATGTATTATATTAATAATAATAATAATAATAATAATAATAATAATAAACTAAATATTAAACATTCTTTCCCTAACTCTATCGGTACAAAAGTAACTAATTTTTGCATTTCGTTATCTTAAAGTAAGATTAATAAGCTCGTTTGACATTTACTATGTTTCTAGAAAGAAAAAATGTTTGTTAGATATACTGTACATTAAAACAAATCCCTTATATAGATTGTAGTTTGATGGAGAATAAATATTGAATATAGTTTATTAATTTTTATTACTTTATATTTGTGGCCTTTATTTTCATGTAATAATTTAATTTACGGTTGTTGAAAGAAGGAATAATTTATGTTAAACATAAAACTGAAGAAACTGTGTCTAGCTTTTTGAACAAAATGGGTCGTTAAACTCAGTGTATTATTTGGCTAATTTCAACATATTTAATGTGCACGGTTTGTTTACTAATTTGCCAGAAAAAATTAATGATGGCATGTTTTAAATTCTTTAAGTTCTAGGATAAATTTTATTACGTATGTTTCAAATAGAAACACATGGATTTGCGCATAACCAATAGGCTATAAGAGTATAAGGGATGTGGACAACTCTTGAATGACTGTACTGGTAGACCGCCACTGACCCGGTTTCAGCTATCATCCCTTCCCTGATCCTGCACAGCGACTGATTCACTGGTAGACTTGTGCACTGTGCAGCTCCTGCTAGCACGACTGTGCGGTCGGTTGACGACGCCTGTTACAGAGTTTGTCTTTGCTAGTTGAAAAACGTAAAGGACTTGTATTGTGAAAACAGCATTTTTGCACTTTTTATCCCCTAGTGGCGCAAGTATGAAACAAATTTCCCGAATATGTAAAATAGAATCTTTTACAATTTAGCTAAGAATCGAGGCACATCATGTTTACATCATTTTGAATCGTGATTTCCGTGTCACCTTCTTAATGATCTTCATTTACGAGTATAACTAAATGAATGCGTATGTCACAGTTAAGTGCAGTTTATACAGCTTTACAATATTACATCAATTGAGGGACTGATAGTAAGGCACAGTAAATTGTAGAGCTCTGCTGTTATGTACTCATAAATCCCAAATGTTAGAGGTGTGAATTATGCTGTTGGATAGCATCCTCTGATTGAGGTTCTGGCTGATATGTTCATATATTATTAGGCAGTACATCTTACTTGACGGTCAACTCCTGTGAAGTAACGGTTAGCTTCTGGTAGCGAAACCAGGTGGCTCGGGTTCGATTCTCGGTCGTGGCAAGTTACCTGGTTAAGGTTTTTTCCGGGATTTTTCCTCAACCCAATATGAGAAAATTCTGAGTAACTTCCGGTGCTGGACTCCGGACTCATTTCACTGGCATTATCACCTTCATCTCATTCAACATAGACGCTAAATAACGTAAGATGTTGATAAAGCCTCGTAAAATAACCTACTAAATTAAAATCATTTGATGATATGTGTCAGAGAAAGGACAATTGTTTGTATGCATCTGCAGACTGACTAGTGTAATATGTACCTAGTCGGCGCTGTATGCAATGGAGGAGGGAAGGAACTGGCCACCCTACCCCATTATCTCCTGGCCTAGTTGCCTCATAGGTGTGTCTTCTTGGTGTCACTTGTGGATTTAGACCTGTCTTCGAACAGTTGACTAAACAACAACAATACATATCAGGATTTGTGGTATGTCCCCTTCCCTCAATTGTTTCTTGTAAAGAAAGTGCCCGTCTAACTGAATATCCAGCCTAGGGACATCAACTTCTAGGTAAAAGTAAAAAGGTAAATGTATCTTCGTCACACGCCATGAAGGTAGCCTACTTGGGGGGCATGGAGGTAGAGCCCCATGCTTTCCATGACCTCGACACTAGAATGAGGTGGTGTGGTCGGCACCACGCTCTGACCGGCTTTCACCCCCGGGAAAGACCCGGTACTCAATTTTATAGGAGGCTGAGTGAACCTCGGCCAACTCCTAGGTATGAATTAGCCTATTATGGTCGAATCTCTGTATTTTGTTTCCATTATCAACATCTGATGTAACTGTAAATGTACCACATTACTGGTACTAAATTTCATTTATATTCAATATATTTCTATAGTTTATTAACATATAATTTCAATATGAAATTGAAGACTTGAAGCAAGTAAGGATTTAAGAGTTACTATCACAATTTGGAGGAACTTGAGTCTTAACATACGTTGAAGCTATTGGAAAATACACGTCCCGCTGTATACAAACGCCAAATAAAACGATAAAGCAACGAATCTGGATTTAGATTTTTATTTTTGTTAAAGGGTTAGATAATATGGTAAGTTGTTATTCCAGTAAAACTGCAATTTTCACGAAAATGCCACTTCAAACCTATGTTTACTTCATGTCTTCAAATATCGAATGTTAGGAAACGGATTCATAAATAGAAAAATTGAAAGTACTGATTTCAAACCTAGAAGTGTTAAGCATATAAGCTTTCATATTCAGCTTATGTGGTCTTTAACATGGCTGTATTGTCTATTTATGATTAGCTAGATTCAGAAGGCGGAATTGTTCAAATATTTAAATAATATTAGAAAATTATTCTTTGTACAACATTTACATTGACGCCAGTAAGTTTCACTTAAATTCACAGTCAAAACTTAAAATTCTTACAGACGTGCGTGCATCGAGCACTTCTGCCACTGATATGATAAGCTGACGTGTCTCTTTATGATTGTAGTTCGAAAATCACTCACGAGTCTTGACATTTCTCATCATTAGTAGCCAATCATTATTCACATTGAATGATATTTCTACTTCTGCCGTTGATGTTCCAGTTTTGTATGTGTTATGCGACCACTAATATTTTCGTACTTCATTTCAGTACCCCACATGGCTCATGGAAAGAACGTAGAAGGGGTTCAGTGGAGGAAAGACGGAGGACCTGACAACGAAAGGTAAGGAATATTATTTTACATACAAATTTATATTCGTTTTATTAAGGATATTGTGTGCGTAGAACACTTGGAGTTTAAATTTATTGCAAGAAGCTCAATTATAGCCTATTTTTAGTAGCTTCATCTTTTGTCGTAGCTTGTCTATAGATCTCTGTTAAAGACGATAAAAATTAAAAACATTCACAGAGCGTACATACAATTTTAAAATAAGGATTCTCTGGTAAAACTCTGCACAGTTTTTCACTCAATATTTATATTTAGAGCAGCACACTTACGTTCACATTTCACTTTCTCAAAGATTGATGTAGAATCATTAAGCGACAATCCACACTTTTCTAGTTTCTGTATTGCTTGGAGCGGATTTTATAATTGTGCCTGTATTAAACTGAAGTTTCTCTGCAATGCTTACTTTTCGAAATATTCTGTGTACGTTGAATCAAGAAAGTAACACTTGGGTTTAGTCGTAAACAGCTTTGTTAATCGCACTAAAATTCCCAGAATAAAAGAGAACAGCTTTAATCCACGCACGCCCAGCAGGTAAAACTTGGTTCCTGGGATAAAGAGAGTTCAGGGAAGTTTTCCCTGCAAGAATTAAGTCGGACAGGAATTTTTACGAACACCTTAATATAAGAATTCTGCAGTGCTTGGGGAAAGTGGCATAAGTCATTTTCCACAAACATTTTTCATTAATATATTGACAACTTTCGGAACATCTGCTTGCTTGGGATAAGAGACATAAGTACTTCATACAGAAAAAAATCAAATCGACATAAACCAGTGTGAAGACAGTTTTTTTCTTCTTTTGTAAAATTAACATTTTGACTTCTGCCACTTTTCCCGATATATATTATTTCTTACTATCATCAGGTGAACAAATACTTTCTGAATCTAATAATGTATCTCGTATGTGCCACATAATATTAAACCCATAATTGTTTTCATGAACTTTTTTCATTTCTCTCAGCCTGGGTAGAGCAGCCGGTCTAGCGCTAGTCTTCTGTGTTCGAGGTTGCGTGTTCGATTCCGGCCCAGGTCGATTGCATTTAAGTGCGGCATGCTCATGTCAGTAGATTTACTGACATTTAAAATAACTCCTGCTTGACAAAATTCCGGCGAATATATATATATATATATATATATATATATATATATATATATACATACATACACATATACAGTATAAGTCTTACGGAACAGCAGAATTAAACAATAGAGAAATTCTCTAATATTTATCACTGTATGAAGTCAAAACGAGTAGTAACCCACCCTGAATACTACCTATGTATAAGTAGGCAGATTGCATTCTAATAAAATATTATAATTTCTACATGTTTGTGTGTCAGCATTTAGTTCTCGTCTAGCTATAAAATAGCAACCAATTTTTTAAGTATGAACGAAGTGAATAATAATATCTTAAAGATAGAAGACGTGAAAACATTCACATCTTTTATTGTATCGGTATTTCAACGTACCCGCGCGTTTGGGTATTGTCGTCCGACGTCATCAACAATTGCCGACAGACACGACAAGACGGATCGTTTCCATGGAAACACTGTGGTTTGCCATTTTCTGCCTACGACGTATTCCGGTTTCCCCACCAGCTTTTATTCGCCAGCTAGTGGCTGGGCTGTCTTAGCTCTTTTGTGAGAACATTAATTTCTGTTAGGAATTGGACGTCTACGTAATATTATACAACTGCTTAAAATAACTTAAATAAAAGGGCCTCGTTATATAACTGTCACGTGATTTCCTCCCTTTTTACGACTCTACGACATAACCAGTTGGATGGACAGTAGATAGTATGTCTGAATAATTTTATCTTTTCGGATCGGGCAGAAGTGAAGATTGAATTTACAATACGTAAGGTACTCTTTATAGAGTAGGTACAGAGTTATTTCAACGTGAGTTACTAGTTGCGAAGGACGAAACTGGTATTTCGGATTAGGTACAATATCCACATTAGAAATGTATCGAAATGAACGGCCACCATTTTCAAAAATGTGTTTAAATATCCATGTTTAGCCTATTTATTTTTCAATTTAACTTTATTCTCTATATTCTACGCTAATGTACTCTAGACAGTATAATATACACTACATAATGAATACCTCCACATGGACAGCTCAGTTCGTGAGTAAAAACACTCGCTGTTAATACTATACTGTATTTTGATTAAACAAAAACCTAATAAAATGATCAAACTCAAAAGCGCTATATTTCCTAGTTTACGTAAATGGATGAACTACTTTCCTTCCCTCCTATACTTATTAAAGTGATTTGATTGTATATTACGCCAGTATCATCGAACTCCAATCGTGGAAGGGGGTAGCAAATGGCGTGGATCCAAAGGTATAGCCAGGTTAATATTAAAAATGTTTGTAAAAATAAAATGATGCCCCTGTATAATTGTCAAAAAGAAAGTGGCCGCACTCGTGAACAGCGAAAATTTTCTAAGTCCACTTCGGGTCACGGCGATGTTACACGATGCATGTCCTTGTAGAAGCAGTTCCGGAACTATGGAATTATTCCATGTCTGCGTCTCATAGACCAGCAGTAGAGTGCTCGCTTAATGATTCAAAAAGTGTGAGTTCGGGCCTTGTTTAAGTTTTCATCTTATTTTTTTAATTGTTCTTTAGTGATATAAATAATATTCAAATTATATTTTGTATTCTGTTATCGTTCTTTAGCGTTACAAATAACATTCAAGTTAATAATTATTTACATTCTGTTATCGTTCTTTATGGATATAAATAATATTCAAGTTATTTATATTTTGTTATCGTTCTTTTAGCGATATAAATAATATTCACGTTATAATTTTTTATATTCTGCTTTCGTTCTTTAGTGATATAAACAATATTGAAGTCATCATTTGTAATCTGTTATCTTTGTTTAGTGATATAAACGATACTCAAGTTATCATTTATATTCTGTTACCGTTCTTTAGCGATATAAATAATATTCAAATTATAATTCACATTCTGTTATCGTTCTTTAGTGATATACTCATATTTTATACAAATAATTATTTTAATATAAATAATCATTTTTCCTTGTAAAATAGGTTATTTTATTTAAATAATTATTTATATTTTATATAATATTTTACATTAATCAAACAAACCGATATTTACCATTTATATTGTTATCGTTTTTTAGTGATCCTGTATAAATAATATTTAAGTTACTTATATTGTTATTGTCGTTAGCGACATAAATAATATTCAAGTCATCATTTATATTCTGTTATCGTTTTTAAGCGACATAAATAATATGAATTTAATATTAGGTTTGGAGCAATACAGTTGCATAATACTGGTGTTAGTTTTTTTCTTTTTATATTATTATATTATAAGTACTACCTTCAAACATAATAACATGAAAATCAGTGACGAGGAATTGAAACTGAGAAGTTTACATCTAAATTCCGACGTTTTTCCGACTGAACTACGAGGGCACAAGTAAAGAAACATTTGCGGAGAAAATAGCCCATTCCCCCTCCACGACTTTCTAACGATTTGTACAAGTTCGTCCAGGATGCGGGGGGCAAAGGCTAATTGGGATTTCCCGGTTCTGATCAGGTCAAAAATCCTGATAGAACTAATATTTAACCTTTGCGGTGAATTTCGGTGAATTCCGGAGGGCCCAATTAGTCAAATCCACTCTCTCACCGCCACGCTTGGCCCCCTGGGATCTATTAAGATTCGAAAGAGACAGTGGTGTGCGGAAAGCAATGGGAAGTTAGCGCATTTATCCTTCCCAAGAAAAATCGCAAAGATGAGCAAAGGAAGCTTTTAACAGAAAAATAGCAACTTCTGGGGACCTCTGGAAAACGAACTAAGGAAGAGACTAGTGAAGTGTTTTGTGTGGAGTGTGACACTGTATGGGGAAAAAACTTGGACATTACGATGAAATGAAGAGAAACGAATAGAAGCATTTGAAATGTGGATGTGGAGAAAAATGGAACGTGAGAAGTGAACAGACAGAATAAGAAATGCAGTTGTGTTGGAAAAAGTGGATGAAGAAAGAATGATGGTGAAACTGATTAGAAAGAGAAAAAGGAATTGGTTGGGTCACTGGTTGAGAAGAAACTGCCTACTGAGGAATGCACTGGAAGGAATGATGAACGGGAGAAGGGTTCGGGGCAGAAGAATATATCAAATAATAGATGACATTAAGATATGTGGATTATGTGCGGAGAGTAAGAGGAGGAGAGAACATAGGAAAGACTGGAGAATGTTGGGTTTGCATTGAAAGACCTGCCCATGGGCAGAACACATGTATGTCCAGGTTGCTTGTGGAATGTCGTGGCTGAGAACAGTCGCTATTTGAAAAGATTCTAGTCGATTCCATGCCCACTCGACTGTAATATGTGATCGAGATGTGGGGAAGATAGAATCGTGGCTTTTTCCTGTTTTTTTTAACGATTATTTTTTTAATGTTCTAAGGTAGACGCCAGTACGTTTGTTTTGTATATGTCACGAAACAGATTTTTGTTGCGAATAATTTTTTTTTCTTTTTATTTGCAGCCATAATGTCATAATAAATAATGATAAAGTCATGACATAATACATTCATGAACCTGATGTTAATTACTAAAATAATCATAAAAGAGAAAGGAGCAATTATGTATGCTTTGTATCTCTGTCTTAAAAACGAAACAAAAAGGAACATAAAAAGCACTGGGTTGTATTCGAACGCAGGACCTCATGCATAAGAGAGAGGAACGCTGCCATTACGCTATTAAGTAACACAAAGAATTATTGAATTATAACCATACATATCAGGCAACGTGGTACAACAACATGTAACATCGCCTGTCTCCGAATTGTAGCGAAGAAACCCGAAGGGAACTTTGCTTCTGGAGAGCGGCTACTTTTCCTTTTGACAACTGCACATACCTGTAGTACAAATAATGGCTCATGTCTATATAATTGGATAATAAAACTTCAGCTAGAATTGCCGTCTTGTAGTAATGAAATGTTCGATTCCAGATTAAAATAGTCATAGGACAGAGTTCCCTAGTTTATATTATGTATCATGTATTTTAAAACAAATTTATTTGTTGTCTAAGTACATTGTATCATTACTCTCAATGTTATATTTTCGTTAATATATCTATACGATTTCCTGCTAATGACACTAATAATAATAATAATAATAATAATAATAATAATAATAATAATAATAATAATAATAATAATAATAATAATAATAATAATATGTACAAGTAAACTCCTATGTGAATATTAAGCATTTATTTTTGTAATTGTGACACACTGGCTCATTAAGCGTAGATTATTGTTATCAATTATGTAGTCCGACTGCACATAGATGTTATTTAAATGTGTAGAATAAATAAATGAACAAAATCCCACTAATAAATGTGTTTATTCTTCCTACTGAAAAAAATTTATGTTTTGCACATGGGAGATATTGTAGGAACAACGACGATAAAGTTTTTGTTACATTCATCTAAAGCCGGAGCACGGCGGGTACAGGGTGTAAGGGCGATCTCCTCGTGACTGCCATCTGTGCTGCAGGGAAGAGTGTTTCCGTCTGTTGGCAACTGCTACTGAATTCACTGCGATATAGCGATGTTTCCTATAAACAAAATCGATTTCTTACTAAATAAAGATAAAAAAAATGGAGAAGGAAGATTCCATTCTTTTTATCTCAAGCATTTAGTGCGTGAACTTACTGTTATTGAACATCTTCCACCCTGTATAAATTTTTTTACCACCTTTCACCGTTGAGATGCAGCTCTTTGCTTGTTTCATTCTGTATGAATTGAAACAACCCAGAACTCACCACGTGGAGGTGGCTGCATGTCGAGTTCCGCCCTGCCCATCCCAACCACCCTACCATATATGGGCAAGTGCAATCGAGTATTAATTTTTTGTGGTTTGCATATTCTTAGACTTGAATCAATATTTGCTTTTCCATTTTATATTGTTTTTGTCTCTTTTATAAAAGTCACTTTTGGAATGATAGAGAAAGACTTTCACTAAAAATTTGGTATATGTATATATATATATATATATATATATTACACTTATTATTATGTGAAACATATATATATATATATATAAATGTTTCACGTAATAAGAATAATAATTAAGAAGTAGAATTGACTCTTACCTTCTCTTGCTCCCCTACTTCCGCCCGCGTCTAGACGATGGTCCGGGTACATCGTCACCATCGAAAGGTTTTTGTAGGTCCCGAATAAATTCCCAAGTCGTTATTCGGTCCCTCGTATACCTCATAAAAGCGTCGATGTACTCGAAGTCGTCGTCGTCGTCCGACTCAGAAGGTTCCTTGACCCTCTGGCGCCAATCGTCCTTCTTACACGGAGGAACAAGACGATGACGGGGAGTCTTGAGTTTGCTCTTGCCCGGGGTTGCTTTGCCTTTCCCCTTCGTCTTTTCAGACTTCTGGGGGAGGTCAAATGTCACCGTCTTCTGCGGGCGGTCGGGATCCCGATCTTCCTTTTTATCTTTCTTAAGGATAGAACGGGGGGGGGGGAGTTGGAGGTGGAGGTGAAGGTGAAGGTGAAGGTGCAGGTGGCGGTGGGGATGGGGATGGAGGTGATTTTGATGAGGAAGGTAATGGGGATGGGAGGAATGACTGTCGTTTGGCTGTGATTATTGGTGTAGGGGGTGCGTAATAATATTTAAATTGGGTGACATACCGGGGGTGTTCTGGTTGTGACGACGTGGGTGAGGAGGGAGTTGGATCAGGAATCTTGGAATCATTCCTGTCCGCTAGGCTACGACTATTCCATTGACAATAGCCTCCTACGCCCACCGTCCCAAGCATCGTCACAATTCTGACCAACCTAAGGAGAACCGCGTTGCGCCTCCCGAAAATTCTCGGCGTCCCGCAATCGCAGATACTCCTTTCAAAACCGAAAACGCCGTTCGCATCATTTCTAACTTTTTCGCAGAAAATGGCAAACCACAGTGTTTCCATGGAAACGATCGGTCTTGTCGTGTCTGTCGGCCATTGTTGATGACGTCGGACGACAATACCCAAAGGCGCGAGTACGTTGAAATACCGATACAATGAAAGATGTGAACGTTTTCACGTCTTCTATCTTTAAGATATTATTATTCACTTCGTTCATACTTAAAAAATTGGTTGCTATTTTATAGCTAGACGAGTATTAAATGCTGACACACAAACATGTAGAAATTATAATATTTTATTAGAATGCAATGTGCCTACTTATACATAGGTAGTATTCAGGGTGTGGTACTACTCGTTTTGACTTCATACAGTGATAAATATTAGAGAATTTCTCTGTTGTTTAATTCTGCTGTTCCATAAGATATTTTATACTGACAAGGGATTGTTGGCATACTACAGCTTTTATTATCGAAATATTAAATGTGTAGAGACGACGATGAATGCACGTTATTGGACGCAAACGGGTTTGAATAAGTAATATTTTAATGGAAATGAAACAGTAACAATTTCGAAACATTTACAATGAAGTTAGAATACTCAGTTTAGTGCATTGTACTCTTCCCAGCAAGAATATGCTTACTAAGTTTATTTTGAATACTGTTTAATTCCGACAGTCTCTGATGTCACTGGGTGGGTATTCCACAAGCGCGATAGCGAGATTGTGTATGACGACGAATACGATGATGTCTTATGTGTTGTTATGGCTAGTATGCGGCTATTCTGGGTGCGTGTGAAGAGATTGTGGTTCGATGATATGTAACTGAAGCGAAGGCAAGTTAGATAGATAATATAGAGGTGTGAAGGATTGGGAAAAAGAGAGCTAAGGCCTAGTTTTCATTAGTAGAGTTAGCAGGAGTGTAACTTTGGCAAGTACTAACTATCCTTTTACAGTATCTCTACCAATGTAAACGTAATTGGTAGAGTAGAGTACTTGATCATTGTAGAGTAGAGTAGGATTGCAGAGTGGGATAGTAACTCTACCAGTCGCCTTACCCCACCACTGATTTCTACTCTACTCTGCTCTACTTTACCGGCACTATACTAACGAAAACAAGTTTGGCATAGTCGAGTATACTGTTTATGAAGATATTACATGTTAGGGCTTTGTTCTTAGTTTTGTTTCGATATGGTGGTTAAGGAGGAGCTGAACTGAATTTTGATAATTTCTAAACTATAAAACTGTGTTTTTTTTTTTGCATACTAGTTCTGAGCATTACTTGGTACATACAGTGCAGATTTTCAAAGCTTTAGTGCAAGTAGGCTAATATTGGCATTATTAATTAATTATATTAATATTTTTCTATCAATATAATTCCTGTCTTTTGCCATAATTTCACAAATTTTTCAATGAAGTTTATTCTCAAGCTATCTTATGGCATGGGATAATATAATTGCCTTTAGTTAGCTGAAGCTTTAATCATGTTTTGAATTGAAAATTATTGAATTTAATCATTTGTAAATTAGAAAGAAATCATGCATTATAGGGAATTAAATATTTTAGACCCAATCATGCTTTACAATTGCATAATATTGAATGTTAATTATCAAATAATGGAATATACTAAAACAGCGGAAAAAAATCAGAACGATGTGTCAATAAATGTGGGAGTAGATAAGTTTTGAAAAAAAATGATTGCGTATAAAACATTTAAATCCAGAAAATAGTCGCTGAAATTTAAATGCATTCTACATACATCCTGAAACTCTGGTATCACTTGGACTCATATATGTAGTAACTGAAACGGACTCTTTGTCTCAGTGTGATAACAAGTATTAGAAAATTAAGGGAAACCACAGTAATTTTGAGATAAAAAGAGGAGAAGCCTTGCAGAGGGAGCAGACGTGACCCATCGTGGCATTTAAATTGGTAGCAATTTTGTAGATGTAAACAAATAGAACTTAACCTAAACCAGCGTTGTCAGAAACAGCCTACACGGAGCGGAGCGCTCCACTATAACTCGTAGAGTGCTCCGGTGCTTCCACAGACATAAGCAAGTTCACACTCCGACTGGACGTCTCTAGCACCACAACCGGTTTCGGAGCTTACAACTCTGACACTACTGACCTAAACAATAACAGCGATAGCAGAAGACTGGTGGGGAAACTACTAGCAGACACTGGGAGTTCAGTGGCGACTCTTGATTTTTTTTTTTTGTATGTAGGATATGAGATTGATTACTGATGACCAAGACAGAAATTAATAATAATAATAATAATAATAATAATAATAATAATAATAATAATAATAGAGCAATCAAATGCAATAAAATAGGGCTATGTTAGTTTTTGACTCACCATTCTTGAACTGGCAATTTATTTGTAACGAAGTTCGATTCTCCTCCCATTTTTACTTGCGAAGATGGCTCCTAAGCCATTGTACTGCCCGATATTTACCGATGCTCCGTCGTACGTTTGCGCAATTAATTTCTTGCTATAGTTAAATTCTTCTAAATGATCAAATGCAACTTCAGATTTTCTTTCGGCTGTCATGTCATCTGAAAATCCAGTTAATTCTTGTATTTATTATAGCCTATTTTATTTACTTTTATGTAATTTATTTTTATTCTTTTTATATTTAATAATAATAATAATAATAATAATAAATTAATAATAATTTGTTTATTTATGTTGGCAGAGTTAAGGCCATAGGACCTTCTCTTACACTCTACCAGGTCACAAAGTAAAGAAGCAGTGAAAATTTTACATGATTATATCATTTTAAATTATTTATTATTTCGTTTATTCCATTCTTTTAAAATAACCACTGAAATGCATTTAAGAAGGCTATAAGGATACTTGAAAATTCTTATTGTAATCTTTGACAGAGTCTTCATCATCCAGAAAGAAGGGTCGTAGTATTAGGATTCACGGTCATATCCTCATACGCGGTTAAATTCAAGCATACTCCGCCCTCAGCATCCTCCCCTGCCCACTTAATTCACTGCTAGAAAAAACCGTTTGCTGTAAGATATTTGGATGGTTCCTCAGAAATTATTTCTGAGCTGTGCAGTGGCGACAACACACGACAGAAAGTGGAAGCTGAAATAAAATTATTTCGTCAGCTGCATTGAAGATCAAAATATGTAATTAAAATGTTTTCTGTCCTCAGAGGCACGAAATTAAACTGTAGGATCATTCTCATATCCTTCATGGAGGAATCGCCACTGTGTGAGTTATACGACTACACCGGTAGTGGTGCGGCGATTCCAGTAGGTGTAAGAAGGTCTAAGCTCTTTCTACTGGAAAATCTTTGAAATAAAACTATGTCGCTTCACTTCACAAGTTAATAGCTAACACCTTATTGATGAGAACCTAGCTTTAACTCAAAATGAATACAGTAAAACCTCGTTGATCCGGACTAATTGGGGGATACGTTGACCGGTTTAAGTAAAATAACCTAAAAGAACAGTAGAAAGTGCATTAAAACTCCGTTTATAGTAATAAAACACGTTTATTATAGTTTAAGAGCATAGGCCTGTATACGCTTTATGGCACAGTAAAATATAAATGAAATATAAATATAAAATATATATCTGTACCAAAAATCGGAGGATTCTTGATGTAACTGCACATTAATTTGGGTCCCTACATGACACTACTGTATTTGTTACCTGGCTTCAGTGTGCGAAGTTGGAAAACAATGAATGTCCTAATTATTGTTTTATATAGTATTAAAAATCCCAGTAGAGAAATTATTTGAAGTTTGGAAGAGGAGATGTCCTGTCCTGGCACTAGAAATGAGGGCGAAATTTCCTCAACATTGGCGACCATTGTAGCGACAGCAGTTCTGCACAACATAGCCAATGAGGTGGCAGATGTGCCTGTGGAGCCTGGTCGTTAGAATGGAAATGCAGAAAGAACAGCATTAATGAACACAGTGTTCTGCAGGCAGTAATTATATTTTTCATACCTTTATTTATTTATGTACTTTTTTACATTACAGTATTAACTATAACCTAATTATGTATGAGAAAAGTTTTAAAAATCACTGCAAGAAATGCCGGTACTGAAATAATAATACTGAATATTGTGTATGTAATTATCAGGGAACGGATTTATATGGACTAAAAATATATGAAATATGTAAATATATATGTAGTTATTTTTACCAAAATATGGAATTAAATATGGATTTTTACCAAAATATGGAATTAAATATGGACTTAAAATTATAAAAAAATGACTATGTACGTTAAATATTGGTACATTTTAATCAAACTAAACAAAAAATATAATGGACGTACCTTATCTTCCAATGTAGTTTCAACAAAACACAATTTTTATTGTCTGTTACCATAACAATAGGTTACAAACATTTCTTTCAAGTGCTGAAAAGTGAATCTTCTTCTATTGTCTCTGAGGATAGATTTATACTGACTAAAAGAGCGTTCGACGTCACAAGAAGTAACTGGTACATAATTCAATTTCACAATGTCTGCTGGGGATAAGTCCAAGTTAATCTTCACTGTTGATTCACCACTCATCACAGCAACAACCTTTTGTAGTTCTTCATATCCAGGGTTTTTTGAAAGTACAGTGTCCACCTTAGCTCTTACTGCATCTGCAACTTTACCTCTACCACGATTCAGTTGTTCCACAGTACTATTTATAATTTCAAAACTTTCAGATAGTGAAAGGTGCCTATTTTGGAGACTTTTGAGCGTTTTTATGATGCATGAAAATGTATGCTGAATGTGAGCTAAGTCATTCTTCACACTTATGTCACAGGTAACTGTTTTCGCAGTATCAATTGAGACTGCATCTTCAGAGTCCAATGCAAGGAGAACATTGTTAATAGAGTCTATATGTTCGGCATAATATTCAACTGCTTCTAGCCATGTACCCCATCTAGTTAAAATTGGCTTTGGTGGCAATGGAATTTCAGGGTACATTTCTTTCAACACGTTAACTCTACTGGGAGCTTTGAGAAATACTTTTTTCACTGATGAAATCAACAAATCTACTTTAGGGAAATTGTCTCTGACCACTTCTGCCACACGATGAAATGCATGCGCCACACAAGTAAAATGAGTCAATTTAGGATATACAACAGATAATGCTTGTCCAGCTTTGACCATATAAGGAGCAGCATCGCTAATAAAGAATAACACATTATCGTACATAATACCCTTTGGCCACAGGATACCCATAGCTTCGTTGAACAGTTTAACTATAGTTTTGTTATTGCACTTTTCTAGAACATCACAATGTAAAAGAATTCGTTCAGAATATTGTTCACTTAACAAACCGATAACTACATTACCAACAAGTCTACCTTCTTTGTCGGGAGTCTCATCAATGGAAACCCAAATTGAACTATCTTTAATTTCATCTCTTATCTTCTGTATTGTCTCATCGTAGATGGATGGAGCATACGTCTTCCTAAGTGTTGACTCATCCGGGATTGTATGTTGAGTATATTTTTCAAGGAATTCCCTGAAGACCTTATTCTTTAGTTTGTAGAGAGGAATATCAGCAGAGATGAGAGAACGGCACAGGTCGATGTTAAACTCAGATCTTACATTCGATGTTGTTGGTTGTGTTAAAAACAATTGTCTCTGCTTGGAATTTAGTTGTTTGTTGGCCTGATGTTTACTAGTTGTAATGTGTTGTTGCACCAGGAACTTTTGTGTAGATGATACTGCACACTGACACAAATTACAAAATAATATTTTATTGTCAGTTGATAAACCATCTTCTTTAAATTCTGAAATGTAACTTGTTAGTTTTGATTTTAAATTGACTGAATGACGTACTTTTGGCATATTTACCGTCTTTATAGTATGATTTACAAAACTGAACCTATGTGTACTCTGACTGGCATTTAACTGTTGAGCTGCACAACTGAAGTCTGTTAAAAATTTTAAATTAAATTAATACAGTTTTGTAACTTACTTTCCCATTGTTGATAGGACTGCTAATTTTCAAATAACTCTGATGTTAAAGGGATTACTGAACATGTGTTTAAATCTCTATTGTTGAAATGTATTTTTAAAAGTTAATGGAATTTTGTTTTGTTTTATTGTTAAACCTAATATAATATGGACTGTTTTATATGAAATATGGAAAATATATGGAAATTAACGAAAATATGTACTAAACTCTAAAATATGGAAAAGTATGGAAAATAAAAGTAGGATTTTTCAACCCTACACATTGTGAAACATAAAGATAATGCAAAATATAAATTATATTAGCTTTATAAGTAAATATGTATTTACATATAAATCCTTTCCCTGGTAATTATTGATTCAAAATAGTTAAGTAATAATTTATTTAACTAGCTAGCTAGTGAGTACAAATTAAAATTATAAAACAAAAATGTTTCTAGCCACTACCGTAAGGGGCAGGCTCGTTCACGGTGTGGTCTTAGTCAATAATGTAACATTAAATTTACAAGGACAGTTTACTAAATAAGTAACTTAATTCAGGCCATTAAATAACACACAAAAGCAAAAAAAATGAGGAAAAAGAGAAAGAGAAAAAAAAGCATTTAATAGAAGTTGACAATCATAGAGAAGCCAGTGATATCCAATAAAAGCATGAATATAGTCCACAGAAATAAAAGGTAAAAAAATACACGCACTTTTTAATATATTTCATGAATAATTTCATAAATCTCCTTTTTAAAAGCTTCAATTTTGAGTATTTCAAATTTGGAAAATTGTTTGTAATTTAATTACAAGTATTGAGCCGAAACTAGCACCATGTTCAAGGGCTGCACTTGTATGACATTTAGGCTCAATTAATGAGAAAGTAGACTTTTGTCTTCGTGTACGATATTCATGTCTATTAGACTTAAGTTTTATTTGATTTCTGTGGTAGTAAGTTAGTAAACTATATTTATAAATTTCTTCAAAATGGTTAATACTTCAAAATCTGAATAAATTAAATTTTTTGGGTAATCCATATTTTTGTTAGACAAATTTTTATTAATCTTCTGTGTAATAAAATATTATTCTCAATTCCTGCTTAGTGATAAAATTTCGAAGGATTATGAATTAATAAATTGTCTTTCTTATACTTGTACACATAAAATCAAGTTGTTTATTACAACGTAAATGTTGCCCTATAATAATTCCTAAATATTTGACTTCTGTGGAAGGTGTTAGAAGTGGCCATTTACAATCATTATTTGTTAATTCATTACACGTAATATTATGTATTACTAAGTGATAATTATTCATAGATGGAGGTAAATCTTCCGTTGTTAAAGAAAATGGAATATAGGTAGTTTTATTAGTATTTAAGGACAGGAGATTAACGTCAAGCCAATTTTTCACTAGGTTAATTCCATTGCTAGCCTTTAAATAAGTGTTATCACAATTTTTCCCATTAAATGTTTGTACAGTATTATCTGCGAAAGAAAATATATTACCACCTTATTTCTTTAGAACAATTTTCAACAAATTATTACTGAGTATTAATTCATATATGTTATGAATAAGATTGGTTCTAATACTATACCTTGTGATATTCCAACTAGGTTAATTCCATTGCTAGCCTTTAAATAAGTGTTATCACAATTTTCCCCATTAAATGTTTGTAGAGTATTATCTGCGAAAGAAAATATATTACCACCTTATTTCTTTAGAAGAATTTTCAACAAATTATTAATAAGTATTAATTTATATATATATATAATAAATTATAATATATATATATATATATATATATATATATATATATAAAATATATTATATATATTATAAATAAGATTGGTTCTAATACTATACTTTGTGATATTCCTATATCGATCAATTTATAATTACTATTATAATTGTCAGTTATAACATTTGATATCTATTTTCTAAATATGAACGAAAAGGCTTGAGTGCAACTCCTCTAATACCAGTAGTGTCTGACACCGATGCTATTGGCTCCAAGGACAAGGAAAACGTATCTGGGGGAACAGGGAGGAATATAAGCACAGTCTAGTAAATACATTCGCTAAGCTCAATACGTAGTAAATATGCAAACACTAGATAGTTGCTTGCCACTAGGATCGCTAAGATCGCCTCATTACAGGCAATGCAAAATAGTACCGTCACAGTCTTATTGTTTCTAGCACCCTCAAAACTCAAGCTTCGTGACTGTATATAGTAGACTGTGATATAAGTTACACATATTAACTGACAAGTACAAAGGATGCAGGATTTAAAGTCACTGAGATGAAGCTTACAGCAAATACAGTAGGCCAGTAATATTAATTTTATAATCTCATAACCTCTATCGTTATTGATTCATAATTTTCATCAGTCACTACGTATCGTCCCTGCATTTTACATTTCAATGCAGAGAAAATCTCTGATATCCAACTGGTATAATTCACTTTAATGTATAGCACTGAGCCAGTCACTAACAGCTGTTACTATATGTGTAATAAGTAAACAATTAGTTGTCACACAATTAGAACGGAGAAGTTCATTTGTCTCTTCTTCGACAAAGTTATACTTATATACTATGTTTATTTTTTCATGGTTCTCGATTAAGAAGAAAACTAATAGACTTATTCTGGATTGCCGTAAGCTTTCAATAATGCAAGCAAGAGGAGTGATGTAATAGTTTATAAACTAGAACAGAAAATAAGATACGAAATTGACTGACCTCTCATAAGTGTGTTCAGGTTCTGTACATAATATTATGGTGCAAAAAATTTGAGTTTTTACGACGTTGATATGTGAGATATGTTAAACAGGAATATGAGATATTTTCAGCATCAATTTTATTGTAATCAAAATAAGATTTCAAACTACTGTATTATTATATCTTCAGTGCTTGGAAAAAGTAACATAAGTCAGTTTTTTCACAAACTTTTTTGATCATTTAGTGACAACTCACACTGGTTTATGCCGATTTGATTTTTTTCTGTATGAATTATTGTAATGGGAGAAATATTTATGTCTCTTTTTCCAAGCAAGCAGGTGTTCCGTAAGTTGTCAATAAATTATTAAAAAAGGTTTGTGGAAACTGACTTATGTCACTTTTCCCAAGCACTGCAGATATAGGGCTATAAGTAAATATTTGCATGCAACAGTGCAATATCTCTCTTATAACAGTAATTTGTTCCAACCCTCGCAGTAGGAGTAACACTTCCGCTGCCAGTTTCATATATTTCAACCTGAAAATGTCATAAGTAAGATTAAGTTAGACGCATGGCCAATGATTTATTGTGTGTATATATATAATATTTGTTTCATCACAACTTATCTTTTCTGCACTTCTCTCCTTTCGTGTCCCCCTCTTCGAGCAGTTATAAAATTGGTTTTAATCATAAAATGAAGAAAATAATTAATTTATATATCGTCACATTTACTCTTTAATTTTGCTGTAGAATATGCCATTAGTAGCGTTCAGGAAAACAGAGAGGATTTGGGATTGAAAGGGTTACATCAGCTGCTTGTTTATGCAGATGGTGTGAATATTTTAGGAGAAATATTACGGAAAACATGGGAATTTTAGTTGAAACAAGTAAGGACATTGGTTTGCAAGTAGATCCCCAAAAGACAAAGTATATGATTATGTCTTGTGGCCAGGACATAATACGAAATGGATATCTAAAAATTGGAAATTTATCCTTTGAAAAGGTGGAAAAATTCAAATACCTTCGAACAACAGTAACAATTATAAATGATACTACTGTGTTGATTACTACATTCAGACTACGTAAGTTCATTACGTACAAAACTATATTTCGTTTATAGATGTGAATTGGAAAGAGAGGAGGCTGTTCATTAGTCTTTATATGAAAGAATGAGTCAAAGTCAGCATAGCAGAAGAAATGCCTGAAGGAAGTGGAATAGGGAAGGAAGTACAAAAAGAATGCCTTTATCACCCACTCTGTTCAACATCTACTTGAAGAATTTAGTGAAGAACTGTTTTCATAACATGGGAGAGGTGATAGTAGGAGGAAGAAGAATGAAGTGCATTAGATTTGTTGATGATTTGGTGTTTTTAGCAGTAGAAGATAAGTTATTAAGGGATATGTTGGTGGAGGTAAGTGACAGCTGTGAGCAGTATGGGATGACGATAATGCTAATATAGCGGAGACCATGGTTGTCAGAAAAAAATAAAGAACATAAACATGCGAATACTAAATGAGAGAGAGCAGATGAACGTCTTCAAATACTTGGAGGGTACTATAAGCTGGTGCCACGAAATAAAAAGAAGGATAGCTATGAGAAAGGAAGCTTTTAATAGAAAAAGAAGAATCTTCTGCGGATTTCTATAAAATAATAAAGGAGAGACTAGTGAAGTGCTTTGTGTGGAGTGTGTCATTATATAGTGTAGAAACGTGGACATCAGGGCGAACTGAAGTGATGCGAATAGAAGCATTTTGAAATGTGGATGTGGAGAAGGATTAATTCATTCATCCATAGTGTTTGGCCAAAGGGGTGGTTTTACATTGCAAACCCAGCTTTTTCCAGACTTTCCTACTTTCTGCCTTCCTCTTTGTCTCCACATATAATCAATTTATCTTAATGTCGTCTATCATCTGATATCTTCTTTTCCCACGAACTATTATCTCGTTCACAATTTCTTCCAGTGCATCCTTCAGTGTTCAGTATCTTCTCAATCAGTATCCCAGCCAATTCCTTTTCCTCTTTCTGATCAGTTTCAGCATTATTCTTTCTTCATACACTCTTTCCAACACAGCTTCGTTTCTTACTCTGTCTGTCCATTTCACACGCTCCATCCTTCTCCATATCCACATTTAAAATGCTTCTATTCGCTTCTCTTCACTTCATCGTAATGTCCATGTGTCTGCTCCATACAATGCTACACTCTACACAAAGCACTTCACTAATCTCTTCCTTAGTCCTTCCTCCAAAATTCCGCAGAAGATGCTCTTTTTTCTGGAGAAGGATAGAGCCTGTGAAATGGACGGACAGAATAAGAAATGATACTGTATTGGAAAGAGTGGGTGAAGAAAGATTGATGCTGAAACTGATCAGAAAGAAAAAAAAGAGATGGTTAGGTCACTGTTCGAGAATAAACTGCCCACGGAAGGATGCACTTGAAGAAATTGTAAAAGTGTTGTGAGTTCGGGGCAGATGAAGATATTTGGTAATACACATTAAGATTGTGGATCATATGCGGAGATTAAGAGGAAGGCAGAAAATAGGAAAAATTGAAGAATGCTGGGTTTGCGGTGAAAAGCGTGCCAATGGACAGAACAATGCCTATGTGTATATACATATGTGTGTGCTTTGAGGCGATAATGAACATTGCATTCAAATTTTCGAAGCTTATATTTTTCGGAAATTCGATAATTTCAACGAAAATGGTGTCGATTCTGGAATCCTGGAGTATGTTAATGATATGTCATTATGTTTTCTTTTAGCTGTAAAATATTGTCCTTTAGTACAGTAATTGATTTTATTTTATAACAAAACAAAATAATGTAATTTTTATGTTTTTTTATTGTACTAACTGAAAGAACCTATCTGCTTCTTTTTTAATTAAACAGTACTCATATCAACTTAAAATGTTCAACATGTGAATGAAATTAAGTAATTTTACAATTAAGTTGTTTTCATTTAAAATCTTTCTTCAAGGTTGTCATAATTGAGAACGATAACAGAATTGTAGAGTAACAATGACACAATTGAGGGATATATCTCCATTAAGTGCCTCCCGGAAGGGTTCATATACGAAGTAAAATTAAAGACCAAACACAGTACAACAGCTAGATAAATGACAAATCGTTTGAATCCATAGAAGTACTACTATAGTCCAGTCGCTCTTATTTCCGGCAGCCAATCATGTTGCAGGTTGGGTACATTTAAGGGGTTAGGTGCAGCTTACAGCAGTAAAAATTTGGAAATACTCAACACTTTTTTCCTCCGTTACTGTACCTTGTACAATAATAAAAATTAGTAGATGTAAAACACTGTCCTTCTGCTATATGAAAAAAATATTTTTACAAATCTAAATATTATTTACATTTTTTCTTTGAAAATTCAGTTCACTGTGCAGTGATGATACGTTTCCCACATAACTCAAAAACTAACTTTCTGAGATGAAATTTTTGTCTGTATTTCTGCATGTCATATCTGCAATGTGATGCAAGATCACTTGTCTACCTGGTTTGTGCTTATCTATATGAAAATAGCCGAAATTGAAGTGAAGTGGTCACTTAAACAATATTTACTGTAAGAAACTCCTTTCGACGTCTCGAAAAGCGATAAAAACATAAGAATGATATACAATGTATCTGATAATTTTGCTGTATTTCTTCTGTCAGAGTGTAACTTTCCTTGTTTCACTGACACATCACACACGCCACATATGATTGGGAAACTAGTATTTTTTCTCGAATACACTTTAGTTACTTTTCATCTTTTCAGTAACTGCTCAGGTTTTTCGTGGGTAGATGAATACTGGGTTGTTTTGGAGTCAAAAGGCAATAGCAGCGTGGTGCCGATCATACCACCTTTTTCTAGTGTCGAGATTAAGACGGTAATGATCTATTTCAATGTCTCTGAAGTGTCTTCATGGCGTAGTATTAATACGATTTGGCATTATCTGATTATCACAGTTGCACGTCCAGTGCACTTCTGTCCACTCATTGACCGCTGTAGTAAAATCAACTTGAACTGAAAGAACCTATAACAGATGGAGACCAGTAGATTTCTGCCACAACTTGAAATGTTTGCATATTTGATAATATAGGAAATATGTAGTGCAATAAAAATATTCATTAAAGATCTATTTATTGGTATTTTGTAATTTTGAATTAAAACCCCAATTTATTTTCAATTCGATAAGCTGATTTTGTAATGGCAAATTTCTGGATTACAGGAACAGTAATGTGCCAATAAAATGTTCGAGAAAATAGTACTAAACAGATTAATTATCAATGAAGTAATTTAAAATTTAGCCGAATAAAAATTAAAAATATTCATGAATAGAAGCGTGTGGAACTTTGGGTAATTTCAGGTTACAGCAGAACGACGACGTCATTATATGGCAATAACAGAACCCAGTTAATTCTCGGCTAACGAGAAAAGGTGTTGGATAGCCATTAATTCAGACAGCGGGGAACTTCTATAATGTAATATCCAAATTATTTAGGCTAATATTATCTGGAAGAAGAAAACATGAAATTAATATTTAACAATATTGAAATATTATACCCATTTTATAATGTCATATAACTATTTTTATCTGGATTTAAGCCGTGATCATAAATTAATTCTTCATTGGAGTTATGGATTTAATTATTCTCTAATTTGTCTCGTATTTAATTCAACTTTTCAAAATAATTTCACACATTATACACTCATGTAATGGATATGAGTCGGAAACTACGTTGTTTTTCTGGGCAGCAGGCAGCAATAGCTATATTCAACTGTTACAATGTTATTATGTCATTGCCTGCTATATAATTAAGGCGTCTGTCATCGGCCGAAGCTATCTAACATGTTATTTAATTTATTCACAGTTAAACATCATATAACAATACGAAATATACAAACGTACAATAATACACCCATAACATATACTTAATACACAATTACAGTTCAATAATCACACTTTGGTCGATATCATGATACATAACACACAAACAACCACCCCCACCATAAGAGCAACACACTCCCACCCCTACAACTGACGAATGGAAATGGCAGAATTCAACATCAACAGAAACAACAGTAGTTTGTAGGACACTGAAGATGACGCAGCACCGGCGTGGAAACGGGCCGTCTGTCTAAGGTACATAACCTTAAAAAAAAAAAAAAAAAAAAAAAAAAAAAAACACTTTTAACGTGTCGACTAAACAATTTGAAGTTTTTAATTTATTCAGTAAGTTTTACGTGTGTAATAAAATGAAAGTTACAATAAACATCGATACTTCATTGTACAAAACACGTAATATTACATACGAATCTAAGGCAATACTCAGAAATATTAATACAAAATAGCCATTTAGATAATAAAAACATTAATAGAGAGAATACCCGTTTGAACATCCTTCCGTATAACAGTGGTAGTCCGAAATTACATCGTGAGTATTAACCGCGCTTTAATTGTTCCCTTTAATGCCCATATCCTGAACAAGAACTAATCCCAAAGAGATTCATCAACCTAAGTTGCTTTAAATGAATCAAATAACGTTGAAAGAAAAGTCTGGAAGATGTTTTCTTCACATAATTATTTAAATAAGCTATTTTTAACTCTAATTTTTTTCGTAAAAGATAATTAAATACGAAGGAGAACAGAATTTTTATTGAATTTTTATATGATGGTAAGTAGTAGGCCTATTGGTTGCGATGTTACGATGCGACCATTGACCCTCCAGTGACTTCGCTGCGGTGCCCTATAGACTGTGATGGATAATTTTTGAGCCGTTAACCTACCAGTATCGCATGATATTTCGTAAATTATAAAATACTACTGACTTCATGTTGAATGAAAGATTTGTTTGTATCCGAAACTAATTATGAAAGCAATGGGAAAGTTGAAAGATTTTCTCCTTTTATTCTTCGTAATTAATTTAATTTGTAAACTTAAACAGTACAAACTCTATACTTTCGGGCTTTACTACATCTAGTACTGTAACCTAACTTTTATTTTGAAACCCCTTTTTTAAACAGCTAAACAGAAATGTAAAACTAATTTTAGTTGGTTCTTGAATACATTGATATAGATAGTGGACCTTGGAAAATAGTCTAACCTGTGCTTTATGATTACTGAAGGCAGCTTCCATACTACTGAGTGAATACATATCATTTCTGTTCAGTATTACCAATCAACAGTTTTCTTGCAGTAGATTCTGCATTTTTCTCCAGGAAAACATGAACGTGGGTTATAAAATTATTTCAATAGATAGAGTATAAATGCATCCTACAGTAATCCAAATCCTGATGCCAGGAATAGAATCAATGCAGCGCGGTATGATATGCAGGGGCGTACCAGCGTAGTCGAGAACAGGTGCTGAGATGCGCACAGGCAGTAGCGGCTTACGGTGGACCAAATGCAGAGAGGATGGGACACTTGCACCGAGGGAGAAGGGAAAAGATACCTGAAACAAGATAACTGACGGCAGTACCAGCAAACTGATGATATAGCAAGGCAGAAAGAGGCACAGTGAACTAATAGAAAACAGTGAGCAAATAGAAGATGTATTCGCAATGTTAACTTCATGCAGTAGGTAGGCCTAGAGTTGTAAAAATACCCTATAATACCAACAAGCATTATATGACACTGCATTAATCAAGGTATAACACGTATAAAATGACTCAATTTTCTATACCGTAACGTTCTCCGTTGTGCATAAACATCAGGCGACTTGTGTCAAATTGAGAATTAGGTATTTGCTTCACGTAGTAAGATGCTTCTACAGTAGAACCTATCTTAAGGAATCCATGTCTCCAGCTATTAACGCTGTTGACGCAGATAATGCTGTTTTGTCTGATGTCCGTAAGCAATTCGCTCAAATTTCAAATCAGTCGATCTAGTACTATGAGATAGCTCAATGTTCTCTCCGTCAGATCAGTTAATTATACAGGCTGCAATTAAGAACAGAAAGGAATTCACATTTAAGCCCGTTCATGCTGGAGAGAACTTTTTGGATCGACTGTAGAAGGGGTCGGCTCAGATTGCAATTCAGGAGAACGAAGCATTCGACTACGTCACTGATGTAGCAACGTGCTAGGTCATGACAGTGGAATAATTATGCTAACTTAGCCGAATTTAAAGAAAGCAATGACAATTTTTTCCGAGACAATTTGTGGATTGCTGCTCAACGTGTCTCACCTTCTACCTGGTGGAAGGGATTGTGTGCCAAAAACGGAAAAGTTCTCTGGCATTTAAACTTCTGAATGTACCTCAATCATCGGCCGAATGTCAGGGCAACTGGTCAACCCATGGGCGAATCCACACAAGAACTAGGAACATATTTTCTTCGGCAACAACCGAAAAGTTTCTGTACAACGGAATCTCCGATAGATGGATGATACACCAAAACGACTTGAGAATGAAGGACCACAATATATTTGTCGTCCGATATAGGCCTTTAAGGAAATTTAAATTGCAATTTCAGTATAATGTGCTATATTGTTAGCTACTGAGACACAATGATCAAAATATCGACGCATTTTTATTAGGCTATTGTGAACTGCTTCATATCTCATATAGGCCTACAAAGTTTAGAGTGTATAAACTGCATTTTTTATTATTATATCTTTTCAGTATGAACTTGCGCTATTCATCTGTATATGTATATATATATATATATATATATATATATATATATATATATATATATATATATAATAAATCACCCGTCATTTTGAAGCTTGGAACCCAAAGTTTTTCAGAAAAATAGTAATTTTCAGTGAAATATCAATTTTCCTACATTATTTTCCAAGATCCATCTTTCTTCATTTTTGATACCTAATTGCATTTCAGCACGGCCGTGATTTGAGAATAAAACAAAACACACACTACAATAAACAATAGCTATTACACGAAGGCTATGAGCTGCTGGATTGCTGACATATTTAGAGTTAAAATTCATTTGGTTATGAAAAACTACAATGGCAAGTTTGTCCACGTATTGTAAACACTTAACGACTGTTAAACCTTCAAAATTTTGTTAAATACAGTTTTTCCATTTGTTCAACACCAGTTTGGCTTAACAGATTCGTAACAGTTTGTTAACTTTAAATGTAGGATTTCAGGCCGTTAACTCATTTAACAAACAGTTAAACATGGCGGATAACACCACAGCTGTTCAGACAAAAGTTGTGAAAATAATATGTTATATTTCTCTTTGAGGAATGTTAGAGTAAGGGCCGGTTTCTCCAAGCTTTAGTAAATCAGTCCAAATGAAACATTAACTAGTACTGAACATTAAAATATTTACACGAGTACGTTTATATGTGCGCTGTGTCCGTAGAACTCAAGCCGAGCAGCTATATATGCCTCGTCGCGCTTGTTATGTCATGGCTTTCCGATAGAGCAGTCACTAGCGATTTGGCTCGCCATCCCTAGGGCTCGTGTTCGATTCTCGGCGATAACTTTTTTTTATTAACGTAACTAATTTTTGTACATATTACTTTTCTTAATTTTTTTAATTTTGTGTAGTGGAACGAATTATTTCGCAATTCTTGCTCCACTAGGAGAATTTAAAAAACTCTTGGGAGATCAATTTTCTTCCCCAAATAAAACAAAGATAAATAAACAAATTAAAGAAAATTAAAATAAAAACACGTGTGGATCTAAATTGTCCACACGCCACCAGCGTCTATCACTGCCAGGCATTTTCGGGGCATTGAGTCCACCAGATCGCGGAAATAGTTCTGGTCCTCAGCAAAATCTTCCCACGTAGCCAGATCTTGATCCCAGAACTACAAATTTGATTGGTGCAACGTATGTTGGCTACATTTTATTCCCAGAAACACTTGCGCGGCGATTACAAACTTCATTGGTGCTAGGTATTGTATTCCCAGCAGGACCTGCGCGGCGATTATTTAATTTGATTGGTGTTTGTTGTATAATTATATTGAATTCCCAGCAACACTTGCGCGGCGACTGCGAATTTGATTGGTGCAATGTATGTTGGCTACATTTTATTCCCAGAAACACTTGCGCGGCGATTACAAATTTCATAAGTGCTAGGTATTGTATTCCCAGCAGGATATGCGCGGCGACTACAAATTTGATTGGTGCAAAGTATGTTGGCTAAATTTTATTCCCAGAAACACTTGCGCGGCGATTACAAATTTCATAAGTGCTAGGTATTGTATTCCCAGCAGGATATGTGCGGCGACTACAAATTTGATTGGTGCAAAGTATGTTGGCTAAATTTTATTCCCAGAAACACTTGCGCGGCGATTACAAATTTCATAAGTGCTAGGTATTGTATTCCCAGCAGGATATGCGCGGCGACTACAAATTTGATTGGTGCAAAGTATGTTGGCTAAATTTTATTCCCAGAAACACTTGCGCGGCGATTACAAATTTCATTGGTGCTAGGTATTGTATTCTCAGCAAGACCTGCGCGGTGATTATTTAATTTGATTGGTGTTTGTTGTATAATTATATTGAATACCCAGCAACACTTGCGCGGCGACTACAAATTTGATTGGTGCAAAGTATGTTGGCTAAATTTTATTCCCAGAAACACTTGCGCGACGATTACAAATTTCATTGGTGCTAGGTATTGTATTCCCAGCAGGACCTGCGCGGCGATTATTTAATTTGATTTGTGTTTGTTGTATAATTATATTGAATGCCCAGCAACACTTGCGCGGCGACTACAAATTTGATTGGTGCAAAGTATGTTGGCTAAATTTTATTCCCAAAAACACTTGCGCGGCGATTACAAATTTCATTGGTGCTAGGTATTGTATTCCCAGCAGGACCTGCGCGGCGATTATTTAATTTGATTTGTGTTTGTTGTATAATTATATTTTATTCCCAGCAACACTTGCGCGGCGACTACAAATTTGTTTGGTGCACTATATGTTGGCTAAATTTTATTCCCAGAAACACTTGCGCGGCGATTACAAATTTCATTGGTTCTAGGTACTGTATTCCCAGCAGGACCTGCGTGGCGATTATTTAATTTGATTGGTGTTTGTTGTATAATTTTATTGAATTCCCGGCAACACTTGCGCGGCGATTACAAATTTCATTGGTGCTAGGTATTGTATTCCCAGCAGGACCTGCGCGGCGATTATTTAATTTGATTGGTGTTTGTTTTATAATTATATCGAATTCCCAGCAACATTTGCGCGGCGACTACAAATTTTGATTGGTGCAATATATGTTGGCTATATTTTATTCCGAGCAACACTTGCGCGGGGATTACAAATTTAATTGGTGCAAGATCTGTTGGTTACATTTTATATCCAGCAACACCTACGTGGCGATTAATTAATTTGATTGGTGCAAGGTGTATTGGAGTAATACCAGTCATAGGTAATTGTGTGCTCTCAAATTTGGGTTTCTGGCATCTTGTCAGCCCATTTGAGTTGTGTGGATATACTCGGCGGCGGGACATTTTTTCCGTTGAAATTATTAAAGCCTTTTTCACAGGCAGCATCTACATGAAAGCCAGATTTGCGTAATATTAAATAACAATTCTTGTACATACACTAAAATTGAAAATTTTTATTTGAAAAGCATTTATTTGAAAATATAAATAAAAGCCGCTCCACTGAGTAAAACACGACTTGAGCTTCAGTCCGCCACCGCTCTCTCGACCACTTGCTTTCTGCACCCTTGCCCGAGAGCCAGTCCGGAGCAGCTCCCTTGAACCACGGAGCTACGGTGCGTCACATTATATACCGTATATATAATTTGAATTAGTATTTGAAATTAAGGGAAAACGGCTGAACAGATTTTAATAAATGACCCCTCATTATGAAGCTTGGAACCCAAAGTTTTTCGGAAAAATGGTATTTTTAAGTGGAATGTTAATTTTCCTACATCATTTTCCCATTTTCCAAAATCCATTTGTCGTCAGGTTTGAGAAATAATGGGTTTTCAGAATAAAACAGAACACAAACACACTAAAATAAACAATATTACACGAAGATTAAGATCTGCAGAATTGCTGATATATTTAGAGTTCAGATGACTTGGATTCTCTTACATCATAATTCCAGTATGTCGATCTTTTAAATTATGGTTTATTTAACGACGCTAGCAACTGCCGAGGTTATATCGGCGTCGCCGGTGTGCCGGAATTATGTTCCACAGGAGTTCTTTTATATGCCACTAAATCTAGTGACATGAGGCTGTCGCATTTAAGCACACTTAAATGCCATCGACCTCAGCCGGGATCGAACCGCAAACCTCGGACATAGAAGGCCAGCGCAATCCTAACTTTGCCACCCAGGGTGACTGTCGATCTTCATTTGTGTAAATTTTTCAGAAGCTTTCTGTTATGTTGATAATCAAAAACTTGAAGACTTACTAAAAAAAATTTACAGATCAGATTCTCTGGTGTGTAATTTTCTGAGTACAGCTGTCTGTGTAATGGATATTAAAAACTACAAAGCTTAAGGATGTTTGATGACATTACCATTAAAAATGAAATATTATTATAGTGAATGCCATGATGTATTTGTCACTAATTATACAGATTAATGCTTTATTGATGATAAGAAAGTGAAATCTTTTGGGTTTATGTAAGTAGGCGTACAGAATATTTGAAGTTAGATCTTCATTTCTATACTATTTACTGAGTGACGGCTATATAGTAGTCTATACAAAACTTACGTAATATAACAATATTGTTATTGAAATGAAATATTTGTATAGTTATTAATCAAGTGGTATGGGTCTTTTCGATAGTATATTTAATGGTGGTGTGGTGTTGATATTTAAAGATGAAAGAATTTATAAAACCGTTATGCTACCGGTTGTTCTTTATGGTTGTTGAAACTTCACTTAGATAAATTTATTTCTAATTCTGCTAAACCTCCCCTTTTATCCGACTTACACACCACTGCGGGTAGTGTTGACACATTCGGGCCTTCCTATCACGGTATCGGCATGATGCAGGGCCACCGCAGAGATAACACAGAGCAATCACAAGACAAGGATAACACCCAATTCTGTGTTGGGAAGCACATGCATACGCTATCCGCACAGCTACAACGGGAGACACCTATTGATAATATGCGATAAGAACGGTTTTTATTACTTAAGCATCGATTTGAACGAATAAATAGAATTAAACGTTCATAGTCATAGCCTATTTCTTGTTGAAATGTGAATTAAATAAGAAATATATAATATTATATTATTGATTTCCTCATTATATACAGTATTTAGAAGCTGCGAGCAGGTTAAATGCTACACTCTACTGTTGATTCCCCTCTCTCCCTTGACTCTCGCTCTAACAATCGTGGTAGCCATAGGTGTTCCATTAACTGCTCCCGCAATGTATCTACGAAACAATTTAATTTTTAAACTTCTAAATGTAATGAATAAATGTCCAGCAAATACATTTTCATTTAAAAGTTGTGTATTTATAGGGTTAATCTTTTAATGTTTTGCTAAAGTTTCACTTAAAATATTGACTGCATTGTATATGTTTTTACACGCAAGGAAACGGGTTTTACTTGCAAGAAATAGAACGCAGAGTGAGTATAAATAGTTGCTTCTCGATGGTTAAGGGAATTGAGTACAGGGAGTGGAAAGATGACCAACTAAATATATTTTAAAACACTTCAGACGCATAGATATTTAATAAGTAAACGAATAGGAACATACATAAATGGAATTAACTGTTCTAATTATACCAATATGCTTCATATGAACATACTAAGCGCATGACAGTGCAATTTAATTGTTTTATTAGAAGCATGACACTATTGGTACTACTGAATGATTTATACCGAACGCTCCTCATTTTAATTTCGAGCGGGAATCGCAGATGTGTAGTTCATGATTGTTTGTAACCGGTGAAGTGTTGTGTGCGTGTTTTAATGTTTGTGTTGGATAATGGGGGTATGGATAAATGTACGGCCTGAGGATAATCTTCACGAGTTGAAAGGTTAGTTACACATTTCTATTGTACACTATATTTGACAGTTTCTGAAGATGTTTGTTTGTTAAAATCTTCCGTTGGTAATTTGAAAGGTGAAGCTAGCGTTGAGGTTGTTCCGTGATTTCGGAAGTGTAAATCGTTTAAATTAGAAGGTATTTTGGTCAATGTAGAGTATCCACCACCCACTGAACGAATATTGGTTAAACGAGCGTTGAGCGACTTCCGCCGATTTTGGAATAGACACCGACGCACTTAGGTTAGGTTAGATTAGTTTAGGCTTACATTATCCCGTCAAGAAGGTTTAGGATTACTGTAAAACTGGCCCATTTCTCCTATAGTGGGCGGGACATAAGTAACATTCACCTTATATGCAAGGTGTGTAATCGCGAGTACGAAGGGAACTACTTCAGCGCTAGTTTAGCTATTCAAAACTATGATAAATGATAGAACGGGAAGGTTAGTGCAGTATCATGTATTGCATTACTTTCAATGTTAGTATTGCGCTGGCCTTCTATGTCCGAGGTTGGGGGTTCGATCCCGGCCGAGGTCGATGGCACTTAAGTGTGCTTAAATGAGACAGCCCCATGTCACTAGATTTAATGGCATATAAAAGAACTCCTGTGGAACAAAATTTCGGACACAAACCAACGACCATCAAGACCGGATCCTGCTCTTCTTGCTGCGACAGTCCGTGTGAGGCGTGTGATGAAATCTACAATAATCCAAGGACAAACTCTCAGCCTGAAGAGAGCATTTAAGACTCTAAAACAGGCTACCACGGTGAGAGCAATCACACCGTGGTAATACATATTACTACTACTACAAAATTCCGGCACACCGTTTAAAAGTAGAGCTGTTTGAAGTTAAATTAATAGGTACAATATATTGTCTTTCAATTAATTTATCGACGAATTTATACTAGTTCTAGTTTTTATGCATAGACACATATCTGTGTATGTATGCGTGTGAATTGTAAAATGCAACGCGGTATGACTGTCATAGAGTGCGTACAATTACCTGGAACCTATATTCTGCTACGTAGCTATAAATTTGGGTTGTAATATCATAGCAGACTATATTCTTTATAGTGTAGCTTTCACACCGCTTAAGTTACTTCTTTATAGTGTAGCTTTCACACTGCTTAAGTTACAAATATCACACAATGTAGCATTCATTCATTCATTGTATTCCATGGATCTTACATTAGCAATGAAGCTTTAAGATGTAGATCAAGTCAAAATTTTTACAGGATTAAAATTTTAAGCGAAAAGTAGTGAGATGAGGCCGAGGATTCGCCAAAAGATTACCTGGAATTTGCCTTATGGGGGGTAAAACCTCGGAAAAACTCAACCAGGTAGGCCTAACCAGACCAAACGGGGATGAAGTGAGGTGAGGCCGAGGACTCGCCATAGATCACTCGGCATCCGCCTTCGGCCGAGGAAGACTTCGGAAGAAACCAATCAGTCAGACCAAACGTTTAAGAATTTTCGTTAATCAGTTCTGCGTTTGTGTAAGATAGATTATAATATTATGAAATACTAGTTAATTGACCAGTTTGTTCCAATTTGGCTTTCTCAGATAGGTTATGATGGAATCTTCTAGGATCACGAAAATAGAGGACCCATAATAAAATTAGACCATTATTTTGTACCATTTTTCATCTTGTTATATTTTTAAAAGATACACATTAATTCAAACTAGTTTATTATACTTTCTGTGGTTTTGGCGTACTAAGCTTACTGGTGTTGAAAGTTAACTTTCAAGTTCTAAAATATAATGCAGTAGTTATCGTTAAAATCGGAGGTACCCTCGGATCTCGAATGTCTTAGTGAAGTACTTCGTTTAACCGTACTAAGCGTCATTCCTTGCAATGCAAGGTCTATTTCAAATTGAACTCTTTCATTCATTCATTCATTCATTCATTCATTCATTCATTCATTCATTCATTCATTCATTCATTCAGTGTTCTGCCCAAGGGCAGGTCTTTCACTGCAAACCCAGCTTTCTCCAATCCATCCTGTTTTCTGCCTTCCTCTTTATCTTCTCATATGATCTAGATCTTAACGTCGTCTATCATCTGATACCTTCTTCTCCTCCGAACTCTTCTCTTGTTCATCTTTTATTTCAGTGCATTCTTCAGTAGGTAGTACCTTCTCAACCAGTGGCCCAACCAATTCCTTTTCCTATTCCTGATCAGTTTCAGCACATTATTTCTTCACCCACTCTTTACAACACAGCTTATCTCTCGTAGTACACTCCAAGTATTTGAAGCTGTCCACTTGCTCTACTGCCTCATTTAGAATTCGCAGGTTTGCCTTCTTTATTTTTATTCCTACGACTATGGTCTTCGTCTTGTTTGCATTTATATTCATCTCATGCTGCCCACAGCTATCATTTAGCTATTGAACTCTTTATTCATTAATTATTTACAAAAGCGTGATGGCCTATTTATGTATTTAAATTTTATTTTTTGTTAGTATTTTATACTCATTATGAAGTATAAATATTTAGATTCCATGCTCCAGTGTTTGTTACGAGATAGTTACCCTTAATAAAGCTTCATTAAGGCTAACATACGTCCCGTAGAAAAGTTGGATGTGTCAGGAAAACTCGTTTATTAAGATAACCCCACAAACAAAAGTCGGCCGGATTGAAATCTGGAGATCACGGAGGTCACATTGTTGGCAAGTGCCTACTGATGACACGATCGCCAAACATCTGCGTAATTAATTGTTTTTCAAGGATAAAGATGTGGGGTGGAGCGCCATCTTGCATGAAGATTATGTTTTCCTTATCGTGATTCCTCAGTCTAGGGATGACGAAGTTCTGTAACATGCTGTAGTAGCGCTCCCCGTTTACTGTAACAGTCTGTCTTATTCCATTATTGTCCACACCTTTAGAGTAACGGTTAGCGCGTCTAGACGGGAAACCAGGTGGACCGGGTTCGATTCCCGGTCAGGTCAAATTACCTGGTTGATGTTTTTTCCGGGGGTTTCCTTCAACTCAATATGAGCAAATGCTGGGTAACTTTCGGTTCTGGACTCTGGACTCATTTCACCGGCATTGTCACCTTCATCTTATTCAGACGCTAAATAACATAAGATATTGATAAAGCGTCGTAAAATAACCTACTAAAATAATTAATGGTGGAGTTAACACGCGCAATTAAGGTTCGTTTTCCGACCAAAGTCATCAGTAGGCACTTTTCAACCATGTGACCTCCGCGATCTCCAGGTTTCAATCCGGCCGACTTTTGGTTGTGGGGTTATATTAAAGAACGAGTTTTTCTTACACATCCAACAACCCTACTACAACTGAAGGATGCCATCTCGCAAGAAATTGCCAATATTCCAAGACATTATCTGCAAAATGCTGTGCATGATGTAGCAGACAGAATGCTGTACGTTGAACAAGAGAACGGCGGAAATCTTCCCAATGTTTTGTTAACCCCGTTGTTTGCCCAACACTGTGATGTTTTTGTTTTTTCCCCTATCTCATATTATAATATTTATAGCGGTTTAATGTTTGAACTGACTTTTGAAATACCCTATACTCATATATTATTTAAAGCAAATGTCGTGTAGCTTCTTGCCACATAATACCTCATTTATGTATTTTGTGGATCTCCTTATCATAACTGTCTGTTACACGGTGTTGTTTCTTCAGCGATTTGTGCATCTCTAGTCATTAGATTCGTTATTCTTCAATCATTGATTGTACACGACTGCGGAGTTTTACAGATAAATAACCTTGATGAGTGGTAGAACAAGCACAGCTCTGTATTTTAAACGCATTTACACTCGGTTTTAGCCGTTCGAGCTGGGGTACTTCCCGTGTTAGTAGTATACATCCTGGCCATTTGATCAATGGTGTCAACAGAGTCTTTGGGTGAGTTATAGAATAAATTTGTATCTGATTTTTTTCCACCTTCAGAAACTTTGGCATCTTTATGTGATGACAGCATGATTAGGTTCTTCTTAGGTTTAGGAATATACGACACTAACTTGACAGGTGGTTTTCCAGGTCAGTGAATGCGAACTTGCTTGGGTGCAATTCTGTTCCAGTTATGGTTTCAGTTCTTCAGGAATGTGTTTGCGATTATTTTTCATGGTACCAACTAAAGTAATTTTACACTCGTACAGATCTTCAGCAAGTTCGACCGATGTATAGAAACTGTCAGTAGTCACATTCCGACCTGTGTCCTTCATTGTAGCAACAAGCCTTTTGACAACTTCTCTAGGGCCTCTTGATTCAGAAGTTGTTCCTTCTTGTTTGTCAGCATAAACGTCCATACTATGAACGTATCGATAGCCAAAGTCGGCAAGAAGTCTGATGAGGATACTATATTTACCCGCTTTTTCTTTCAAAAAGACTTTAAATAGGCATCTGCCTCGAAACAGAGTAAGCATTTCATCTATGGTAGTGTTTTTATTAGCTGTATGGTACCGGTACTTCGGAAATACGTCAATCAAAAGTTGAAATATTTCTCCCAAAGGAGCAAATTTGTCATTAGATCTCCAACCTGCCTTGTGTTCATATCATCAAATCTGATGACAGAAGATGACGAAATCTATTCCGACTCATGCTGGCTATGTATACTGACCTTCCAAGCTCTTGGGACCATAAGTCATGGTAATCTAGGTTGTTGTAGTTATTTGCGCCCATCAAAATGAGAGTACCTACGAATGCTAGGATTTCAGATGGACTTGTTTCTTCGACACTCCTTCTCTCTGCTTCCTCGTTTGTGTGTTGCACAATTTTAGACACAAATTCATCAGTAAAGAAATTTCCAAAAGATTCTTGTATTGTGGTTACTCTACCAGTTTGTGGTAGTCTAGGCTTTCCACGTATTATATTTGCAACAGTCCTTCACGTGGGACGAGGCAGATTAGGAACATAAACCCTTCCACTTTTAGTCACATACTTCATAATTCTTACACTTGCACTATTGTTGTTATCACTAATATTCCTATCAGTTTCACTGTCAATTGAAGTGCATATAGTAAAATTGGGTTCTGCGTCATCATCATTATCACCATTATCATAATCACAGTCCATGTCTTCAATTTGATGAACTTCATCTTCAGTTTGACTGACACACTCATAAAAAATATCATAACTTTCTTCCTCGTAATGTTCTAAAACTGCTTCCGATTCACTTTCCATATTACATAATTATCTGCACATATTTCTGAATCATACCACGGTCAGAGACAGAACAACATTGTTTATAAGATGAGTTTTCGATCCATATAGCAATGCCAACAATGTACGAGGCTTGTCCATAAAGTAACTTTCCCACTCGTCCCACAGCTAGCAAACCATATGTTGCGCATGCGCTACCGGAACTTCCCGAGTGCTCTCAGTAGCTTATTTTCATTGGTTGAAGATGGACGCTCCTATTCCAGTTCCCGCTGCGTGTGCAGTGCGATCAGTGATAAAGTTTTTGAATGCACAGGGCATGGCGCCGATTGAAATTGATCGTCAGCTGTGCCAGGTCTATAGGCCTAACGTTATGAGCAAGCAGATGGTGTGTTGCTCCACAAGGTCGTCTGTGATGATGGTTGGCCTCCCACTGCGCTCCTCGTCGTGCACATTTTGGCGTCCTGCTGAAAATTGTCTACAGCAGCAACTCACCATCTGCTTGCCCGTAGACCTGGCAGCGGGAACTGGAATAGGAGCGTCCATCTTCAACCAATGAAAAGAAGCTACTGAGAGCACTCGGGAAGTTCCGCTAGCGCATGCGCCATGCCAGGACATTACTCTATCACGTACACGCAGTCGCTTCGCGCAACATTTGGTTTGCTAGCTGTGGAACAAGTGGGAAAGTTACTTTATGGACGCGTCTCGTAATATAATATTGGTTTCCAAATAAGTCCATTGTTACAACATATGTGTGGAGTTTCGAATAATAAGTTCATTCTTGTAACATAGTCCCGCGCCGTGGCGTCGTGGTCTAAGGCATCCTGCCTAGGACTCGCGTTACGGAATACGCGCTAGTTCGAGTTCTCATGGGGGAAGAAATTTTCTCATGAAATTTCGGCGTCCACACCTGTGGAGTAACGGTCAGCGCTTCTGGCCGCGAAACCAGGTGGCCCGGGTTCGAATCCCGGTCGGGGCAAGTTACCTGGTTGAGGTTTTTTCCGGGGTTTTCCCTCAACCCAATACGAGCAAATGCTGGGTAACTTTCGGTGTTGGACCCCGGACTCATTTCACCGGCATTATCACCTTCATTTCATTCAGACGCTAAATAACCGGAGATGTTGATACAGCGTCGTAAAATAACCCAATAAAGTAAAATAAAAAAAATTTCGGCCAGTGTAGTACCGGTGCCCACCCAGCATCGTGATGCACTTGGAGAGCTATGATAGGCAGCGAAAATCCGGTTTCACAAACCAGCTATAACGGCTGAAGGGATCATCATCCTAACCACGAGATACTTCCATTCTGGTTGTATGATCGTCCACCTCTGCTTCGGCATGTGGACGTGAGGCTAGCAGCCAGCTGGTCGGTCTTGGCTCTTCATGGACTGTAGCGCCATGGATTTACCTTTTTTGTTGTAACATATATTTATAATTTTGGATAAAAAATTGTTACAAGTTGGACCAAGGGAGGGTTATTTTGTGACCACTTAGAAATTTGGTCCATATAATTAGGTTACCAACCAAAAAAAAAAAAACTTGATTGTCTTTATTGAATCATTAACTTTATACTATTTCTGACACAAAATGAGAACACCATGGTCTGAAGATGTTCTATACTATAATAGTAATAGTTCTAAAAAAGTGTGGACATAAATTGACCCTCCCTTGGTCCATCTAGGGTTAATAGGGTTTTTAAAGAACATTACTAATACTTTAACATTACGAATATCAGATTAAAGTTACATGTGATAAAGATGACTCAATTTGATATCATATAATCTCCCCCACGGTACGCCAATGGCAAGAAGTCTTAACCGCTGTACAGACGTAAAATCTAGGAGGGAAAATGATTAAAAAAGAAACGATAAACATTTTGGGAGTTAAAATAGGTTCTACAATTAATTGCCAGATCAATATACCAGTTTAATATTCCACTCAGCAAAACTAATAACCATGGCAATAAGATTGCATGCTATAAAAGTTCAACGCAAAGATGGATAGCAGTTCTATGGATGAACAAAATTCCTTGGTACCAACGAAACGAAATTGACCACAACAAGGGGAGACTGTACGTCCTATACAAGCAATGTTAAATCAGTATAGTTTAGGTACAATTTTCTCAGAAACTATCTGTGATATGTTAACTAAATTTTCTGCAATGTATTTTACAACCTTCCTGTATATATTGTCATTTTTTTACTCATTTAAACTAAAAATGTATTTTTTATGAATTTTTCTCAAAGAGACAAATATTTTCAACATTTTTACCCAAAATCAAAATTGAGTTATGACTGTTATCGGTTCAAGAGCTTCCAAAAAATGACAAAACATTGTCAGATGATACACAAACATGCTCTAAAAATTTCATGGCTCTATAACTAATAGCTCCTGAGAAAATTGTACCTTAATGTCACAAAAATAAATTTGCGGAAAAACTGGATTCAATTTTCAGCATTTTATGACTGACCACAAAACATTCCTGCTCCGTATGCTGGGTCATCCTCATTTTCTTCTTCTTCTCTTGCCCTCTTTAGACCTCTGGAGTGATGTCTTATCTTATCCCTAATAAATTCCACCTCGTAGTCAGCCTTCTTCACCCTCAGTTTGTCTAATCTTGAACAAATTCTAACCATATTTACTCCTGGCTTCATTCCTAACAATCTAATAACCTCTAGCTTTCCAGTGTTACCTTCATTAAAAGCTAGGACTGCCTCATACGCTCCAAATGACAAAGTTTCATGACCAAAAAACACATTTTTTGGCAATTTGGTCCATATCACATTGTTGAAGGACTCGTTAGGATTTTGTGTTCGTCCATGGAGACATTTGCGAAGAAGACTTGGGTCTTCTAGAGATCGAAAAATTGGCTTGATGGTGAAACATACAGCTTCTGGTAGTGAATGTTGGTGCTTATACTGTTCTCCTGTTTCCAGAGCACGGTTGTACTTGCACCAAGATGTTGATCCCGATAGACAGAGTTGATGAAATGGTGAAGCATCTGTGGAAATATATTGCCCAGATATCTTGCTGCATTTTCTCTTCACTATCTATGTTTCTTCTTATGGCCTGCCCATAATAATTTTGTATGTTGTCAATTTCTTTGTCAGTCAGTCTTCCCCTACCAGAAATGGGTTTACCACCTTCCAATGGCTCTTTCTTGAGTTGTCGTAGTTTTCGAAGACGTGTCCCCAATCTCTTCTGCACGTGCCCAATACATTCAAGTTTTTCTGGCACAACATCACCATAGGGCTTAGATTGCAGAGCACTAAGGAACCCTTTGCTGTCTCCATCCCCCAAGTATTTAGTATATCTAACACCATGAAGAGCCAACGAACGAGAAAAAATAGCATTTGCTCCTATCACCTCCAAACCGCCACTGCTACCTTTGTGATTCATTTTGCATTCCTCACTTTCTTGGTGTTGTTTCAGTTTCTCTTCATTTGTTTCAATGGTACATTTATGACAGCATTTTGAAAGAATTTCTACGTCTATCACCTTCCCATTATCTATACTGGTGGCAGACACCACACCATTTAGACTTGTATGTCCTCTACGCTGCCTGCTCCCATCGATGGCCACAGCAATGTCTGTGCACCCTTCATTATCATTCACAGATTCTTTCACAGCCTTCTTCATAGAGAACAGAGCACAAGTTTTAACCACATCACCAATACACTTATTATAATTTTGAAATCTTGTAGGTCCTTGGGGTAGATTCATTACAGCACACAGACTTTTCCCAGCTGTTTCCTCTTTCCCTATTGTTCTCAGCCCATATACAAATCTCAAATTATGTTCATAACCAGAATACTAGACTAAAATGAGAGTTTCTTCTTACAACATTTACATTCAAACTCTAAATAACTTGCTAGTCCTAGTCTTGCATCAGAGTTTTTATAACAAAGTATTTCATCACAAGCATTACAATATTTACATTTCATAAAACTAGAAATAGCAGCTGACAACAGTTCAATATCCACTATCACATTCCCATTTGTAATTTTTGCATCACTTGTCTCTTCTATTTCAGTTGTTGAGGTTTCATTCTGTCTTATATCATCACTAGCAAGCTTTTTCCGTGATGCACTACAATTATTTACAGAGCTGAATTGTGAATTTGGAGTGGAACCTGATGTTTCTAACCTAACCTCATCAATGTTCTCATTAATTTCAATAACTGCACTATTTACAATATAACTACTATTATCTACATTATTTACAACATTATTTACATCACTTTTTTTCTTCCTTCCACACCCTCCTTTTCTTTTCAAGAAGATTTTCCTAGGACGAGGCATTTTTCTTCCCTTACAAGAAAAACACACAACACTAACAATAAACTGGCGGGAAACAGCTGAAAGGAGCATGGTGAAACAGACTCGGCAACAAAACAACACAAAATTTCTTTCTATAATCTCAGGAAACAGGAAAAGTAATGCTATGGAGATGGAGAACTTGAAGGGGGCGTGGCATGTCATGCAGAGGGGATTTAAATTGCTCTTTAAAGTGCTTTTAGGTCTATTTTCGGACAAAAATACATAACATCTTGATAAAACGGACCCTAAACTATCAGAAAATTAAAAAAACAAAAAATCAATGATTTTGACCCTAACTCACCCACAGTCTCCCCTTATATTGAGTAGGCCTATAACTCTCTTCAGATTATATAATACATAGTAATAGCCGAAAGAAGTACCAAAAGCAAAATTTGAGCTGTCTAATGACGAATAAATGCAATATAGCAGCGTTTCTCAAACTTTTTTTTGAAGTGGGGACCACTTTATTAAGTCGGAACAGTTCCGCGGACAACCTTACTCTTGTTCCCTTCGAAGCAAATTTATCATTTTTGTAGCATATTTTAATAGTCTACCAGTATACTTATATTTTAAAATATAATTAATTAAAATCAATTAAATTAAATTAATTTTATATTAATATTAACTAATTAAGCTAATGTTAATAGAATATAATTTAATTTTGTTTCTTTAATAATTCAAGGCTATTAGAGTTTGGATAAACTTTAAGTTATTGACAAAATAAATAAATCAATGTTGGTAGTCACATTAATAAGATGGGTGAGCCTGCCGATTCTTGCACAGTTCTATATTTGGACGTATGCTGATAAGCTTAAGTCGGAGATAGTCACATCGAGTCAGTTTCGGTAGCCTACTTTGTTTTTATTAGAGTTAGTGATGAAAACCCTTTTCTCTCACAGATACGTAGAAACAAACTGAATTACAATCTCTAAAGCACCATTGTATAGTTCACTATATTCTCTTTTCACTTGTGATGAGGTCCAGAAATTGACCATACCTTTCGCTTGGAATTTAATTTTAAGTCCGGTCTCATTCGAGAGTTCAATTAACTGTTCTCTTTCACTCAATGAAAGTTTGTTAGTTTCAATATCGCAATGAAAGTGATCACGAACCTATGAAAATTCGTCATATTTACTTGGAAAATAAGTTTCAAATTGTGACGCCAGAGTTGTATTATTGGTGTACGACGTACAGTACGTGACCATTTCAATTTGCAGACGGGTGTCGGCAAAACTATTAAAGTCATAAATACATGAAAAGGTTCGGTCCTCTGTTACGAATTCGGGTGGTCCCTGGCTAGGTTGCAGGGGGGCGCCAGATGTGCAGGGAAAAGATGGCAAAAAAAAACATTTTCATAATGCTTTAAATCCCTCTTTTGTTGTTTAGAGTAGAGTGGGAAATCAGTAGACGGATAGGGTAATAAATTTCATAAAATGACAGTACTAGGAGAAAAAGTGAAAGGTGATTGCCATGTTTCATTTCCAAACTCTGAGATTTTCAGCTATAGAGTGATACTCAGTTCGTTTGAATTTTATTTTTTCTTCTGTCTTTTTTGAAGGACCACAAGGGCAGACCTCGAGGACCACAGGTGGTCCGCGGACCATAGTTTGAGAAACGCTGCAATATAGCATATCAAAATTTAAATGTTTATACAATAAATACTGTAACATCTTAAAAAGATTGGTTGGTAAAAATAATTGGTACATAGAATGCACGTACAAAATACTTACAAACCATATAATAGGCTAAATTAAATTTACATAGTTTAATTTATTTACTTACACTATTGATCATATACATGCAGTAGGATTTATCAGTACACAAGAGAAGTACTAGTAACAATCACTAAAATACCAAAAATAATTAATAGAAACAATACAATGAAACCTGCTAGAGCAGTGGAAAACAACGTACAAACACAGTCTAGTATATACAGTCGCGAAGCTTGGGGTGATTTTTTGCATTTCTCGCGATAGTTGCTAGCCGCTTGCAGCGCTGTGTGTACTAGAAACAATAGACTGTGTCACTGGCATCGTGATCTAATACAGGCCGTAAGGCAGACCAGCGAATAGGGATTATAAAGAATGGACACTTCGCGTCGGTACCTTTGATGTAGCCGGACTGATTTCAATGACCTTCAAGCTAGCTAGAGCGTGAGATTCTGCTTTCTCCCTAGAGTTGGCGCTGACATCACACCAGCTAGCAGTCGACACAGCGGAAATATACCACATATAATTAATACATCTAGGTACATTATGTACTCAAATAAAATAAATTGGATCCATAAAAGAATAAATCCGTCATTAACTGTAATGTCTAGACTCTAGAGTTCCTTTATAATGAGAGTTGAGACGTTGACCCCAACAACAATTAAAATATGTAATAATTTGATAGTACTGAAAATGGAAAAACAAAACACTTATGAGAAGTAAAACCATATACCTGTATTATATTATATACAAATATTAAACGAATTTGATACATAATTTTATAATGTATTATATTATTTTATAATATAATTTATTATATCTGAAATATAAAAAATTATTATTATTACAACTAGTCTGTCACTGAGAAATAAGGAAAAGCTGTTAACTTGAATTTATTTGAAGCAAAGCGTTACTGAATTATGTAATAAGGTAGGCGATGTTTGAATCCTGTGTCTCAACTCTATTTTCAATTATTATCTTAGCTTATGCTCGATTACACTAACCTCTAGCGCTTAAAAGTAGAACTAAACGCTGGCGCACAGAGAAACAAAACACAGGAAAATTCACTCAGTGTCCATTCTTTATAATCTCTATTCGCTGGGCAGACCATGTGACTCGCTTAAACCGATCACGAAGGGCGGCGTTTCAACCATATAAATTAATTGAAATGCATTAAAAGTAACATATATTTCTCAAAAATGTAGTGTAATTGCATTAATAAAATTTAAAACAATGATTAGGAGACACTTCAGACATAATTCCTTGCGAGTTAAGGTGTAATATTATTGTTGGTGTGAAAATTACGTTGTTCGTATGTGTAATAGACCTACCTGCCTTTATTTCGATTACAGTAAATATTGCGAAATTCTTGTACATTCATTAATGTACGATTCAATAATTTTCAGTTGCACCGCACGAATATTTAGATATGTTGAAGTTATAGGTTTTGTTTGCTGTCCCAGTTGCCCCTTTCTATCTAATTTTAGTGGTCTCCAATGCCCTGCCATTCATATGGAAATATTATAGGTTATGTTTACTATATCCTATATTCCTAAATTCGCAATTATACATTATAATTAAGCATAATGACAGGTATGATACTCCGCACATTCAATTTGTCTGCATTTTAATACTACAATTGAGTATTGAATTATTGTATTTATCTACTACCACGCAAGCGCTGGCATGAGACCGTAACAGATCCTGTAGGGTCTAATACGTGAAGGATATGATGATGATCACTACCTAAGAGACGAAGTAACAATCGTACGTACACTAATTTCATAAGAGTGGTATGATAAATTTTCTGTCTTTATCAAGGAAGGTAGATGTGCTATATTAAAATCACAATATAAATTATTTTTTATTAAACCTCAAAATAGCTTCCATTCTAAACTTAAAATGTTGATGCGAAAAAATTATGTTAACATGTAAAATTCTCTTCACATTAAAATAACACAGTTTTTGTAATTATTTCTGCAACATATTATGCAACAAGAAGTAAAGGAAACTTATGGACACATTACATTAAATAAAACTTAGCTATGATACGCAATAAAGTTATAATATAATAATTCACTGAGCTCCATACACTAAAATAGAAAAACCCGAACATACATTATGTCCTGTCTAGATCGAAAAGGCATTGACTGTGCCATATTTCGCATTGTTGTGAAAAGTGAAATGTTCTTTATCGGTTGTAATAAGTGTAAATGGCTAAAATACAATAATTTGAGTAATAATATGGGACAAGGAGACGTTTGTTGCACTATAAATTCTAAGAAAAAGAGGTCAGAGTTATTCTTCCGAAAGATCCAGGAAGGTGAGTTTATAAAATATAATATATACTTTATGAAAATAATATATAAACCTTATGTATTTCGTATTGCAATAAGGAAGGAAGGTGTTAAGTTTTCAAAAGAACACCATATCAGACGTACAATACATTTTATCGTCTGCTAGGGAAAGAGTCTGTGATGAGGCGATAGTAGCGATCCTGGTGGCTAGAAACTATCTATGGATGCATATTTCAACTGTCTATGTTTGCATATTTAGTAAGTATTGAGCTTCGCAACTGTATATACTAAACTGTGGTACAAGATTCCCCCTTATTGAAATTTTCTTCTGCAAGTGAGCATGAAACAGGAAACAGTAATTTTCCTTTCATTCCAGGGCGAACGTGTCAACTTTCATTTGTGCAATGTCTGCTAGTATAACAAACTAATTCTCTCTTCTTATTGCTTGGATGCATTGTTTTAGGATTTCAGGGCAAGAATGCAAAATTAATATATATGTATTTAGCCTATCGGTGGCCCAGAACCCTACTGTTCCAAGTCCATTTTATTATTATTTTTTTTTTTTTCAGGAGAGCACATTTAGCTGCTGGCATTCAAAGCTTCATGAAACAATTCGGAATAGATTCATAGCAATCTTATGGAGAGGAATATTTACAATTTTGTTCGATTCATATAATTAGGCCTATGCAGACGACAACTGGAACACAATGAAACAGATTTCATTCTTATAAAAAGTTGGACTTAGAACAGTATGGTTCTCAACCATTTATATAGTCAAGATTCTAGCCTAGGCTTACAGTATCACTTCGTTTTACCTTCGGTTTTCTCGTAACAAAAGCAGAATAAACTTAGGCCTAACTATGGAAATGGATACCACTTCTCATTCTTTAGTCTTCTGAACAACCAAATGTCACACAACGTCTCTCAATTTTTTTTGTCTTTATTGCGCTTATAGAACATGAACTTATAATAATAATAATAATAATAATAATAATAATAATAATAATAATGATAATGATGATAATGATAATGATAATGATAATGATAATGATAATGATAATGATAATGATAATGATAATGATAATAATGATAATGATAATAATGATAATGATAATAATCATAATGGTTTATTTTAACTGGCAGAGTTAATAGATCGACTATTGATAAGATTTTTTGTATTCGACAGGTATTGGAGAAAAAATGGGAAGTATAAGGATACAGTACATAAGTTATCCATAGATTTCAAAAAGGCATATGACTCGGTTAAGAGAGAAGTTTTATATAATATTCTTATTGAATTTGGTATTCCCAAGGATATAGTTCGATTAAATAACGCAATTTAACGTTAACACAACCTGTAGGTCTAGGGTATCTGTTACTTCCTTAGGTAAGGTTCTTGGTCCTGTGGTTACACTCTTATTGTAGAACTGCATCGTTGTGATCAGCAGGAGTATTACATCCATTCTTAGAGACTACTATAACACTGCTTCAATCACACGTTCTCTTCCCTGCTGATATGGAGCTGCGCTTGAGCGTGGTTTCGATTCCCGCTTCGGCTGATTAACTGATTTGTTTTCTCAAGTTTTCCCGAACTGTAAGCAGAATGTCAGATAATCACTTGGCGAATCTTCGACCTCATACTCTTCAAAAAACATCTCATTATGACTAATCCCATCGACGTTAAATAAGCTTGTAGTTAATACAACGTCGTTAAATAACCGGCTACAAACGTCTTATATCAGCCAGGGAATATAATATGTTACAAATACATTTCCTTAGACATGAATTCTGTTGCTCCAAGCCAAATATGATGTAATTTTCTCATTCTTTCAGGAGCGAGAATTTAAAGTTTTAACGACTGTATAAAATCATAGTATCATGTTTCATACCAATCGGTTAGAGAGAAAATCATAGAAATAAAATATGCATGTCATATTTTGCCACAATAGAGATAAAATTAGGATGCAAAACATACAGAAAAATCTCTTTTTTGCCAAATATTGATCCATCATATTTGCCTTGGCATCACAAAATTTCTGTACGGCCTATATGTAGAGACATTTCGTCTTCATATTTTCCAAGGAGTTTGCTATAGCATTCGACACTGAAGATTTTATTGATGCAAAATTGTGAAACAAAATAGTCTAATTTTTAGTAGGAAGATAGTTCGGAATGTGAAGAATTCGTATAGGACGTCAGTTGACTTGAAAACACTAGAATGTAGGTAAAATTTAAATAATTGATCGGTACAGATAACCTAAAACTGATTATTTGATACGTTCAATGAAGAGGAAGAACATTTCAAAATAAACGTGAAACGCACATTATATTTCACTTAGTATAAGCAAGGCATACAAAAGGTATAAACTAACCCAACCTAACCTACACAAGGCATACGAAAAGCCTAAAGTAAGCTAATGTAACTTAACCTGTCACAGATTCCTGCACCGGAGAACCTACAAATAATCAAGATGGAAGTTTCAGTTTTGCATGCTATAGAAAAGCCTTTTTCGTGGTCACAGTGACATGTTTGCTAGCTTTGTCTAAATTGTGGCCATGAATTATTACGCAAAACGCACTAGCTTTGCGCAATATGTAATCGCATTAGGGAATACGTTTTTTATAATTTTACAGCTGTGGAAAGACAGCCTAGAATGTGCGAATATTTTTATTACAGCGTAACAATCTCCCTGCTGGTCTGTTCTTCATTTAATTATAAGGAAGGACATAATTTGGTCGGAAAGGTGGACACAGGTCCCACAGTGCCTTTGATAGATTGTTGGAATGATCACGTGACATTCCCCGTGTGCCGCGTTTGTGATTACACTTAGGCCTACGTATTGAACTTCCATGTTATTATCATTGGATGAATTATCTTTTGTGATAATTATATTACCGAGTCCTTCCATATGTTTGCATTATTTCATGTTTACGTTTTCAGTAAACTGTTTAAATAATATAAAAATAAAGATTAACAAGAATAAAAGATAATTTTAAAGATATGATTGAAACACCTTGCATATACGAATCTGTAAGAGCTTAGGTTTGGTTAGTTTAGGTTAATGTTATGCCGTGCACATGTGATCAATTGCAACTCAAAAAAAAATCACAATGATTTTCACTTCCTAAATCACCGGAAGTACTTCAACCCTAGTTTCATCAATCATAACTTTCCATTATAGCTTCAAAATTACCGATCAAAATTTTAACCAACTTATATCGGTAGTTATTACAAAACGAACACACAAAAATTAATAAAATAGAAATTGTCAACAATGATATTGAAGGATTTGCGAGTGCCATTTAATATTCAAATTTATTTTAAAATTTTAAAATTATGTTTTGTAGGTCATGTGCCATGTTTGACTAAAAAAAAAATCGATCTCGTATAGCGTGTATTTGTCCGAGTCCACTTTGGACAGCGCCGAGTCCATACGACTACGGAAAAGATGTTATTTTGCACCTAAAATTATCCCAAGTATATATAAATATATTTATATATTATAAATTATTTATAACACTTGAGTAAACTGCCTCTTGCATGATAAAATTATCACCTTCTCAGATAGTAAGCCTAGGACATGTTAATCTCGAATCATCTATCGTAATTCTTCCAATAAGTCTTTTCCCTCATGTGTAGTGAAGCATGTGTCCAGGTTGTCTTGCCGCTCCATTTTTTGCACATGCTGAAGTCAGTTGTGTCCGCATTCTTATAGATATTGTACAGTTAGTGTTATTTCTAATACGTCTGCAATGTCTGTAATCTAGAAGACTATAGCCAGCAGTTCTTCGTAGAAATCTCATTTCTGCAACTGTGAATCGTTGGTCATCTTGGAGTCGAATAGCTGAGAACTGATTATGCCAAAATTGTATATGATTTAAGTCTTCTTTGTCTTTGTACTTTTGTGACTGAAAAGACTTGGTTAGTGATTCTCAAAGATTTGTTATAATTTTGGATTTTATTAGACATATCACATTCTTCAAGGTATCTGAGGATGTAACCTAAATATCTGAATGAGTTGGTTGACCTGCTCCAGTATGAAATTATCGATGTACACCTTGCATCTCACGGGGTGTATACTCTTAAAAGACATTTATTTCTTGTTGAAATTTCTAAATTTTAAGTTTTTGTCATAAGATTTAGATGGTGAATAGAGTATTGCAATTCATGTTCGGTATTGTCAAAAAGGACTTGATGATTTGCATATGAGTATCTAGAGCAGGCCTGGGCACTAATACTGTAAATGATTTGATACACTGCATATTTCCCTTTAAGTCTCCACTCCACCTTCTCCGCCTGAGAGGAGTACACGGGAAAGTAAGCATTGTTCAATGACGGATTGTATAAGGCTTCTTTGAACTTCGGCTTTCACTGGTCGCCTGAAATCCATCACTGATGCACAGTGCCCACTGTGCGTTTGTTTATAAGGCAGTGTAAGCGGAAAGCACATGGGCGGAGGTTTCTGAGTTACTTTTCACTTCTGTTTTGTGCCCAGGGTTGATACAGAGTGTCATTTTCTTGCAGTATGATAGATTCATGTACCGTCAAACGCCAATGTCGAATGATTGAGCTGATATATATATATTTGCTTATGAGTGCTTAAGACAGAGAAAACGAACCGTCTGTAGCTGCATAACAATGCAGAGACATTAAACTAAGAGGAATACGTATGAATTTATCTAAATTAATACATGAATATAACACATTCATAACGTAAATAGAATAGCAACAGTATATACTTAATTTCAGAATGACTGAATGAATTTGAATTTTTGTATGACGTAACTATGATTGTTGGTCTTTCGCACTTTCCACTTAACTCGCCAGCTGCTGGGGGCGCTCGAGTTTGCTAGGGACTCCGCGGACAGCAATGCAGTTGTTCCAAAACTGTGTACCGGTGTAGTAGTGCGTTGCGAGTTGACTGTCGTTTGCCGAGAGATACGTGCTTTCAGTGATGCATAACATTTTTCTAAAACTCCAAACACGTGTTGCAGCAATGACGCTCTTCTGGGTATTCAATAGGTATGTCCAGTGCTTCAATGACCGCATGTAGTCTGCTGTGTAACTCTCCTTCTCCACTTTGCGCCGTCATAGAACTTTATTCTTTGAGTATACTCCGTTCCATAAAGTCTAACAGATGTAAAAGTTACCGACAGAGGTGGAGAGAAGTATAACTGCTATTCAACCAATGGGATATATCTGATTCCATAGGTTGTATAGCAATATAATTCTCTCCTCCTCTGTTGGCAATGTTTACTTCTCCTGTCAGATATTATGGAACGAAGTATAGACACAATACATCATTCTCGTGTGATACAAAAGGCATAGACTCCATTCCCAACTTTAATTCGTTAGCAGCATCGCAAAATGAATGGTGTGTTGCATGTGTGTGTTTATATGTCAATTTATAGCTTTAGAATGGAACGCCTTTATTACATTCTAGTGAACACCCTTATTTAAGTATGTCCACATACTTTCAGTATGTTTTGTCACTATGCTAAGTTTTACTTATTGTTGTCAGATTAACATAATACAAAAAATCAAAGCAACTTTTTGAATCTAAGTATATTGCAACGATTAATGATCCATTCAGTATGATGGTAAGGCACGTAGGTTCCATAGCTTAGGCTAATTTTGATTAATATTCGCAGCGTCTGTCGACAGAAAACTTGCTGTAATTTACCGAAGGATATAAACACACCATAAGCTTGGGTTTCCATTATCAGCTATAGTAGTTGTAGTTGTTGTTACTTAGGCAACTGTCCGTAGACAAGTCTGAACCTCATGAGTGACACCAATCAGGAATCACTCAAGAGGAAACTAAGCCAGGAGATAATGGGGTAGGTATATAAACTATAGGAGGGTCAATAATGTTATTTTTTACATTTTCCTTTTAATACCAGCAATACTAATTTTGCCTCTGATTGAGGTTCTGGCTGATAGGCTATGTACATCTATTAACAGGCAGTACATCTCACTTGACGATTTCTGTCAGAGAAATAAAAATTGTTTGTATGCATCTGAAGTCTGATTAGTGTACTTGTAGCTAATCGGTGATGTATGTAATGGAGGGGGAAGGGAACACTATCGTACCCCATTATCTCCTGGCCTAGTTGCCTCATAATTGGTGCCTTGCTGGTATCACTTGTAAGGTTCAGACCTGTCTTCGGACAATTGACTGAACAACAACAATAATAATTTGAGGGCGAGTAGGTTTCCAGATCAATTAATTTTGGCTAAACTAGCGCAGAGATAGTTCCAATCGTACTCCGTTAATTAACCTCTATTGTTTTACAGCTGCTTCTTCAGTCATACTAACATAACTTAGCGTGACATTAGGAAAGTTTCACGCTAGTGTACACTGGATTTTTTAAAGTTATGTTTTGTTAGGTTACAGCTTTGATTAGATTAGATTAGATTAGATTAGATTAGATTAGAGTAGATTAAGTTTGGTTAGTTTAGGTTTTTCTGAATTATTGCGTATCACGTTAAGGTGCAATTGTATATACATTCTTGACTTCTAGTCGAGTCATACCTATTATAAAAAAAGTTCCGATGCCAATTTCACACTGAAAATGAGGGTCGGAAGTTGTTGTGAAAGTAGAGGCTGACGGAGAAGTGAAGGAATTTCAGACAGGTTAAGTTGGGTTAGCTTAAGCTTTTCGCATGCTTTGAATTTACGAATCTGCGACAGGCCAGGTTAGTTTAGACTGAATGTCTTGCATGTCGCACGATGAACAGAACTTCATAACTCCTACAAACAAAATTTTACAGGGAAGCAAAAAACTATCTAGATAATGAGGTTTTCACGCATTCTTAACAAAACACTGATATGTTGCAATGAAATTAGTTAATTTGAGGTAAAATTTGTGCGATTTGACGTGGAATGACTCGTGTTCAATGAGAGAAATGAGGTCTAGAGCTATATTGTTGGAAAGGGAAGAAAGTACAGACCAACCTTTGCATCGTTATTATAGAGTTTGTCTTCGCTAGTTGAACGTAAAGACTTGTATTATGAAAACAGCATTTTTGCACACTTGCACACATCCCTAGTGGCCCAAGTGTGAAAGAAATTTCCCGAATATGTGAAATCGAATCTTTGACAGTTTAGCTAAGAATTGAGACACATCATGTTTCCATCATTTTGGATCATGGTATCCATATCACCTTCGTAATGCTCTTCATTTACGAGTATAAGTCAATGAATGCGTATGTCACATTTAAGTGTAGTTTATACAGCTTTACAATACTCGTTTCCTGTCACATAAATTGAGGGACTCACAGTAAGGCACAGTAAATTGTAGAGCTCTGCTGTTATGTACTCATAAATCCCAAATGTTAGAGATCTGAATTATGCTGTTGGATAGCATCCTCTGATTGAGGTTCTGGCTGATATGTCATATATCATCAGGCAGTACATCTCACTTGAGTCCACTCCTGTGGACTAACGGTTAGCGCGTTTGGCCGCGAAACCAGGTGACCTGGGTTCGATTCCCGGTCGGGGCAAGTTACCTGGTTGAGGTTTTTTTCGGAGTTTTCCCTCAACCCAAAATAAGCAAATGCTTGGTAACTTTCGATGCTGGACCTCGGACTCATTTCACCGGCATTATCACCTTCATTTCATTCACGCCCTAAATAACCTAAAATTTTGATAAAACGTTGTAAAATAACCTAAATTAAAATCATTCAACGATGTGTGTCAGAGCAAGAAAAATTATTTGCATGCATCTGCAGACTAACTAATGTAATATGTAGCTAGTCGACGGTGTATGCAATGGAGGAGAAAAGAAACTGGCCACTCTATCCCAATATGTCCTCATAAGTGTGGCTTCTTTTTGTCACTTTAGGGTTCAGGCCTCTCATCGGACAGATGACTAAACAACAATAATATATATGTGGTTGTCCACACGTGTGGAGTAACGGTCAGCGCGTCTGGCCGCGAAACCAGGTGGCCCGGGTTCGATTCCCGGTCGGGGCAAGTTACCTGGTTGAGGTTTTTTCCGGGGTTTTCCATCAACCCAAGATGAGCAAATGCTGGGTAACTTTCGGTGCTGGACCCCGGACTCATTTCACCGGCATTATCACCTTCATCTCATTCAGACGCTAAATAACCTAAGCTGTTGATAAAGCGTCGTAAAATAACCTACTGAAAAAAAAAATATATGTGGTTTGTTCCCTTCCCTCCATTATTTCTTGTAAACAAATTGTCCGTCTAACTGAATGGATAGTCTAGGACTTCAACTTCTATGTATGTTAGAACCTCAGTGTTTTGTTTGCATTATGAACATCTTACATAATTATAAAGGTACCACATTTATTGTACAAAATTTCACTTATATTAAGTATATTTCTTGAGTTTATTAACATATAATTTCAATATGAAATTGAAGACTTGAAGTAAATAAGGATCACAATTTCGAAGAACTTGAGTCTTAACACACGTTGAAGCTATTTGAAAGTACACTTCCCGCTGTCTATGAACGCCAAATAAACCAATAAAGGAACGAATCTGGACTTCGGTTTTTATTTTTGTTAACTGGTTATATAATACGGTAAGTTGCTATTCCAGTAAAACCGCATATTTCACGAAAATGCCAATTCAAACCTATATTTACTTCATGTACTCAAATATCTACTGTTAGAAAACGAATTTATAAATAGAAAAATTTAATGTACTAATTTCAAACCTAGACTTTTAAGCACATAAGCTTTCATATTCAGCTGATGTGGTCTTTAACATGGCTGTATTGTCTATTTATGACTAGCTAATAATGTATTGTAAGATGCCCAAGGCGGAATTGTTAAAATACTAAAATAATATTAGAAAAGTTTAACGTGAAGTTTACATTTTTATGTAGAGCATACTTACTACATTGAAGACAGTAAGTTTCACTTAAATTCGCAGTTATAACACAATTATTACACGCGTGCATGCATCTGAACACTTCTTCCACTGATATGATAAGCTGGCGTGTCTCTTTGTGATTACAGTTGGAGAATCACTTATGAGTCTTGGCATTTCTCATCCAGTTTTGTATGCTTTATACGGCCACTAATATTTTCATACTACATTTCAGTGTCCCACATCGCTCATGGAAAACACGTAGAATTGGTTCAGTGGAGGAAAGACAGAGGATCTGACAACGAAAGGTAAGGTATATTATTTTACATTCAATTTATGTTGGTTTTTATGAAGAATATTGTCTGCGCAGAGCACTTGGGGTTTAAAGTAACTGCAAGAACTCAATTATATTTTTAGTAATTTCATCTAATGTCGGGCGGAAGAGGCCTACTGGCCTTAGCTCTGCCAGATTAAATTATTATTATTATTATTATTATTATTATTATTATTAGTAGTAGTAGTAGTAGTAGTAGTAGTAGTAGTAGTAGTAGTAGTAGTACGCTCCGCTGCATCTGTTAGAAATAAATATAAAGTAATTACATAATTAAAATAGGACGTTTGATCCAGGGAACATTCGTGTTTGTTAGAAGGATAAATCGTTTAATATGTTACTTAATTGAAATTGTATTAAAATAATTAAATTGCGATCAATTTGGTCCACAGAGCACTCATTTGGTGCAATGACAATTCCTTTAACATGTTCCTTATTTGTTATTACACGCAACAGTTTAATAAAGATTGACATATCATTTAGTTTTAATGTGTAAACTTTATATTACTTGCTATGTGGTTCCATTGAATTATGGTAATAACTTAATTTTAACCCTTGTTTTCTACATCTTCAGTAAATGGCACTTGGCCCACTATGGTTCTGAAACATTCAAATAACTTAAATAGTGATACAGCATAAACAGTGAAATGTAATTATATTTCTTTCCTTCGAAAATGTAAGAATTCACGATCTCCTATGTACCATTGCCATGGAATGAATAAATGTGTTATTTCTTCCTAATCAAAAATTTTATATTTTGCACATGGGAATTACTGCAGGAACAACAACGCTACAATCTGAGGCTGCGGTGAAAACGTATTGTATTGTTATTTTAAAAGTGTATCAGACCTACCAAATTTTGCATAGAATAAAACTTATCGGAAATCATTTTTAAAGAAACTTTTATTATGTAACATTTTTCACAAAAAAGCAATAATAAGCGAGATATTTCGATTTACTTCAGGTCCCGTTAAATGAAGTATTTTGAATGCCATATAGCCTAAAATGTAAATTACAACGAACTTAATTTATATTTCAATTTTCATCGAAATCCGTTCAGCCATTATCGCGTGAAAAGGTAACAAACATCCAGACAGACAGACATACAAACAAAAATGTAAAAAAAAGCAATTTTCGGTCTCAGGATGAATAATTATACATTTTAACACCAATTATTTTTGGAAAAGCGAAAATTACCAGAAAATTTTCGGCTACATATTTATTATTAGTATGTATTATATTATATTATATTATATTATATTATATAAAAAGTGCGTTGCTAACGGATGTACTCCGATAAGAAAATTTTTAATTTGTTGTGGGGGCTATTGAATCTCAGAAGCAACAACTTTTACAACAGCGCAACATAATCTGCTTGGCTCATTACCCAATTTTTTTGCATTGCATTTATTGTATTTTAACACGATTTGATTGAGCATAGTTAAAATTTAAATTATAAAATAATGGATTGCTAAGCTAACGTACTATTACTGCATACTAAATCAATACACTCTCGTTGTTCGTTAATTCTCTGAGATTAAAATGAGTGTGTACATAAATTATTTTAAGAAATACAGAAAACGAATGAACAAAAAAGCCTATCAAATGTTATGTGCATAGAAAGCTATTTTAGTCTCACCTGTCCTCGATTTACTAAGAAGTTACTGTAATAACATTATAGCAGTATGTCCATCTAGAGAAACTACACTTTCCAATGGTGAAATAATAATTAATTATACAAATCGGTTAATTTAGCTTCCGATATTACTTCATACAAACACAGAAACATTGTCTGTAGGTTAAGTTGTTCGATTGTTGCTGTCCAAGGCCCCTTTTTCGATTGTTGTTGTCCAAGGCCCCTTATAGACGAAGTCATTTTTTATTTCATTGTACAGTCTTAGACGGCGTTATTTTAATTTTAAAACTCATTTATCTCATTAAATATCAGTGCTATCAAACTTTTGTAAAGAATAAAACTTATCGGAAATTATTTTTAAAGAAACTTTTGTTATGTAACATTTTTCACAAAAATCAATAATAAGCGAGATATTTCGATTTATTTAATTCAAGGCCCCCTTATAACCCCCTTTCAAATACAGTATTTTGAATGCCATATAGCGTAAAATCTAAGTTACAACGAACTTAATTTATATTCCAATTTTCATATAAATCGGTTCAGCCATTATCGCGTGAAAGGGTAACAAACATACAGACAGACATACAAACAAAAATTTCAAAAATGCGATATTCGGTTTCAGGGTGGTTAATTAGGGCCTATATATGTTAGGACCAATTATTTTTGAAAAATCGAAAATTACCAGAAAAATTTCGGCTACAGATTTATTATTAGTAGGCTATTATTATTATTATTATTATTATTATTATTATTATTATTATTATTAGTTTGTCTGTAGAACTCGGTTAAAGATGATAAAAATAAAAAATGTTCACAGAGTGTACATAATATATTAAAATAAGAATTTCCTTGTAAAACTCTGCACAGTTTTTCAGTCAATATTTATATTTAGAGGAGCACATTGAAGTTCACATTTCACTTTCTCAGGGATTGATATAGAATCATTAAGCTACAATCCACACTTTTCTAGTGTCTGTATTGCTTCGGCAGATTTTATAATTTATGCCTGTATTAAACTCAAGTCTCCCTCCAATGTTTTGCTTTTAAAAATTATTCTTTGAACGTTAAATCGATAAAGTATTACTTGGATTTAGACCATAAAGAACTTTCTTACATGCACTATAATTACCAGAATAAAAGAGAACAGCTTTTACCTCCAGCGGATAAAAATTGGTTCTGGGTATAAAGAGAGTTTCAGGGAGTTTTCCCTGTAAGCATTAACTCGCATAGAAATTTTTATAAATCTTAATACAAGAATTTAAAGAATTCTCTTCAAAAAACTTTCCCGTATGACTTTTTCTACCTCATTAAACCAGCCCATACACGAAACATAACGTGTATTACATGAGGAGAAATTGATGTTAGAGTTGAGTGAGGTCCCATTTATGTTCATTACCCCTCTGGCCATTATATTCTTAAATCATCGTCACAAAGCAAGAAGTGAATACTTCCCTGTAAGACTCTATTTTAAGCTATTTATACATGTGATCAAAAATGGTTTTCTCGGCTCGTCTTCACTTAGTTTTCCAACGAGAAAATTGGAAACGTGGCGTCCACAGGCTTTTGAAGTATTAAACAAAATAAAAGTTATTACAAGGTTCGAAGTTACGAGAAACAGGTTAAGAATATGTTTTTTTTTTTTCGCGCGAGTATTTTCGTGGATGTCCTTCACGAAACCTCTTCACATTCTTATGTCTAGCCTCTTCTGCCTCTTGAATTATCATTCCTATTCGTAAGATGGCTAATTCTATTATGTGCCTATCATGAATGAAAGTTTTATGTACACTGACCGACATCTAGTACCATGGATATAGCCGTAGCTAAGTACAAGTTTGTTGCATCACATGTAAGTGAAATAAAGGCCTCAAGATTAATGGGGAATTTGTTACACATTGCGCGCAGAATGGCATAAAATAGTCTTCTTAATTTTGTGGATATTAGAAAAATTGGCATGCGGTATTGCCCTCATTTGCATTACCGCTACCCCTCGGTACAAGACAATCAACCAATAATCCCATTTCCAGTCTAAATTAACCTGTCATTGTCTTTTATTGACAGCTAAGATTCTCTTTTCTTCCTCGTTTTGGACTTGCCATTTTTTCAATTTCAGTCAATACGAAATGTGCAACAAGCATTCATTCATTTAGTGTTCTGCCCAAGAGCAGGTCCTTCACTGCAAACCTAGCATTCTCCAGTATTGCCTATTTTCTGCCTACCTCATTTTTTCCTCATATAATCTATATATCTTAATCCCATCTATCATCTGATTTCTTCTACCCCGAACTCTTTTCCCGTTTACCATTCCTTCCAGTGCATCCTTCAGTAGGCAGTTTCTTCTGAGTCAGTGAGCCAGTCAATTCCTTTTCCTCTTTCAGATCAGTTCCATCATCATTCTTTCTTCACCCATTCTTTCCAATCCAGCTTCATTTCTTATTCTGTCTGTCCACTTCACACGTTCCATTCTTCTGCATATCCACATTGCAAATGCTTCTGTTCACTTTTCTGCACTTCGTCGTAATGTCCATGTTTCTGCATCATACAATCCCAAACTCCATTCAAAGTACGTCACTAGTCTCTTCCTTAGTTCTTTTTTCCAAGGGTCCGCAGAAGATGCTCCATTTTCTATTAAAAGCTTCCTTGACCATTGCTATCCTCCTTTTGACATCCTGACAGCAACTCATGTAACTGTTTATAGTACACCCTAAGTATTTGAAGCTGTTCACTTGCTCCACTGCCTCATTTAGAATTCGCAAGTATATCTTCTGTATTTTTCTTCCTATGATAATTTCCTTCATCTTATTTGCATTTTTTTCATCCCATACTGCTCACAGATGTCACTTAGCTCCAGTAGCATATCCTTTAGTATCATTTCCTCAGCAAATCTTAGGCACTTTATTCTTCTTCCTCCTACTATCACTCCTTCCATGTTCTGAAAACAGTTCTTTACTAAATCCTCCAAGTAGAAGTTGAACAGGGCAGCTGATAAAGCGGATCCTTGACGTACTCCTCTCCCAATTTCACTCGTTGTTTCATATAAAAAGATTACTGAACAGTTTTCTTTCATCTATATTATGAGAAGGAGATAGGCCAAAATTAAACGCACTGACGTCACAAAGCGTTTCTGCAGATTCTACATTCTTCATGGTTCTTTGGTGTGCAGCTAAATACAGTATGTAGCATATTTATGTTGATGAAATCTTGGAAATGTCACTGCAAATTTTGCCATCCAGCATCATCAGTAATAATTTAGAAAACACATTTACTTCATTTATAGCTACCATCTCCGTCGTTGGTATAAAATATTGAATTTGCTACTCCATTTTATTTAATTCCTTGAGTGACATGTCTTTGGCATTTTTTCAAGAAGCTGTTTTACTGGTTTACAAAATCGTGTAGGAAGAGGCCTTGAATTCTTATAAAATTTTTGTGGCAAATTACTATAGTAGGCATGCGTTTCTAAAGTTACTAAACATATCAGAAACATATCTGGATTATCGTAATGGCTTGACTCGTCTAGTATATTGAATTTCTGTTTATAACGACTTTCCATCTATTACTGTCACAACCCCACTTAAATACAATATTCAGTTCATCTCCACATGTAATAACCCTTTCAAGTATTACTTGTTGTACCAACGCCAACCTATTTATTGTATGGTAAAAAATGGCTTGTAATTTTATTTCGGCTGGAATATCGGTTATTTCAACTTTTTCTTGAAGTGGATCACAAGCCTTATTTGCTTCCTACAGCTTGTCGTAGGAAATATTACTGCTTCTGATTTTGGAACCCATTCGTGTATTCATATATTAACGCTTAATCAACTTATTTTCCACAAAATAAAGAGAAAGTTTCCTCCGGTGTACAAGGTGTAGGGGGGGGGGGGAATGGTGATTATTTGCTTTCTTACATTTGGAAGCTCTAGAATGGTTAGTTTCTGTTACTTGGCCTAAAACAATAGCTGCAAGCCTTTTTTCTGACAATCGAAGAGAGTCCTGTGTTGCGAATGATAATTATTCTTATGTAGAAAATTTCTCTGTAAGAGAACGAACAAATTTCTTACCTTTTCTTATGATTTTCTGGATCTACCAATACCAGAAGATAGTAAATGAGATTTTTAAACTCAAAGTTGTTTTTGCAATTTATTTATAAACTTTTTAGGGAACTTCAGACTTTTCTGCAACCAATTACACTACAATTTTTTTTTCCATTCCTTAATTAACTCAACCCCGAAAACTCTAAATTGTTTTCTTGAAACAAATTAATACGTCCTGTAAGCATTTCTGTATGCTAAATTTATTTTGTACAAAATCACCTAAATCTTAGCGTTGGCACATTATGTCTAATTGGACCATTCTCGTCATTGTCGGCAGAAACCGTTGTTTCTACCCTGAAATAAAATAGATTTTTCTTCAAAGACGCAAAGATCGACAAATCTGAAAATAAGCACTGTGAACATCAAGAGTCTACCTACATTTTCATCTGAAAAGTGTACCACTTGCTGACACGTGTGATAGTTAAAATTATATTTGAATACGGTACATTCGATTTCGTTCATACTGTAAACAAGTCTGTATATATGGACGGATTTAACTATTTTATATTCCCATAAATTAAAAAAAAAATTGTATGAATCTAAAGTACATTCCTGTGAGTAACACATCTATTTCAAAGTAATACAATATAGCACTTGGATAGCTTTCGCAACGTATCCACATTTCACATGCTAAAAGCAAGTCTGGTGCGCAGTTGATGCAGCCTTATCTGTAAACCCACTTAATGTCTCTCCAAGCCGCTGTATTCTACTGCAATCTTAATTTCCTTGAAGTTGTTTAGTCAACTGTCTGAACCTCACAAATGATACCAAGAAGGCACCACCGAGGAGGTAAATAGGCCAGAAGATAATGGGATATAATGGCCAGTTCCTCTCCCCCTTTTCTTGAAGGATGTTGACGTATAGATGTTTATCCAAGCTATAAACATAGAAATGGTCGATTTTATGAAGATCGGTAAATTGAGATTTTTCCTGCTAGATTGAGCATCTGGCCCACTGCACTGTGGACCGGTCTGCATAGGAACTTTCTGTACACATGCGAGTGAGGTAAGATATTTTATTCACTGACAATATTATTCTTCATGTTTTTAATCACATTACTGACGTAAATATTACATTATTTCTGGAATTTGATGGAGCACTCAACAGAGTTAGAATTGAAACCTGCCTTCGAAGGAAGAAATGTTAATTTTTTTGTTGTGAGCTTAGGGAATTATTTCAGTTGATGTGGTACTAAGTTTATAAAATGTTGTAATACATTATATTGTCACTGCAAACGAATTTGCCGACTACACTTCGATTCAGAACCCTTAGTTATGTACTATTTGTATGTTTCGGTTCGATCCGAAGGATGTTACGCTTGTGCATCTGAGGGATAATTTTTTGCGGAACGTATAAAGAATATGAGCTGCTTTAACTGAAAAATGAGTACAAATAAACGACTTAATGTTTTAACATGTAAATAAAAAATTGACGTTTGTGTTTTCCCCACAATCACTTTCGTCTTTTTTTCATGCTTGATATGTGGGTCATCTTAATTCATGGAGGGTGGGAATGCCTGATAATTAATTAATTAATATTTACGTTTACAAAAAAAGGCAGTAAGTTATATTGCCCATATAGATTAATTATTAACATATTTGCACCTTTTTTATATTTCTTGTTGTAAAATAAAATAACTTAGAATATATAACTTATTGTATTACCACAGTCTAGTATATAGTCACGAAGCTCAATATCTACGTAGGGAATATGCATCCATAGATAGTTGATAACCACTAGGATCGCTACTGTCACCTCATCACATAAAATGCGAAATAGTATCGGCACAGTCTATTGATCCTAGTACCCTCAACATCTAACTTTCGTGACTTATACTAGACTATGATATTACTATATACTATGCATTGTACTTTATTGGTCTGTCTGCATCAGACATTGCAGTTTCATATTATTCTCAACAATTGAAATAAGTATTATAAACCGTTATGGCTGATTCGTCATCACCTCTGCAGTGTTGCTAAGTCAGCGGTTTTCTGGAATTCTGAGTTGGCAACACTGCACCTCTCCCTCATGCCGTTCGGAACAGTTCGGCTTCAGTATTCGTGGCGGACATATTAAAATTTCTATGTAGCATCGCGCCTTGCGATATAGAATTTA